>NC_041384.1:460527384-460636697 GCF_002162155.2 Triticum dicoccoides | reverse complement strand
GTCATGTCTGTGATCACATCCGGGACTCCAAAAAACCTTCGGTAGATCAAATCACATAACTCACAATACATATCATCATCGAACATTGAGCGTGCGGACCCTACGGGTTCGAGATCTATGTAGACATGACCGAGACTCATCTTTGATCAATAACCAATAGCAGAACCTGGATGCTCATATTGGTTCCTACATATTCTATGAAGATCTTTATCGGGCAAACCGCATAACAACATACGTTGTTCCCTTTGTCATTGGTATGTTACTTGCCTGAGATTTGATCGTCGGTATCATCATACCTAGTTCAATCTCATTATCGGCAAGTCTCTTTACTCATTCCGTAATGCATCATCCCGTAACTAACTAATTAGTTACATTGCTTGAAAGGCTCATAGTTATGTGCATTACCGAGAGGGCCCAGAGATACCTCTCCGACAATCGGAGTGACAAATCCTAATCTCGATCTATGCCAACTCAACAAACACCATCGGAGACACCTGTAGAGCATCTTTATAATCACCCAGTTATGTTGTGATGTTTGGTAGCACACAAAGTGTTCCTCTGGTATTCAGGAGTTACATAATCTCATAGTCATAGGAACATGTATAAGTTATGAAGAAAGCAATAGCAATAAACTAAACGATCATAGTGCTAAGTTAACGGATGGGTCATGTCAATCACATCATTCTCTAATGATGTGATCCCGTTTATCAAATGAAAACTCATGTCTATGGTTAGGAAACTTAATCATCTTTGATTAATGAGTTAGTCAAGTAGAGGCATACTAGTGACACTCTGTTTTTCTATCTATTCACACATGTACTAAGTTTTCGGTTAATACAATTCTAGCATGAATAATAAACATTTATCATGATATAAGGAAATATAAATAACAACTTTATTATTGCCTCTAGGGCATATTTCTTTCGTCTACATGTTTGTCTGATAAAGCTATCAATGAGACCAAGACTCTTCTCAATGAAAGCTTGGAGAGCTGCAGCCAAGTGGGGTTAAATCCCTTCTGCACACTTAACCCGGCACCGCATGTAAGTATGTCCGGTTTATATACATTTCTTCATTGTTTATAGAACCTAGAAATCCCCAATCTTTACTGTAATTTGTTTGTAGGCTAAATCGGCCTTTTGGGATAAAAAATATGATGAAAAAGCAGCCAAGAGAACCAGGGCTAAGACCAAAGCTGTGAAGAGGAACAAGAAGAAATCCACTGCTTCTGATCTGCTCAATTTAGATGAATATGATGATAAGTCGGAGGTAGACCTTGATTCCCTTGGCTCTTTTTTCATCCATCTTATTGACACTAATTGCTATCAGGATGATGCGGAAACCAGCCATGCGGGTGATGACGAGGTAACTATTATTTCCTCCCACTCAGAGCCTTTGCCAAGCCAGAAAATTCGACCAGTGATCCGAAAAGTAAGGTTTTCTAACCCTTTAGCTCACTTGGATCCCAACTTTATTTTGAAGCAACAACAACATGAGAACTGGCGCAGAACCCAGACCAGTGGAGGTGGAGAACTTTCCTCCGGCTTGCCCAACACACCAGCCCCACGTAAGCATCAGAATGAGGTACTTCCAAAAATTCCGACTCTTATTTATTTTAGGCAGATTTTAATTGTCAAATGCTTTGTTCTCCTGACTCAAATTACCAGTGAACTTCTCATTCTTCGTCTGGCGACTCATCTCAGACTTTGCTTCTCGCTTTCAAGACTGCTCCTGGGTACCAACTTTATCTGATCTTTCAACATCTCTAAACTCATACTGACTTTTGTAATCCTCTTGCAGTGGGAAAGCAAAGCCTAGCAAAAAGGTTAAGATAAACAAGCCGACAGATGATCCCAAGACTCATGAACCGGAGAAGCAGGCACCTATTTGAGGCCTCCGTGCAACAACCGGAAGATCCTGCCGATGACCCGCCACCAGAAAATCATGGCACCTCTACTGATCATATAGTTATTGACCCCATAGGCACTGAACCGCCAATCCCAGTCAAGCCTTAAGAACCAAACACTGAGAAGGTTCTGATCACAGGTACTGGTTTCCAAGAACCGGGGAATCCTATTGCTCTAGCAAAGCATTCCGCCAAGGAAGAATTGGTTGAAAGACGCAAGGTCAAATTTGACATGGCCAACTATTCTCATCTGAGTATGAGTGAAATCCTCTGTGGCTATTTGAATCAAATACACATCAATCGTGATCTGGAGATTGACATGGTCAAGCATATGCATCAGAAGCATGAGATATCCATTCTTGCTTTTACATAAGCTATATTCCTTTAGCCCCTATGTCTATTGAATATTATAGAATATAATATGGTGTAGACTTGCCAGATAACCTGTAACTTATGTATCTGAATCAAAACTTGTAGCCCCCAATGGCCGGCTTAAAGTTATCAAGATAAATCGGGTCTTCCAATAATGAAGTTTGCAATTGGAGCCCCCAAGGGCCGGCTTAAACTTATCAAGATAAGCCGGGTCTTCCAATAATAAATTTTGCAACTGCAGCCCCCAAGGGCCGGTTGAATCCATATGATTAAACCGGGACTTATCATTGTCAGATAACAAACCTCTAGTCACTCCTGCAGACCGGGTTAACTTTTGAAAAAACATGAACCGGGGTCATCTCCCATTGTAACATTAAAAGAAAACTGCGCATGCCTTAGCCCCCAAGTGCCAAGTGCTATTGCTTGCAAAGGGCTTGGGACTTAACAATATATAGTGAGGTATAAAGAAATTTTCTGCACACATTAGCCCCCAAGTGCCAAGTGCTATTGCTTGCAAAGGGCTTGGGACGTATCAATATATACTGCTTTATAACTGTGCATACTCATTTGAACCTGCTCTTTTCATGAATCATCTAGTCAATTTCATTCTCAGCTGACTGACTTAAAAACCCGGCTTGAAGCACAAGAATCTGAAACCCGGAAGGCTGACTCCAAGTTCAAGTTTAGCTTGGAAGAAAATGAAAAACTCAAAACTGAGTATCATACTGAGAAAGCTGCCTGGACTGAAGAGAAGGCTACCCTAATCAAGAGAGCTGAAAAGGCTGAGGCCTCATTGAAAGAGGTCACCACAGAACTTAGTGGCTTGAAGCATCATATCAATCAGATGACTTTTGCTATCTTTGGTAAGACATGTTGTATCGTACTAACTTTCCACCTTCCAGATTATAAACTGTCATGTGACTTAATCACCATATGCCATGCAGGTCCTAGAAGCAGCAATCTTGGGAAGGAGATGCTGATAAAGCTCAAGGCGGTTTATACCTTAGTAGAACAACTATACACCAGAGCTCAGCACACGATAGCCACCATCTCCCAAAGTAATCAAGCACCATCTCTTCTTAGCAACATTTTATGCCAACTTTCTGTTCTGCCTACCCGTATTGAAGAAAACAAACGGTCAGCTGCTAGAGCCGGTGCCATTACGGCTTTAAGCCGGGCAAAGGCATGGCAATCAAAACTAGACTCGGCCGAGCTAGCCACTGGTTGCCCTAGTTTCAAAGAGGACGGGTCTGCTTTTGATAAGAAAGATTTTGTTGCATGTGTAAAGGAGATGCGTCCCTTGGCAAGCCTGCTTGTTTAAGAGATAGATCTGACCAAATATCAGGTGGCTTACACTGCAAAGAACCAGAAAATTCCCACGCCGGCTTACAAAATTGCAGATCTTATCCCTCCAATCTGCAAGCACACTTTTGCCCCTAAAATTGCCCGTCTAAGCTTGTTGATGACGAAGCTGGATTTCAAGCCTTGACTGGCATCAATTGGTCATCCCCTGACTTCCAGACGGTGGAGGGACAAGAAGAACCGGCGCGGGATGACCCGGAAGCTTCAAACCGCCAAGAGCAGGAGAGCTGATCCGTAGGACGGTTCTCAATTTTCATCATCAAGCATTGCTTTGAAAAAACACTTAATCATTCGGGCTCAGGGAGCCATGTAATAGGCTAGTTAAACTCTGATCTGCCATGCCATCGTGCATGTTTTGTTTTACATAACGCTGATGATCTGCTTAGTTGAAGATCTGCCACTTATGCTTATGATATCATCAATTATGCAGATCCGATTTATCATTTTTTCGGTAGACAAAAATAGATCACAAGTGCCTGGCAGTTTACCCCAGGGCCGGTCACAATACCCCATATAAAAACCACTGGTGGCTAAAACAGTCCATAACCAGGGCCGGTTTAATCACAACCTTATATAATCATAACAAAATATCATACATGTGATATTTGGTCACGTTGTCAGCTTATCATACATGTGCAGTAAGGGTTACAACCCAAAGATTGAGAGCACAACGCCCTGTTCAATTGATTTATATCACCGGCTTACAACGCCGCATGCAGCAAGGGGTAATATCCCAAAACTTAGAGCACAACGGCCGAAGCACATAAAATCATCATACACTGGCAACTTAAAGTCCAAAGCCAGGCCGGGTTAACAAATGCCGGATTGATCCACTTATGAACCATAAGGCAACATAGCCCTCATCGGTTTTCGACCATGTATTAACATGCCAGAAGAGATGAATATCAAAAAAAATGTTCAAATCAAATGTAAATCAAAAAACAAAACAAGGCTTTCAGAGGCTGCCAGGCCTTCAAGTGAAGTGCTTTTCAAGGGTCGCATAGCCACTGAGTTAAACCTTCATTCAACCTTATAAGCTAGGCCTCGCATGACCAATCGCCGTTTTAACTTTGACAAGTTCAGGGTCTGTATAAGATTGACTGTCAACAAGTCATTCTCGGATTACCTGGGTGGAGTGGCAGACTTAAAAAAAGGCAGGATAACCCGGGTTTTTTGGTGAATACACCTGGCTTCCAAGCCTACTATAAGGGTCATCAAAGCTCTTGTTCTTTTAGTAAATAGCCCCCAAGTAATATTTCATTCCAGGCGTACAAGCTGGATCAATAGGGTAGTCATAGCTATGCACAATGAGCAGGAAGCCCCCAAGTATTTTGTAATCATGGCATACAAGCCGGATCAAAAGGGTAGTCATAATTATGCTCAATGAGCAAGAAGCCCCCAAGTGATCATATGAGGTGACAATAAAGACTCATTATTCTCATAAATGAAACCACAGAGGCCCTGAATTATCAGGGATGCCGGTTTTATTATACTCATTATTATATATATATGTTGTCAAACTATGTACATCACAAGAGCCAGTGGCTCGGGTGTAATAAGGCTGAAGATGAGCAATATTCCGCGGCCGGTGGGTCTCCTCCTCCGACGTGCGTGAGTCCCTGTGGTCTCGAACATCGATAAGGTAGTATGACCCGTTGTTCAGATTTTTGCTTACCGCAAAGGGCCCTTCCCAAGGTGGGGATAGCTTGTGCATATCAGTTTGATCCTGGATAAGCCGGAGCACCAAAGTGCCTTCTTGATAGGTCCTGGTTTTAACCCGGCGGCTGTGATAACGGCGCAGATCCTGCTGGTAAATCACCGAACGAGCCGCCGCAAGGTCACGCTCCTCATCCAAAAGGTCAATAGCATCCTGACGGGCTTTTTCATTATCAGCTTCAACATAAGCCGCCACATGGGGCGAGTCATGACGGATGTCACTAGGGAGAACCGCCTCGGCTCCATAAACCATGAAGAAAGGCGTGTAACCCGTAGATCTGTTGGGGGTGGTATTGATGCTCCATAACACTGAAGGTAATTCCTCCACCCAATAGCCCGGCGTCCTCTGCAAAGGGACCATAAGCCGGGGCTTGATGCTTCTCAAGATTTCTTGATTGGCTCTCTCAGCTTGACCATTGGACTAGGGGTGAGCCACTCATGATACATCAAGTCGAATATGCTCTCGTTGACAAAACTCTTTCATAGCACCCTTGGAAAAATTAGTGCCATTATCAGTTGTAATGCTATTGGAAAACCAAAAATGGAAATCACCTTTTTGATGAATTGAACGATGTTGCCGCATCACACTTACTAACCGGCTCTACTTCCACCCACTTTGTGAATTTGTCAACCGCCACCAAAAGGTGGGTCTTTTATCCTTGGAACTTTTGAAAGGCCCAACCATATCAAGCCCCCAAACTGCAAATGGCCAAGCAATTGGAATCATCCTCAATTCTTGAGCCGGTACGTGAGCTTGTCTTGAAAATTTCTGACAACCATCACATTTACTGACCAAATCCTCTGCATCAACATGAGCCGTCATCCAATAAAATCCATGATGAAAAGCCTTGGCCACAAGAGACTTAGATCCAGCATGATGACCACAATATCCTTCATGAATCTCTCGTAGGATTTCACGACCTTCTTCAGGAGAAACACAATGTTGAAAGGCCCCCGTAACACTGCGATGATGCAACTCTCCATTAACAATTGTCATTGACTTAGACCGCTGGGTTATCTTCCTGGCAAAGTTTCATCTTCAGGTAACTCGCCCCGGGTCATGTACGCCAAATATGGAACTGCCCAATCAGGAATAGCATGAAGAGCCGCCACCAGCTGTGCCTCCAGGTCAGGAATAGCAAGATCTTCCTCTGTAGGCCGTTTGACGGAAGGATTATGCAAAATATCAAGGAAAATATTGGGTGTTACCGGCTTACGTTGGGATCCCAAACGGCTTAAAGCATCAGCCGCCTCGTTTTTCCTTCGATCAACATGCTCTGTTTGATATCCATTGAAGTGTCCAGCAATAGCATCAACCTCTCGGCAACAAGCCACCATGAGTGGGTCCTTAGAATCCCAAGTGCCAGAAACTTGCTGACCTACTAAATCTGAGTCACCAAAACACCTCACCCACCTAAAGTTCATCTCCTTAGCCATCCGAAGACCATGGAGCAAGGCCTCATACTCAGTTGCATTGTTAGTACAAGGGAACATCAACCTTAAAACATAACAAAATTTATCACCTCGTGGGGAAGTTAAGATAACTCCATCCCCCGAGCCTTCCAACTGCATGGATCCATCGAAGTGAATAGTCCAATATGTGCTATCCGGCTTCTCTTCAGGTATCTACAGCTCTGTCCAATCATTGATGAAATCCACAAGTGCTTGAGACATGATGGCTGTGTGAGGCATATACTTCATACCATGGGGTCCAAGCACAATGGCCCACTTAGCTACTCGACCTGTGGCTTCTCTATTTTGAATAATATCCCCTAAAGGAGCAGAACTAACCACAGTGATGGGATGACCCAGAAAATATTGCTTGAGCTTTCCACTAGCCATGAACACTCCATATACAAGCTTCTGCCAATGCGATACCTCTGCTTGGACTCAATGAGCACCTCACTGATGTAGTAAACCGGCCTCTAAACCGGATATTCCTTGCCTGACTCCATCCTTTCCACCACAATTGCCACGCTGACAGCTCGGCTGTTGCTAGCCACATATAACAACAAATGCTCTTTATCAATGGGAGCAGCAAGAACCGGTGGCCCAGCCAACTGTTTCTTCAAGGCTTTAAATGCCTAATCAGCAGCATCACTCCAGACAAAGTGATATGTCTTCTTCATCATCTGGTAAAGAGGGATAGCCTTTTAGCCCAACCGGCTTATGAACCGGCTTAAGGCTGCAATACTACCCGCCAGCCGATGAACATCATTAATACATGCCGGTATAGCCAGCGAGGTGATAGCCTTTATCTTCTCTGGGTTAGCTTCAATACCCCGTTCAGAAACCAGAAACCTTAAGAGCTTGCCTGGTGGTTGATACGCCTCCGTCGTATCTACTTTTCCAAACACATTTGCCCTTGTTTTGGACTCTAACTTGCATGATTTGAATGGAACTAACCCGAACTGACGTTGTTTTCAGCAGAATTGCCATGGTGTTATTTTTGTGCAGAAATAAAAGTTCTTGGAATGACCTGAAAATCAACGAAGAATATTTTTGGAATATATAAAATATACTAGCGAAAGAATCAAGGCCAGGGGGCCCACACCCTATCCACGAGGGTGGGGGCGCGCCTACCCCCCTGGGCGCGCCCCCTACCTCATGGGCCCCCTAGTGCTCCTCCGACCTCACCTCCAACTCTATATATTCGTGTTCGGGGAGAAAAAAAATAAGGGAGAAGGATTCATTGCGTTTTACGATATGGAGCCGCCGCCAAGCCCTAATCTCTCTCGGGAGGGCTGATCTGGAGTCCGTTCGGGGCTCCGGAGAGGGGAATCCATCGCCATCGTCATCATCAACCTTCCTCCATCACCAATTTCTTGATGCTCACCGTCGTGCGTGAGTAATTCCATCATAAGCTTGCTAGACGGTGATGGGTTGGATGAGATTTATCATGTAATCGAGTTAGTTTTGTTAGGGTTTGATCCCTTGTATCCATTATGTTCTGAGATTGATGTTGCTATGACTTTGCTATGCTTAATGCTTGTCACTAGGGCCCGAGTGCTATGATTTTCAGATCTGAACCTATTATGTTTTCATGAATATATGTGAGTTCTTGATCCTATCTTGCAAGTATATAGTCACCTATTATGTGATATGATCCGTTAACCCCGGAGTGACAATAATCGGGATACTTACCGGTGATGACCGTAGTTTGAGGAGTTCATGTATTCACTAAGTGTTTAATGCTTTGGTCTGGTAGTCTATTAAAAGGAGGCCTTAATATCCCTTAGTTTCCAATAGGACCCCACTGCCACGGGAGGGTAGGACAAAAGATGTCATGCAAGTTCTTTTCCCTAAGCACATATGACTATATTCGGAATACATGCCTACATTACATTGATGAACTGGAGCTAGTTCTGTGTGACCCTATGTTATAACTATTGCATGAGGAATTGCATCCGACATAATTATCCATCACTGATCCAATGCCTGTGAGATTTTCACATATTGATCTTCGCTTATTTACTTTTCCGTTGCTACTGTTACAATCACTATAAAGCCAAAACTGTTACTTTTGCTACCGTTACCGCTACTATCATATTACTTTGCTACTAAATACTTTGTTGCAGATATTAAGTTTCCAGGTGTGGTTGAATTGACAACTCAACTGCTAATACTAGAGAATATTCTTCGGCTCCCCTTGTGTCGAATCTATAAATTTGGGTTGAGTACTCTACCCTCGAAAACTATTGTGATCCCCTATACTTGTGGGTTATCAAGACTATTTTCTGGCGCCGTTGCCGGGGAGCATAGCTCTATTCTTTGAGTCACTTGGGATTTATATCTGCTGATCACTATGAAGAACCTGAAAGATAAAAGAACCAAGATTTTTCCCTCAACTACGAGGGGAGGTAAGGAACTGCCATCTAGCTCTGCGCTTGATTCACCTTCTGTTTTGAGTAAACTTGTGACACCTACTCCTGCTATTCATTCTGATATGTCGCATGTTATTGATGATGCCACTTCTGCTTTGCATGATACTTATGATGAAACTACTTCTATGCTTGATAATACTGTGCCATTAGGTGAATTTCTTGATGAACAACTTGCTAGGGCTAGAAAGAATGAAATTATTGAAACTGATAATATGGTTGAAAGTGATGATGAAGATTCTCCCCCTATTGTGAAAGTGATGATGAAGATTCATAATTACTTGATGATTGCTTGTTGTTCCTGAGGGTTATGTTATGGATGAAGAAACTGCTAGAGACTTCTTAGCTTGCAATGATAGATATGATCTTAGGAAATTATCAGTTAAGCTTAAAGAAAAGTCTTTGAATGCTAGAATGAAATATGACCCTGCTTTTGCTACTTCACCTATCTTTATTACTGATAAGGATTATGATTTCTCTGTCGACCCTGAGTTAATTACTTTGGTTGAATATGATCCTTTCTATGGCTATGAATCTAAAACTGTTGTTGCACATCTTACTAAATTAAATGATATAGCCACCCTATTCACCAATGATGAGAAAACTCGCTACTAGTATATCCTTAAGTTATTTCCGTTTTCATTAAAGGGTGATGCTAAAACATGGTTTAATTCTCTTGATCCTGGTTGTGTGCGTAGTCCCCAGGATATGATTTATTACTTCTCTGCTAAATATTTCCCCGCTCATAAGAAACAAGCTGCCTTAAGGGAAATATATGATTTTGTGCAAACTGGAGAAGAGAGTTTCCCACAAGCTTGGGGAGGCTTCTACAATTACTTAATGCTTTGCCTGATCATCCTCTCAAGAAAAATGAAATACTTGATATCTTTTATAATGGACTAACCGATGCTTCCAGAGACCACCTGGATAGTTGTGCTGGTTGTGTTTTCAGGGAAAGAACTATTAATCAAGTTGAATTGCTATTGAATAATATGTTGAGTAATGAAAATGATTGGACACTTCCTGAACCAACTCCTAAGCCAACTCCGAAGAAAAGGGTATTCTATTTCTCAGTCCTGAAGATATGCAAGAGGCAAAGAAATCTATGAAAGAAAAGGGTATTAAAGCTAAAGATGTTAAGAATTTACTGCCTATTGAAGAAATACATGGTCTTGATAACCCGACACAGGTAGTAAAGGTAAATTCTCTCTGTAGATTTGATAAATGCGAAATCCCATCTACTAAGTTTGCTAGCAAATGCTTGGATGAGTTTGATGACTTTATGGTTAGGCAAGAAGACTTCAATGCTTATGTTGGTAGACAATTGAAACGTAATGCTTATATGATTGAACACTTGAGTGATTATATGTCTAGAGTTAAAGGTGAGCTTAAACTTATTAGTAAACATGATTCTATGGTTACCACTCAAGTAGAACAAGTACTTAAGGCTCAGAGTGATTTGCTCAATGAATTAAATAATAAGAAAAATGGTAATGTTGTTAGAGTTATGACTAGAGGGGATAAAATGACTTAGGAACCTTTGTATCCTGAGGGCCACCCTAAGAGAATTGGGCAAGATTCTCAGAGAACCAATGTTGATGCACCTGGTTCTTCTAAGAAGAAGAAGAAGAAGAAAAATGATAGGACTTTGCATGCTTCTAGTGAACCTGTTGTAGACACACCTGAGAATCCCAATGATATTTCTATTTCTGATGCTGAAACACAATCTGGTAATGAACATGAACCTAGTGATAATGTTAATGATGATGTTCATGTCGATGCTCAACCTAGCAATAACAATGATGTAGAGATTGAACCTGCTGTTGATCTTGATAACCCACAATCAAAGAATCAACATTATGATAAGAGAAACTTCGTTGCTAGGAAGCACGGTAAAGAAAGAGAACCATGGGTTCAGAAACTCATGCTGTTCCCTCCTAAACCATCCAAGAAAAAAGATGATGAGGATTTTGAGCGCTTTGCTGAAATGATTAGACATATATTTTTGCGTATGCGTTTGACTGATATGCTTAAAATGAACCCTTATGCTAAGTACATGAAGGATATTGTTACTAATAAAAGAAAGATACCGGAAGCTGAAATTTCCACCATGCTTACTAATTACACAATTAAGGGTGGAATACCAAAGAACCTAGGAGATCCCGGAGTACCAACTATACCATGCTCCATTAAAAGAAACTATGTTAAAACTGCTTTATGTAATCTTGGAGCCGGTGTTAGTGTTATGCCTCTCTCTTTATATCGTAGACTTGATTTGAATAAGGTGACACTGTAACGCCTCGAGACCGTTGCGCCAGGTGTCTTCCAGTTATTCGTTGTTGTTACCTTGTCATTTGCTTGCGTGTTGCATCTTACCATGTCATCATGTGCATTGCATCATCATGTTTTAAAAACTTGCATCCGCCCCGGTCTCCCCGTTCGTTTCGTTGTCCGTTCTGAGCCCAGACACACTTGCACGCGCCCATGGCACCTCCGAAAAATTATTTTATAAGTGGCCGGAAAATGTTCTCGAAATGGGTTCAAAGTTGGCGTGCAGTCTTGTTATGTTGTAGGTAGGCCGACTGCCAAGTTTCATCGCATTCGGAGCTCGTTTGATAGCCCAACCATTAAACTTATAGCGGCAATATAGTCGGTCAAACGTCAGACGTTTTCGGTCTCCGAAAACTGCTATCGGGCCTCTCTCTCTTTCTTCCTCTCTCTTCTCAGTCCAACCACACACTTGACCTTGTTCGCCTAACCCCTCTTTGCACAGTTCATCGACCCCTCGCACGTGTCCGAAACTTACCCGAACCCGACCCGGGTTGTCATTACCGATGGATCCGAATCATCCCCAAACATCCCTAAATCATCATCGGTTTTTCATTTGGAATCCCTAAATATTTATTCGCGATCGTCCTATTGCGATCGGAGGGACAAGTTAGCCCCTAACATAAATTCATATGATATAAATATCAGTCTAACCCTAGATCCTAGGGGCTTGTCCCATCCATCAAATCACCTCACCTGCCGCCGCCACTCTCTTCCTTGGGATCGCTCCTGATCCAAAAATCCACTGGGCCAACCACCTCCTCCCCTTGATCCCCTCCTGATCCGTTCCACCAACCAGATCCCCGACCACCTCCTCGTTTTGCGTCCTCGATCCAAACCCGAGCAAACCAGCAGCTCCTTCTCGTCCCCGTGCATGCAGCGGCCGAGCGGGAGACCTCGCCGAACCACCAGATGAGCTCTGTTGCCCCTTCTTCTTGGCCTTCCGTGCTCCTACCGTTCCCTCTCTCTCTCTGCTCATCTCTCTCCCTCGTTTCCTTTTCTACAGGAGCGCCAGGAAGGACACCATGGAGCCCGATGGAGCTCTGCCATGCTGCCTCAAGCCACATAGTGTTCTGTAGCCGCCGCCGCTCGGATCCCACGTGTGCTCGCGGCCCTTCACCGGGCTTCGTCGCTGTTGACCGCGTCCACTCCGTCCCCTACCTTGCGCCTCCTCCCGAGAAGGAGCTCCCATGGCTGCCGCCGCCCTCGTGGCTACTACGCAGGAGCTCCCCGTCGCCGGATTGGGTCGCCTCCGCCCGGTTCCCCCGCCGCCAAGTCCAGCACCGCGCCGCCGCGAGCCGCCTCCTTCCCTTGGATCCTCGCTGCCCCTTTGCCCTGCTCGCCTGCTCTGCTTCGTTCGAGCAGGAAGGACGACGCTCCTCTGCCTCACACCGTTGACCATGGCCTTGATCCCAGCCAGTAGTACGTGGGCCACCGCATCTGCCCCGCCAGCCCAGCCAAATCCAGCCCAATGTGAGAACCGCCTGCTGCACCCACCTTTTGCACTATTGGCCCAAGTGCAATTTCGGCCCATAGAAATTTTTTCCAGATCTGCGATTTTAGCAATTTTCCCAGGATTTGCTGTTTTGCAGAACAACCCTCATACTTCATGCATTTAATATCTCCACAACCGCGCATCGGATTAAAATAACTTATACATGAAAAATGCCTAGAATCTTGTGTAGTTTCATAATATGTCACTTTTATCCATGTTTTAAATGTTTAAATGTTGTTTGTTTAAATTTGCTTAAATACCATGTTAAAATGCTTTATTTCATAACTAAATAACCGTAGCTCCATTTTAAATAATCTTTATATGAAAATGGGGTAGAAAAATGCATAGATTAACATGGTGGCAGTACTTTGCATGTTTAACAACTGTAAAATTGTGTATAGGGCAGAACAGTACCAACTTTAAAATATGCACATGAGGATTTTTCCGGACTTGTTGCTTGTTGTTTCGGCCTCATTTAAACTTACCTAGATAGGTAGTTTTATTATGCTTCACCTCTTGCCATGTTTAATAACATTTAATATTGTTGGGTACATAAACGAGAGAGAACTAAATAATTGATGTGGTGTTTCGTCAATATGCAACTCGTTGCATATTGAGCTACACTTAACTTGTAGTTTTGCTTGTGCACTTTGCCATGCCATGCCTCATTAAACCAGACATGCATCATACTTGGTTGCGCATCAAGCCATGTTTATGTGATGGTTATTTACTATGTTGCTTGCTTCTTTCTGGGTTGCTTCTCTCGTTAGCTTTAGTTTCGTTCCGGAGTTGTGAGGATTCGTTCGACTACGCCGCTTGTCTTCTTCATGGACTCGTTCTTCTTCCTTGCGGGATCTCAGGCAAGATGACCATACCCTCGAAATCACTTCTATCTTTGCTTGCTAGTTGTTCGTTCTATCGCTATGTCGCGCTGCCTACCACTTGTTATATCATGCCTCCCATATTGCCATGTCAAGCCTCTAACCCACTCTTCCTAGCAAACCGTTGTTTGGCTAAGTTACCGCTTTGCTCAGCCCCTCTTATAGCGTTGTTAGTTGCAGGTGAAGCTGAAGATTGTTCCATGTTGGAACATGGATATGTTGGGATATCACAATATCTCTTATTTTAATTAATGCATCTATATACTTGGTAAAGGGTGTAAGGCTCGGCCTTATGACTCGTGTTTTGTTCCACTCTTGCCGCCCTAGTTTCCGTCATACCGGTGTTATGTTCCTTGATTTTGCGTTCCTTACGCGGTTGGGTGTTATGGGAACCCTTTGATAGTTCTCTTTGAATAAAACTCCTCCAACAAGGCCCAACCTTGGTTTTACATATGCCTAACAACCTATAACTTTCCCTTGGGTTTTCGCGAGCCCGAGGGTCATCTTTATTTTAACCCCCCTGGGCCAGTGCTTCTCTAAGTATTGGTCCGAACTGAGTAGACTGTGAGGCCACCTCGGGGAAACTTGAGGGCTGGTTTTACTCATAGGATGTCTCATCCGGTGTTGCCCTGAGAACGAGATATGTGCAGCTCCTATTGGGATTGTCGGCACATCAGGCGGCTTTGCTGGTTTTGTTTTACCATTGTCGAAATGTCTTGTAACCGGGATTTTGAGACTGATCGGGTCTTCCCGGGAGAAGGAATATCCTTCGTTGACCGTGAGAGCTTGTGATGGGCTAAGTTGGGACACCCCTGTAGGGTATAAACTTTCGAAAGCCGTGCCCGCAGTTATGTGGCAGATGAGAATTTTTTAATGTCTGGTTGTAGAGAACTTGACACTTGACTTAATTAAAATACATCAACCGCGTGTGTAGCCGTGATGGTCTCTTCTCGGCGGAGTCCGGGAAGTGAACATGGTTCTTGTGTTATGCCTGAACGTAAGTAGTTTCAGGATCACTTCTTGATCACTTCTAGCTTCTCGACCGTTGCGTTGCTTCTCTTCTCGCTCTTATTTGCGTATGTTAGCCACCATATATGCTTAGTGCTTGCTGCAGCTCCACCTCCTTACCTTACCCTACCCATAAGCTTAAATAGTCTTGATCTCGCGGGTGTGAGATTGCTGAGTCCTCGTGACTCACGGATACTTCCAAATAGTTGCAGGTGCCGATGATACCAGTGCAGGTGGAGCAACCAAGCTCAAGTGGGAGCTCGATGAAGATCTTAGTCGTTGTTTTGTGTATTTTCCGGATGATTAGTAGTGGAGCCCAGTTGGGATGATCGGGGATCTAACAATTGGGGTTGTCTTCTTTTATTTTGGTTCCGGAGTCGGGCCTTGATTGTACTATGTATGATGTATGTTTAACTTGTTATTTGTGTGAAGTGGCGATTGTAAGCCAACTCTTTATCCCTTCCTTATTTAGTACATGGGATTGTGTGAAGATTACCCCTCTTGTGACAAAACCACCATGCGGTTATGCCTCTAAGTCGTGCCTCGACACGTGGGAGATATAGCCGCATCGTGGGTGTTACAGAAACCTACTGAAATATCTTTGCAAATGGCCGATAAATCAACTGCTATACATGTCTTATTTGTGAGGATATGCCTGTTGTGGTTGCAAACGTTACTATTTTAACAGACTTTGTTATTCTTGATATTCCCGGGGACGATAGTATGTCGATTATCCTCAGTAGATCCTTTTTGAATACTGCAGGAGCTGTTATTGATTGCAACAAAGGCAATGTCACTTTTCATGTTAATGGTAATGAGCACACGATGCACTTTCCGAGGAAACAACCTCAAGTCCACAGTATTAATTCTATTGGAAAATTTTCAACGATTATTATTGGAGGTTTTGAATTTCCTCTTCCTACTATCAAGAAGAAATATGATATTCTTGTTGTTGGCGACGTGCATATCCCCGTTGAGGTAACCTAGTGTTATTCAAAATTTCTCTGGTTTCATGCGATTCAGAATGAGTTTGTTAACAAGACTTAATCAACCTTGTTAGTGGATTCCTTTTGATGAGCATGAGATGGATGAGGTTAGAATGCACAACCTTCTGTACCCTCTTTTTAGTTTCTGTTATTTATGTTAAATAAAGTGAAAATATTTTTTGTCTGTTTTCTGAATTATCCTTGCAGTAAAAAATACCCCAAAAATAAAAGTTCTCCAAATGCCCTAAAAATGAAATCTGATTTTTTTCCAGATTATTTAAGAATTATTGGCACTAAGAACACATCACGGGGACCCACCGTGTGCCCACGAGGGTGGAGGGCGTGCCCTACCCCCTGGGCGCGCCCCCTGCCTCGTGGACCCCACATGGGTCCCCTCCACTTATTCTTGCACCCACACACTTCGTCTTCCTCGAGAAAAAAAATCACCCACCAGCTCAAACCCGAGTTCTAGCTCATCTTGCTGCCATTTTCGATCTCCTTGCTCAAAGCTCCATTCACAAAACTGCTTTGGGGGATGTTCTTTGGTATGTGACTCCTCCAATGGTCCAATTAGTTTTTGTTCTAGTGCTTTATTTATTGCAAATTTTTGCTTCTTAGGTGACCCTGTTCTTGAGCTTGCATGTCAAATTTATGTGGTCAAAAGTAGTTTTAATGCATGATATAGCCTCTAGACACTTGTAGGAGTAGTTGCTACCAATTTTGTTGAGTTTGGTTCACTTTTATTTTTGAGTCACTAAAAATTTCAGAAATTTTTCAGAGAAAGAAATATGTTTAGGAAAATGTACCAAGGTGGTTCCTCAAGGAAGCATGGCCCAAGGCCTGCAATACGCGAGCCGGATAATGAACTACCAAGGGTGGCTCAAGTGCGGCCTTGTGAATGGCCGTTAGAGGATTTCATGGTCCATGCACGCATCAAGGAAGAATTTGACGCATATGTGCATAACACTGATCCTGAGAGCTTCGTGTCAGATAAGTGCCGGCAATACCTCTATTTAACTGATTCATTTGTGAGAAGGTTTAAATTTACATCCTCGCACAATTCTCACAATGTCCTATTTGATATTTTTGATAAATCTTATACCATGGACTTAGAAGATTTTAATACTGCTTGTAAACTCCCACAGAGGGGTAGTGCTAGTGAATGTCGCAAATCTGAATTTAAAGAATTCCTTGCTAGTATCACTGTGGGGGGATTTATGGAAATAACACAAGCTACCATAGGGAGCATTCATTTTCCTGCCATACATTATTTTGCTCTCTTCGTGGGTAGATGCATTAATGGTAAAGATGAGGCGCGCCATATGTGTGTTCCAGATCTTAGTGTCCTCAAGAGTGCGGTACTGGGAGATAAACAATACAACTTGGGGGCTATTGTTGCACGTAGGTTGCATCTTAATAGTTTAGCTAGAGATTTGTTTGGTGAAATTTATGCAACTCGTGTAGCTAACTTTCTTGATATACCCATACGCGGGGATGATATTGAGTTGCCTCCTACTTATCTAGATTATAATGCTATGGTTCGTCATCAGTTTGTTGAGAGGAACGATCAGTTCCTCCAGTACAGACTAATCTTTGACAGGCGGCGCACCGTCCATGTTGCTCTCCCTGCTCCTGCTTTCTTTGATTTTCAGACAAAATGGAGATATGTTATAATCAGGGAGGAGGCGAACAAGTACAAGAGGAGGACGGAGGCAACTCGCCTCCAAGCTGCAGCTCATGAGGCAATTACCGCTGCATCTCAGTACGACCCCAGCTACAACTTTGATCCGTGGGCATAGACCAACTTAGGCCAAAAGCCTAAGCTTGGGGGTGTACGTATTTCTCAATGACATTACATTCATGTTCACACACTCATGCCAGTTGTCGGTGCTCATACTTTTTCGTTGTATCATCCATGCTAGTTTATTTTCTTTTTAACCTTTCTTTTTGTGTGTTTGAAAAACCTTAAGAAAAACCAAAAAAATAGTTGTAGCTTTTAGCTAGTTTACTTTACATGCCCGTAGTAGTAGTAACTAAAAAGAAAAACCCAAAAATATTTCTCGTTCTTCTATTGCTTGTTGGGAGCTTTCCTGTGTAAATAGTTTTATTTCCTTTCTTTTCCTTGGGGGTCGAGAGAAGAAGACCATAATGAAAAATGTTGAGTGGCTCTCATATGCATTATTGTTGATCTAACAAAGAGCTCATATTACCTTGTCTTCTCCTGTATATTGAATGCTTGCAGATTCCAGCTTAGTCCAATGCACGTGCACTATTATTATTATCCACACCTTTCGGTCATGCAAGTGAAAGGCAATAATCACGATATATGATGAACTGATTGAGATGAGAAAATCTGGTATGAACTCGACCTCTCTTGTTTTTGTAAATATGATTAGTCCATCGTTCCTGATTCAGCCTATTATGAATGAAACATGTTTGCAATGACAATTAGAGATTATAGTTGCTTATGCCATGCTCAATTTGCTAGGAGTTTATAATGGTTTACCTTGTGTGCCAACATCTATTAAAATGGTTGTGATGTGGTATGATAGGGTGGTATCCTCCTTTGAACGATTCGAGTGGCTTGACTTGGCACATGTTCATGCATGTAGTTGAAACAAAATCAACATAGCCTCCACGATATTTATGTTCATGGTGAATTATATCCTACTCATGCTTGCATTCAATGTTGATTAATTTTAATGCATGTTCATGATTGGTGTCGCTCTCTAGCTGCTCGCTTCCCAATCTCTTTCTAGCCTTCACCTGTACTAAGCGGGAATACTGCTTGTGCATCTGATGTATACTACACAACCTTCTTCTTCTAGACGTTGTTGGGCCTCCAAGTGCAGAGGTTTGTAGGACAGTAGCAAATTTCCCTCAAGTGGATGACCTAAGGTTTATCAATCCATGGGAGGCATAGGATGAAGATGGTCTCTCTCAAGCAACCCTGCAACCAAATAACAAAGAGTCTCTTGTGTCCCCAACACACCCAATACAATGGAAAATTGTATAGGTGCACTAGTTCGGCGAAGAGATGGTGATACAAGTGCAATATGGATGGTAGATATAGGTTTTTGTAATCTGAAAATATAAAACCAGCAAGGTAACTAATGATAAAAGTGAGCGTAAACGGTATTGCAATGCTAGGAAACAAGGCCTAGGGTTCATACTTTCACTAGTGCAAGTTCCCTCAACAATAATAACATAATTGGATCATATAACTATCCCTCAACATGCAATAAAGAGTCACTCCAAAGTTACTAATAGCGGAGAACAAACGAAGAGATTATGGTAGGGTACTAAACCACCTCAAAGTTATCCTTTCTGATCGATCTATTCAAGAGTCCGTAGTAAAATAACATGAAGCTATTCTTTCCGTTCGATCTATCCTAGAGTTCGTACTAGAATAACACCTTAAGACACAAATACCCCAAAACCCTAATGTCACCTAGATACTCCAATGTCACCTCAAGTATCCATGGGTATGATTATACGATATGCATCACACAATCTCAGATTCATCTATACAACCAACACAAAAGTACTTCAAAGAGTGCCCCAAAGTTTCTACTGGAGAGTCAAGACGAAAACGTGTGCCAACCCCTATGCATAGGTTCATGAGCGGAACCCGCAAGTTGATCACCAAAACATACATCAAGTGAATCAATAGAATACCCCATTGTCACCACGAGTATCCCACGCAAGACATACATCAAGTGTTCTCAAATCCTTAAAGACTCAATCCGATAAGATAAATTCAAAGGGAAAACTCAATTCATTACAAGAGAGTAGAGGGGGAGAAACATCATAAGATCCAACTATAATAGCAAAGCTCGCGATACATCAAGATCGTATCACCTCAAGAACACGAGAGAGAGAGAGAGAGAGAGAGAGAGAGAGATCAAACACATAGCTACTGGTACATACCCCCAGCCCCGAGGGAGAACTACTCCCTCCTCGTCATGGAGAGCACCGAGATGATGAAGATGGCCATCGGAGAGGGATCCCCCTCCGGCAGGGTGCCGGAACGGGTCTAGATTGGTTTTCGGTGGCTACGGAGGCTTCTGGCGGCAGAACTCCTGATCTATTCTGCTCTCCGATGGTTTTACGGTATATTGGTATATATAGGAGGAAGAAATACGTCAGGGGAGCCACGAGGGGCCCACGAGGGTGGAGGGTGCGCCTAGGGGGGTGGGCACGCCCCCTGCCTCGTTCCTTCCTCGTTGCTTCCCTTACGTACACCCCAAGTCTTCTGGGTTGCTTCCGTTCCAAAAATAATGTTTCCAAAGGTTTCATTTTGTTTGGACTCCGTTTCATATTCTTTTTCTGTGAAACTCTGAAATAGGCAAAAAGCATCAATTCTGGGCTGGGCCTCCGGTTAATTGGTTAGTCCCAAAAATAATATAAAAGTGTATAATAAAGCCCAATAATGTCCAAAACAGGATATAATATATCATGGAACAATCAAAAATTATAGATACGTTGGAGACGTATCAAGCATCCCCAAGCTTAATTCCTGCTCGTCCTCGAGTAGGTAAATGATAAAAACAGAATTTTTGATGTGGAATGCTACTTGGCATAATTTCAATGTAATTCTCTTAATTGTGGTATGAATATTCAGATCTGAAAGATTCAAGACAAAAGTTCAATATTGACATAGAAATATTAATTCTTCAAGCATACTAACTAAGCAATTATGCCTCTTCAAATTAACATGGCCAAAGAAAGTTATCCCTACAAAATCATATAGTCTGGCTATGCTCCATCTTCACCACACAAAGTATTTAATTCATGCACAACCCCGATGACAAGCCAAGCAATTGTTTCATACTTTTTGTATTCTCAAACTTTTTCAATCTTCACGCAATACATGAGCGTGAGCCATGGACATAGCACTATATGTGGAATAGAATGGTGGTTGTGGAGAAGACAAAAGGGGGAAGATAGTCTCACATCAACTAGGCATATCAACGGGCTATGAAGATGCCCATTAATAGATATCGATGTGAGTGAGTAGGGATTTCCATGCAACGGATGCACTAGAGCTATAAGTATATGAAAGCTCAACAAAAAGAACTAAGTGGGTGTGCATCCAACTCGCTTGCTCACGAAGACCTAGGGCATTTTGAGTAAGCCCATCATTGGAACATACAAGCCAAGTTCTATAATGAAAAAATCCCACTAGTATATGAAAGTGATATCATAGTAGACTCTCTATCATGAAGATCATGGTGCTACTTTGAAGCACATGTGTGGTAAAAGGATAGTAGCATTGTCCCTTCTCTCTTTTTCTCTCATTTTTTATTTTTTTATTTTTTTATTTGGGCCTTCTCCCTTTTTATGGCCTCTTTTTTTTATTTGGGCTTCTTTGGCCTCTCTTTTTTGTCCGGAGTCTCATCCCGACTTGTGGGGGAATCATAGTCTCCATCATCCTTTCCTCACTTGGACAATGCTCTAATAATGATGATGATCACACTTTTATTTTCTTACAACTCAAGAATTACAACTCGATACTTAGAACAAGATATGACTCTATATGAATGCCTCCGGCGGTGTACCGGGATGTGCAATGACTCATGAGTGACATGTATGGAAGAATTATGAATGGTGGCTTTGCCACGAATACGATGTCAACTACATGATCATGAAAAAGAAATATGACAATGATAGAGCGTGTCATAATAAATGGAATGGTGGTAAGTTTCATGGCAATATATCTCGGAATGGCTATGGAAATGCCATAATAGGTTGGTATGGGGGCTGTTTTGAGGAAGGTATATGGTGGGTTTATGGTACCGGCGAAAGTTGCGCGGTACTAGAGAGGCTAGCAATGGTGGAAGGGTGAGAGTGCGTATAATCTATGGACTTAACATTAGTCATAAAGAACTCACATACTTATTGCAAAAATCTATTAGTTATCAAAATAAAGTACTACACGCATGCTCCTAGGGGGAAATATTGGTAGGAAAAGACCATCGCTCGTCCCCGACCGCCACTCATAAGGAAGGCAATCAATAAATAAATCATGCTCCGACTTCATCACATAACGGTTCACCATATGTGCATGCTACGGGAATCAAAAACTTCAACACAAGTATTTCTCAAATTCACAACTACTCAACTAGCATGACTCTAATATTACCATCTTCATATCTCAAAACAATCATCAAGTATCAAACTTCACCTAGTATTCAATGCACTTTATATGAAAGTTTTTATAATGCCATGTTGTTCTAAGAGACTCTCAAAATAATATAAGTGACGCATGAGAGTTCATCTATTTCTATAAAATGAAACCACCACCGTTCTCTAAAAAGATATAAGTGAAGCACTAGAGCAACAACAAACTACTCCGAAAGATATAAGTGAAACTCAATGAGTAGTCGAATAATTATGAAACTATGTGAAGACTCTCTATTTTATTCAAACATCAAGCAAAACAAAATAAAATGACATTCTAAGAATGGCAAACATCATGTGAATAAGCAAAAACTTAGGATCAACCGAAACTAACCGATAGTTGTTGAAGAAGAAAGTTGGGATGCCAACCGGGGCATCCCCAAGCTTAGACGCTTGAGACTTCTTGAAACATTATCTTGGGATGCCTTGGGAATCCCCAAGCTTGATCTTTTGTGTCTCCTAAATTCCTCTCATATCACGGTCTCCCTAAATCTCAAAAGTTTCATCCACACAAAACTCAACAAGGACTCGTGTGATAAGTTAGTATAAACCAATGCAAAAACCTTATCATACTCTACTGTAGAAAATCACTAAAATTATTATTCATCATTGAATAGTAAATTCCTCTGCATATTTAATAGTCCTATCCTCAAATAGAATTATTAAAGAAGCAAACATTTGCAAATAATGCAAACATAACAGCAATCTGCCTAAACAGGACAGTCTGTAAAGAGTGCAACAAGATTCATACTTCCCTAGCTCCAAAAATTATGAAAGAAAATTCTCACTGTATTAAATTTATCAGAGATTAATATGCAAAAGGTTTCAACATTTTATCACATTCTGACTTTTCTAGGGAATTATTGCAACAGCCGTAAACTTTCTGTTTTCAAACAGCAACATGAAGACTTGTAAAATAGGCATAGTAAAGGCTATCAATGCCACTTTTATTGAACTAAAAGATGAAAAAAATTGTTCTAAATAACATAAAGCAAAGCCTAACAAAATAAATTGACGCTCCAAGCAAAACACATATGATGTGGTGAATAAAAATATAGCTCCAAGTAAAGTTACCGATGAACGAAGACGAAAGAGGGGATGCCTTCCGGGGCATCCCCAAGCTTAGGCTTTTGGTTGTCGTTGAATATTACCTTGGGGTGGAATGGGAATCCCCAAGCTTAGGATCTTTCCATTCCTTGTTCCATAATCCATCAAATCTTTTACCCAAAACTTGAAAAGTTCACAACACAAAACTTAAAGTAGAAAATCTCGTGAGCTCCGTTAGCGAAATAAAACAAAATGCCACTTCAACATACTGTAATGAACTCATTATTTATTTATATTGGTGTTAGACCTACTTTATTCCAACTTCTCTTTGGTTTATAAACTATTTTACTAGCCATAGATTCATCAAAATAAGCAAACAACACACGAAAAATAGAATCTGTCAAAAACACACGAAAAACAACGCACGTTATGGATCCCCAAAGATTCTAAAATAAATTGCTGGACATGAGGAATTTATCTATTAATCATCTTCAAAAAGAATTAACTAAATAGCACTTTCCAAATAAAAACTGCAGCAATTCTCGTGAGCGCTAAAGTTTCTGTTTTTTACAGCATGATCAAAAAGACTTTCCCCAAGTCTTCCCAACGGTTCTACTTGGCACAAACACTAATTAAAAGCATAAAGCCACATCTAAACATAGGCTAGATTAATAATTTATTACTAAACAGGAACAAAAATCAAGGAACAAAAATAAAGTTGGGTTGCCTCCCAACAAGTGCTATTGTTTAACGCCCCTAGCTAGGCATGATGATTTCAATGATGCTCACATAAAAGATAAGAATTGAAACATAAAGAGAGCATCATGAAGAATATTACTAACACATTTAAGCCTAACCCACTTCCTATGCATAGGGATTTTGTGAGCAAACAACTTATGGGAACAAAAATCAACTAGCATAGGAGGGCAAAACAAGCATAACTTCAAAACTTTAAGCACGTAGAGAGGAAACTTGATATTATTGCAATTCCTACAAGCATATATTCCTCCCTCATAATAATTTTCAGTAGCATCATGAATGAATTCAACAATATAACCATCACATAAAGCATTCTTTTCATGATCTACAAGCATAGAATTTTTATTACTATCCACATAAGCAAATTTCTTCTCATGAATAGTAGTGGGAGCAAACTCAACAAAATAACTATCATGTGAGGCATAATCCTATTGAAAGTTGAAATCATGATGACAAGTTTCATGGATATCATTATTCTTTATAGCATACAAGTCATCACAATAATCATCATAGATAGCAACTTTGTTCTCATAATCAATTGGAACCTCTTCCGAAATAGTGGAATCATTACTAAATAAAGTCATGACCTCTCCAAATCCACTTTTATAATTATCACAATAAGATTCAACATCCTCCAAAATAGTGGGATCATCACTTCCTAAAGTTGACACTCTTCCAAACCCACTTTCATCAATATAATCATCATAAATAGGAGGCATGCTATCATCATAATAAATCTGCTCATCAAAACTTGGGAGACAAAAAATATCATCTTCATCAAACATAGCTTCCCCAAGCTTGTGGCTTTGCATTTAATTAGCATCATGGATATTCAAAGAATTCATACTAACAACATTGCAATCATGCTCATCATTTAAATATTTAGTTCCAAACATTCTAATGCATTCTTCTTCTAGCACTTGAACATAATTATCGGAATCCTTATTCTCATTAAAGATATTAAAAAGATGAAGCATATGAGGTATCCTCAATTCCATTTTTTATAATTTTCTTTTATAAACTAAACTAGAGATAAAACAAGAAACAAAAAGATTCGATTGCAAGATCTAAAGATATACCTTCAAGCGCTAACCTCCCCGGCAACGGCGCCAGAAAAGAGCTTAGTCGACGGGGTGTTAGTGCCGCTTACCTAGCCTCCCCGGCAACGGCGCCAGAAAAGAGCTTAGTCGACGGGGTGTTAGTGCCGCTTACCTAGCCTCCCCGGCAACGGCGCCAGAAAAGAGCTTAGTCGACGGGGTGTTAGTGCCGCTTACCTAGCCTCCCCGGCAACGGCGCCAGAAAAGAGCTTGATGTCTACTACACAACCTTATTCTTGTACACGTTGTTGGGCCTCCAAGTGCAGAGGTTTGTAGGATAGTAGCAAATTTCCCTCAAGTGGATGACCTAAGGTTTATCAATCCGTGGGAGACGTAGGATGAAGATGGTCTCTCTCAAGCAACCCTGCAACCAAATAACAAAGAGTCTCTTGTGTCCCCAACACACCCAATACAATGGTAAATTGTATAGGTGCACTAGTTCAGCGAAGAGATGGTGATACAAGTGCAATATGGATGATAGATATAGGTTTTTGTAATCTGAAAATATAAAAACAGCAAGGTAACTAATGATAAAAGTGAGCGTAAACGGTATTGCAATGCTAGGAAACAAGGCCTAGGGTTCATACTTTCACTAGTGCAAGTTCTCTCAACAATAATAACATAATTGGATCATATAACTATCCCTCAACATGCAACAAAGAGTCACTCCAAAGTTACTAATAGCGTTGAAGAAACGAAGAGATTATGGTAGGGTACGAAACCACCTCAAACTTATCCTTTCTGATCGATCTATTCAAGAGTCCGTAGTAAAATAACATGAAGCTATTCTTTCCGTTCAATCTATCCTAGAGTTTGTACTAGAATAACACCTTAAGACACAAATCAACCAAAACCCTCATTTCACCTAGATACTCCAATGTCACCTCAAGTATCCGTGGGTATGATTATACGATATGCATCACACAATCTCAGATTCATCTATTCAACCAACACAAAAGTACTTCAAAGAGTGCCCCAAAGTTTCTACCGGAGAGTCAAGATGAAAACGTGTGCCAACCCCTATGCATAGGTTCATGGGCGGAACCCGCAAGTTGATCACCAAAACATACATCAAGTGAATCAATAGAATACCCCATTATCACCATGAGTATCCCACGCAAGACATACATCAAGTGTTCTCAAACCCTTAAAGACTCAATCTGATAAGATAACTTCAAAGGGAAAACTCAATTCATTACAAGAGAGTATAGGGGGAGAAACATCATAAGATCCATCTATAATAGCAAAGCTTGCGATAAATCAAGATCGTATCACCTCAAGAACACGAGAGAGAGATCAAACACATAGCTACTTGTACATACCCTTAGCCCCGAGGGAGAACTACTACCTCCTCGTCATGGAGAGCACCGGGATGATGAAGATGGCCACCGGAGAGGGGTCCCCCCTCCGGCAGGGTGCCGGAACAGGTCTAGATTGGTTTTCGGTGGCTACGGAGGCTTCTGGCAGCGGAACTCCCAATCTATTCTGCTCTCCGATGGTTTTAGGGTATATTGGTATATATAGGAGGAAGAAATACGTCAGGGGAGCCATGAGGGGCCCACGAGGGTGGAGGGGCACCCAAGGGGTGGGCGCTCCCCCCTGCCTCGTGCCTTCCCCGTTGCTTCCCTTACGTACACCCCAAGTCTTCTTGGTTGCTTCCGTTCCAAAAATAACGTTTCCGAAGGTTTCATTCCGTTTGGACTCCGTTTGATATTCTTTTTCTACGAAACTCTGAAATAGGCAAAAAATAGCAATTCTGGGCTGGGCCTCCGGTTAATAGGTTAGTCCCAAAAATAATATAAAGTGTATAATAAAGCCCAATAATGTACAAAACAAGATATAATATAGCATGGAACAATCAGAAATTATAGATATGTTGGAGAAGTATCAGCATCCAATTACATAAACCCCAAAAGTTGTTCCATATGAGTCCACCATACCTTCCTATATGCGGCATCTACCTGCCGTTCTAAGTAAATTTGTATGTGCCAAACTCTAAACCTTCAAATAAAAATTCTGTTTTGTATGCTCGAATAGCTCATGTATCAACTAGGGATGTCTGTATCTTCCATGCTAGGCGGGTTATTCTCAAGAGGAGTGGACTCCGCTCCTCACTCATGAGAAAATGGTTGGTCACTGGGATGCCTAGTCCCATGCTCAAATCAAATCAAAATAATTGCAAACAAAACTCCCCCAGGATTGTTGCTAGTTGGAGGCACCCTTTGTTTCGGGCAAGCCATGGATTGATGCTTGTTGGTGGTGGAGGAGTATAAACTTTACCATTTTGCTTGGGAACCGCCTATGATGTATGTAGCATGGAAGATATCCAGATCTCTCGGTTGTTATGTTGACAATGAAATTACACCGCTCAAAATATTATTAATCTTTATTTCAAAACCGAGCTCTGGCACCTCTACAAATCTGTGCTTCCCTCTACGAAGGGCCTATCCATTTACTTGTATGTTGAGTCATCACCCTCTTATTAAAAAAGCACCAGTTGGAGAGTGCCGCTGTCATTTGCATGTATTATTATTAGTTTACATTGAGTATGACTGGATCTCTTCTACAATGAATTACAATTTCCAGTCAGCCCTTGATCTTCAAGGGTGCTCTGCATTTATGTTTTGCGGTCTCAGAAAGGGCTAGCGAGATACCATCTTGTTATATCATATTATGATTGTTTTGAGAAAGTGTTGTCATCCGAGATTTATTATTATTGCTCGCTAGTTGATTATGCCATTGATATGGGTAAAAATGAGACCTAAATGTTATTGTTAATATGGTTTGTTCATAATCTTTGCTGAAAACTTGAATGCTGGCTTTACATATTTACAACAACAAGAGCAAATAGAGTTTGTAAAAGTATTTCTTTATCACTTTCAGTTTGTCAACTGAATTGCTTGAGGACAAGCAAAGGTTTAAGCTTGGGGGAGTTGATATGTCTCTGTCGTATCTACTTCTCCAAACACTTTTGCCTTTGTTTTGGACTCTAACTTGCATGATTTAAATGGAACTAACCCGGTCTGATGTTGTTTTCAGCAGAATTTCCATGGTGTTATTTTTGTGCAGAAATAAAAGTTCTTGGAATGACCTGAAAATCAATGGAGAATATTTTTGGAATATATAAAAAATATTGGTGAAAGAATAAAGGCCAGGGGCCCACACCTTGTCCACGAGGGTGGGGGCGCGCCTACCCCCCTGGGCGCGCCCCTGCCTCCTGGGCCCCATGGTGCTCCTCCGACCTCAACTCCAACTCTATATATTCGTGTTCGGGGAGAAAAAATTAAGGGAGAAGGATTCATCGTGTTTTACGATACGAAGCCGCCGCCAAGCCCTAATCTCTCTCGAGAGGGCTGATCTGGAGTCCGTTCGGGGCTGCTGAGAGGGGAATCCGTCGCCATCGTCATCATCAACCATGCTCCATTACCAATTTCATGATGCTCACCGCCGTGCGTGAGTAATTCCATCGTAGGCTTGCTACATAGTGATGGGTTGGATGAGATTTATCATGTAATCGAGTTAGTTTTGTTAGGGTTTGATCCCTAGTATCCATTATGTTATGAGATTGATATTGCTATGACTTTGCTATGCTTAATGCTTGTTACTAGGGCCCGAGTGCCATGATTTCAGATCTGAACCTATTATGTTTTCATGAATATATGTGAGTTCTTGATCCTATCTTGCAAGCATATAGTCACCTATTATGTGTTACGATCTGTTAACCCCGAAGTGACAATAATCGGGATACTTACCGGTGATGACCGTAGTTTGAGGAGTTCATGTATTCACTAAGTGTTAGTGCTTTGGTCCGGTACTCTATTAAAAGGAGGCCTTACTATCCCTTAGTTTCCAATAGGACCCCGCTGCCACGGGAGGGTAGGACAAAAGATGTCATGCAAGTTCTTTTCCATAAGCACGTATGACTATATTCAGAATACATGCCTACATTACATTGATGAACTGGAGCTAGTTCTGTGGCACCCTATGTTATAACTATTGCATGAGGAATCGCATCTGACATAATTATCCATCACTGATCCAATGCCTACAAGCTTTTCACATATTGATCTTCTCTTATTTACTTTTCCGTTGCTATTGTTACAATCACTATAAAGCCAAAAATGTTACTTTTGCTACCGTTACCGCTACTATCATTTCACTTTGCTACTAAATACTTTGTTGCGGATATTAAGTTTCCAGGTGTGGTTGAATTGACAACTCAACTGCTAATACTTGAGAATATTCTTTGGCTCCCCTTGTGTCAAATCTATGAATTTGGGTTGAATACTCTACCCTCGAAAACTGTTGCGATCCCCTATACTTGTGGGTTATCACTGGTACGCCAAATACACACTTGGCCGGGTTAAGCGTCATCTTATAGACCCGGAGATTGTCAAAGGTCCCTTTCCAATCATCTATCAAGGTTTTCTTCTTCCTGGATTTTACCACAATGTCATCCACATAAGCATGAACATTGCGCCCAATATGATCATGAAGGCAATTTTGCA
Organism: Triticum dicoccoides; assembly: GCF_002162155.2. Lineage (NCBI taxonomy): Eukaryota > Viridiplantae > Streptophyta > Magnoliopsida > Poales > Poaceae > Triticum > Triticum dicoccoides. Next base: position 460,607,168 of record NC_041384.1, on the reverse strand, counting down.
CACACCGCTGGTAAGTCGCCTGGGCACTCTTGAGCCCAAAAGGCATAGACACATAACAGAAGGCTCCAAAGAGAGTGATGAAGGTTGTCTTCTCCTGGTCCTTAACTGCCATCTTGATCTGATGATAACCAGAATAAGCATCCAAAAAAACTCAAACGCTCCCAACCTGCCGTAGCATCAATGATCTGATCAATACGGGGGAGAGCAAAGGGATCAGCCGGACAGGCTTTGTTTAAGTCCATGTAATCCACACACATACGCCAAGTACCTTTCTCTTAAGCACCAGCACCGGGTTAGCCAAACACTCTGGATGAAAACCTTCAACAATAAACCCAGCCGCCAAAAGTCAGGCTACTTCTTCACCAATGGCCTTGTGCCTCTCTTCATTGAAACGGCGAAGGAATTGCTTGACCAATTTAAACTTTGGATCAATGTTGAGAGTGTGCTGAGCGAGTTCCCTTGGTACACCTGGCATGTCTGAAGGTTTCCATGCAAAGATGTCCCAGTTCTCATGGATAAACTCGATGAGCGCGCTTTCCTATTTCGGATCCATATTAGCACTGATACTGAACTGCTTGGATGAATCGCCAAGAACGAAGTCAACTAGCTTAGTGTCATCCACCGATTTAAATTTCAATAGGGGGTCATGCTCTTTGGTTGGCTTCTTCAAAGATGTCATATCCGCTAGGTCAACATTATCCTTGTAAAATTTCAATTCTTCTGTTGCACAGACAGACTCAGCATAAGTAGCATCGCCTTCTTCACACTCCAAGGCTATCTTCCCGCTTCCATGCACTGTGATAGTACCCTTGTGACCCGGCATCTTAAGCTGCAAATAAATGTAACAAGGCCTTGCCATGAACTTAGCGTAAGCCATCCGCCCAAATAGAGCATGATAAGGGCTTTTGATTTTAACCACCTCAAAAGTCAATGTCTCAGATCTGGAATCATGATCATCTCTAAAGGCAACTTCCAAAGATATTTTCCCACTGGATATGCCGACCTACCAGGCACCATGCCACGAAAACAGTGTTTGACGGCTTAAGATCTTTGTCAGTCAAGCTCACACGATGAAAAGTTTCATAATACAAAATAATGATGCTACTACCCCCATCCATGAGTACCTTAGTGAATCTGTACCCTCCGACCTGAGGTGCCACCACCAGCGCTAAATGACCCGGATTATCAACCCGGGGCGGGTGATCCTCACGACTCCAGAGAATAGAGTGTTCAGACCATCGCAAGTAACGGGGAATCGCCGGCTCAACTGCGTTCACTGCCCTTTTGTGGAGCTTCTGATCCCGCTTGCACAAACTTGTGGTGAAAACGTGGTACTGTCCACCATTCAATTGCTTTGGGTTACTCTGAAAACCAGACTGCTGCTGCTGATTCCCTTGACCATATTGTTGATTAAAACCACCTTCATTGCCTTGGCCCCGGAAACCGGAATTAGAACCGCCACCACCATAACCAGGACCGTGAGAGCCGGATCCTGAGCCGCCGTCCGGCCCATGATTACTGTGGAAAAAATGGAATTTCTATACTCTGTCATAATAAAGCAGTCCTTCCAGAGGTGAGTGGCCGGCTTTTCTCGCGTACCATGCTTCGGGCAAGGCTGATTCATCATCGCCTCAAGATTGAATGTTGGTCCTCCAAATCGAGGGGGCGGCTTTCCCCTGCGACGCTAATTATTATTCTGTGTGTTGGTGTTAGACACAAAATGCAAGCTGCCATCAGCCTTGCGCTTACCATTACCACCTTGGTTGCGGGTTATGCTGCTGCCCTCTTGTATTGCTGCTCTTCTTTCCCTTACTCGGCTTCTCATCATCAGACTCGGAATCCTTGGTACCATCAGAGTCGGCATACTTGATAAGAGCCGCCATTAGCTCCCCCATGTCATTGTAGTGACGCTTAAGCCGCCCCAGTTTTTGCTTCAAAGGGAGAAAACGACAGTTTTTCTCCAACATCAGGACTGTTGAATCGGCATTGATACTGTCCGATGAGTGTATAACAGCTGAGATCCGGCGTACCCAATGGGTTGTTGACTCGCCCTCCCCTTGAACACAGGAGTCCAAATCTAGAATCGACAGAGGCTGCTTGCACGTGTCTTAATTTTTTTGGATAAAAAGAGCCTTCAACTCTGCCCATGATCTGATCGAGTTAGCAGGGAGCCCCTTCAACCAAGTACGAGCCGGCCCATCCAACGTCATGGTGAAATATTTAGCACATGCAGCATCATTAACATCTAACATATCGATGACCATCTCATAACTCTCAATCCAAGCCTTAGGGGGCTGATCTGCCGTGTAATTAGGCACCTTGCGAGGACTCTTGAAATCCTTAGGCAAACGCTCGTTATGAAGAGCTGACACTAAACATGGCACACCCAAGGTTCTAGAGGCCACACATGCCTCCACCAAAGCTAACGGATAAACCGGAGAATGTTGATGAGCCGCCTGCTGAGCCGCCAGCTCGGCCTCCCGACACGCTCTGCCCTGATCCACCAAAGCCCAAGCATCAACACCACCACGCACCGGGTCATGCCCTCAAGGCCGGTTACAGAGCTGTTCACTGCTTGAAACTTCTGCTGAGTCAATGTGCCTTCTATAACTCCGGCTTATACGAGGAGTTTAGTGAATCCACTCGCGGATAAGCCGCCTGCTGAGCCACAATTATCTGAAGAAGTTCTCTGGCCCTCCGCATCTCTATCGCCATTGGAGTCTCGCCTTCAACTGGAAGAGCCGCCAATCGTGATGCCGCAGTAATCATATTATCCAAAGGATTAGAAGAACGACCCGGCAGCGTCGGTACGTGTTGAGGCGGAGTCACCTCCAAACGGGGCGGATCCATCGTGCACGGCTGAACCAGCACTCCAGTCCCAGGTGCTTCGACCACCCGGTTCACCACTAGCGGGTTACTAGTTCCTACTCCAACTGTGTTGAAGAGGTTTCTTGGCTTATAAATCGGAGGTAGATGACTCTAGTGCCTCCTCCTCATGATCTCGTTTGAGGCGTTCTGATCCAATGTGAGCCGGAAGGACTCTGCCTGAATCCGTTGTGCCTGGGCATCCAAAGCAGCCCACTCCATAGCCATTCTAGCATTCTCAGCCACCAGTGCTTCTTTGGCCGAGCAATCTCATGTCACAGCTTTGCCACATCCACCTTGTGTTGTTCCTGATTGTCCAAGGTTATCTCCACCCCCATCAGAGTCGCCAAAGCCTCCAATAACTCTGTCAAAGCTTGAGCCGACGGGTGTGCGGTGCCGCTGGCACCAGCCGTCGCCACAGCAGCCGAGCTGGTGGTCATAGCTATGGTGGTTGATGAACCAAGCACCGGCTGCGTACCGGCCATGAAGATCGCAACCCTGTTCGGCATCTCATAGGTGTCCGGAATACTGTCGCCATTGGAACAGCCCCTAAGCTAGCCGTCATGCAGTTGTTACAATGAATTAGTCTCGCCTATGGATGACCTACCATCAGAGTAGATGGTTGTCTCACCGCCAGACACAGATATGTCCTCACCTTTCGCTCCATGGATGAAGCCAACGAACGTGTGCTTCACGGCGGGTTGAACCCGGGTGGGTCGTGCACGCTGAGCCGTCTCGATGATGCCGGCGCAGGTGTCCGACTCAGGGCCTGGTTCACAGATCTTGCTGATGAAGACGTAGATTCTGCCGAAGGGGACCCGGTACCCGCACTCAATTGAGCCGGCCTCGGGGCCCTAGCCTACATCGTCGATGTAGAGCTTGCCGCGACGACTCTTGGTCATCTGGCCCACAGCGTATCCCTTGATCCCTTCGAACCTTCCCTTCAAGAACTCGAAACCACCATGTGCTGGCCCCATGGTGGGCGCCAACTGTCGTGGAATTTTCATGGTAGATGTCCTAGCAGAAGGACTTAGTCGTGGAGCCATCGCAGCTAGGTTAGCTTAAAGGGGTTAAACAGGACAAAGGACATAGAGAGTTTATACTGGTTCGGCCCCTTGCGGTGAAGGTAAAGGCTTACTCCAGTTTGGGATTGTATTGCTAGGGTTTCGATTACCAGGGAGCGAATACGCTTGACCTAGTTCTCGATCTCTTTTTTTTGCCCTAAACTGCCATCGGGTCATCCCTTTATATACACAGGTTGACGCCCTGGCGGCTCACGGAGTCCTGGCCGGCTCATACACAACGTGTCCATCTCGGTGACTAAATACGCATGCCTTACAACACAAGTCATACATACATGGCGGTTCATCCTCCCAGGCCTTAAGTCTTCTCTGGGTCTTGGGCCGTCAATGGGATCCTATGATCTGCCATCTTTATTGGTAAACCGCCAGTGGTATGACCCGGCCCCTCCTGGGCGGTTCATACTCAATAGTTATATCCCCAACACCCAGTATCATGAAGACCGAGCACCGGTGAGGATAGGAGCGAGGAGACCTCGAAGTGTTATACCAAACACCGGTGACTGTTGGGGATATGATTACTGGTGGTAAACCGGATAAGAGTGGCCAGGTTAACTCCATGAATATAGAAGCCCATGAAGACGTGAGGATGGTGGCGTTTTACAAAGGCCCAAGACCCAAAGGCGAGTTATGGCATGTAGATGTAAACCGAATCTTTCATGTAACTTGTATTCTAAGTTAGAAGGAATAGTGAAAGTGCATTATATCGACTAGAGGGGGGGTGAATAGGCGATTTTTATGTAAGTCTTCAAAACGTGGAAGTTTCGAAGACAAACGATAGAAATAGACCTATTACCATGCAGCGGAAGGTAGACTACACTAGGCAAACCATAGTCAAGTATTCAATGAAGTGAAAGCACAATGACCTATAGCAGCTAGGTAGTTAGGATCAGGTAGGAAGATATTATGAAGCCAAACAGAAAACGCAGTCACTTAGTGAAGACAAAAGATAGTGCAATCATACAATGACTTCACAAGGACCAACAGTAAGTAAAGGGAAAGGGAAGGATGAAACCAGTGACTCGTTGAAGACAATGGTTTGTTAGACTAGTTCCAGTTGCTGTGACAACTGTACGTCTGGTTAGGGCGGCTAGGTATTTAAACCTGAGGACACACAGTCCTGGACACCCAGTCCTGAACACGCAGCTCAGGACACCCAGTCCTCACCTTATTCCCCTTGAGCTAAGGTCACACAGACCTCGCCCAATCACTCTGGTAAGTCTTCAAGGTAGACTACCAAACCTTCACAGACTTCGTTCACCCGCGATCCACAATTACTCTTGGATGCTCAGAACGCGATGCCTAACCGGCTGGAGGATTCACAGTCCTCAAGTGTAATAAGTCTTCAGATCACACAGACAGGAAGACCTAAGTGATGCCTAACACTCTTTGGCCCTGGGTGGTTAGGGCTTTATCCTCGCAAGGAATTCTCTCTCAAAGGCTTCGGGGTGGGTTGCTCTCAAACGACAAAAGCCGTACTCTAACTCTGAGCAGCCAACCGTTTATGGTTGTAGGGGGTGGGCTATTCATAGCCACTAGGCAACCCGACCTGATTTGTCCGAAATGACCCTGGGTCACTAAGGAACTGGCATGTGTTCCAACGGTCAGATTTCAAACACACACGACAACTTTACTTGGGCTACAAGCAAAGCTGACTTGTCCAACTCTGGACAAGATTCGCTCTCATAGTCTTCACTCGAAGACATAGGTTTTGGTTAAGCATCACTTCAGTCATTCTGACTGGTTCTCTTGGACCCCACTTAACAATACGGTGGTTCCTATGACTCAATAAAGAAGAAAAAGAACTACGAAAGATCTAAGTCTTTGAGCTCCATAGGCTTCATGCGATGTCTTCTCTTGTCATAGTCTTCAATGTGAATATCTTCACATACCACCTTTGACATCAATGTCTTCATACATTTTTAGGGGTCATCTCTGGTAGGAAAACCGAATCAATGAGGGACTTCTACCTATGTTATCCTGCAATTCTCACAAACACATTAGTCCCTCAACTAGGTTTGTCATCAATACTCCAAAACCAACTAGGGGTGGGACTAGATGCACTTACTAATAGAGACCGAGCCGGACACGTGTATGATCCGGCCTTGGGACTCTGTAAACCGGCGGGCGTCAACCTATGTATATAAAGGGACGACCCGACAGTGGTTGAGGGACAACAGACAAGAACTCGAGAGCCAAGCAAAGCGGATTCGCTCCCTGGTCATCGAAACCCTAGCAATACCAATCACAACTAGACGTAGGCTTTTACCTTCATCGAAGGGGCCGAACTAGTATAAAATCCCTCGTGTCCCTTGTCCGGTTTAACCCCTTTAAGCTAACCCGTAATGATGGCTCCACAACTAAGTCCTTTCACGAGGACATCTGCCGTGACAAACCCACGACAGTTGGCGCCCATCGTGGGGCTATCACACGATGGTTCCGAGTTCTTGAAGGGCAGCTTTGATGGACTCAAGGGATACGCTATGGGCCGGATGACAAAGAGTCATCACGGCAAGCTCTACATCAACGACGCAGGATGGGGTCCCGATGCCGGTTCAATCGAATACGGGTACCGGGTCCCCTTTGGTGGTATTCACGTCTTCATCGGCAAGATCGGTGAACCGGGCCCTGAGCCGGACACCTGCACCGACATCATCGAGACAGCTCAGCGTGCAAGCCCTTCCCCAGTTCAGCCTGTGGCAAGGCATGTTTTCCTAGGTGTCATCCATGGGGCAAAATATGAGGATGGACCGGCATTTGATGGAGAAACCGTTATCTGTTCTGATGACGAGTCTTCAACCGGAGAGACCGAATCGCTGTATCAGTTGCAGGACGGCCGGATTAGCGGAGGTTCCGATGGCAACAGTATTCCGGACCCCCTCGATCTGCTAAACCGGGTCACTGTTTTCATGGCCGGTACACAACCAGCGCATCACTCCTGTACCGCCGCGGTAATGCTCTCCGGTTCAGCAACAGCAACGCCAGCGGGGGCAGAGGGCTCTGCGCCACCTCCGGCTCAAGTTTTGTTTGATTTGTTCGACGCTTTGTCAATGTTTATGGCAGCAGAGGTGGACGCCGCAGCCCGAGATCAGCACAATGTGGAGATCGCAAAGGTGAAAGACTAGACAACTCAGGCTAAAGCGGACTTGGCGACAGAGAACGCCAGGATGGCTACAGAACGGGCCGAGTTGGAAGCTCAGGCCTGCCGGCTTAGGTTGGACCAGAATGCTTCAGATGAGGTCATGAGGAGAAGATACCAGTCACACCTCCCGCCGGGTTATGAGCCAAGAAATCTCTTCAACATGCCCGGAGCCAGAACTAGTAACCAGCCAGTAGTAAATCGAACGGAGGCGCCGGGAACAGGAGCGCCGGTTCAGCCACGCATGATGGATCCGCCTCGTCAGAACAACATCGTACGGTAGTATGTCCCAACACCCCTGGGGCACTACTACAACCCATTAGACACATTGTGGCCGCCGCTTCATGATTGACATCCCTCCCAGCTGACAGCGAGTCACCAGTTGCGATTGAGACAGGACGGGCCAGAGAGCTCCTTCAAACAGCTTTAAACCAGCAGCAGGCTTATTCGCATAGTCGCGAGAGGATTCACTCCACCCCCCGTCCGAGTTGGAGCTACAGCAGGCACGTTGAGGATGAACCGGCTATATCAAGCAGTGCACGTCACCGTAACTCGCCGCGAGGGCACAACCCGGCAGGTGGAGGTGCTAATGCTCAGGATGTGGTGGATCATGGTCGTGCACGTCGAGAGGCCAAGTTAGCAGCTTTGCATGCAGCTCGTCAACCTACTCCGGTTCGCCCTACCGCTTCAGTGGAGCCAGGTGTGGTCTTCAATTCCTTAGGGGTGTTGTGTCTCACCCCGGCTTTACGTAATGTGCGACTGCCCAAGGATTTTAAAGGCCCTCATAAGGTGCCCAATTACACCGCCGATTTGCAACCAGAGTCATGGGTTGAAAGTTATGATATGGCAATGGAGATGTCGGATGTGGATGAAGCAGTGTGCGCTAAATACTTCACCATGATGTTGGAGGGGACAACTCGTACTTGGTTAAAGATCTTACCAGTTAACTCTGTTGGATCATGGGTTGAGTTAAAACACCGGTTTATCTAGAATTTTAAGGACATGTAAGCAGCCTATGTCGATTGTGGACCTGGCCGCTTGTGTTCAAGAGGATGGGGAGTCTACAACCCATTGGGTGAAGCGGGTCTCAACTATTCTACATTCATCGGATCGCATCAATGCGGACACAGCAGTGTTAACGTTGGAGGGCAATTGCCGGTTTCTACCACTAAAACAGAAGTTAGGAAGGCTCAAACATCACTGCAATGATATGGCAACGCTTATGGCCGCTTTGGTTAAATATGCCGATTCAGATAATACCAAAGACCCTGAGTCAGAGGAGGACAAACCGGGGAAAGGGAAGAAGAACGGCAACACCAAGGGACAACAGCATAACCTGGCAGGTCATGGGAACAATGGTAAGCGCAAGTGAAAGTGCTAGTGATCGACTAGATGGGGGGGGCTGAATAGGAGATTTTATGAAAGTCTTCAAAACATGGAAGTTTCGAAGACAATCGATAGAAATAAACCTACTACCATGCAGTGGAAGGTAGACTACACTAAGCTAGCCATAGTCAAGTATTCAATGAAATGAAAGCATAAAGACTAATAGCAGCTAGGCAGTATAGATCAGGATGGAAGATAGTATGAAGCCAATCAGAACAAGTAGTCACACAGTGAAGACAAATAACTAATGCAAATAGGCAATGACTTCACAAGGACCAATCAACACATAAAGAGATGGGAAGGATGGAACCAGTGGCTCATTGAAGACAATGATTTGTTGGACCAGTTCCAGTTGTTGTGACAACTGTACGTCTGGTTAGGGAGGCTAAGATTCAACTCAGAAGACCGTGTCTTCACCTTATTCCCCTTGAGCTAAGGACACCCAGTCCTCGCCCAATCACTCTGGTAAGTCTTCAAGGTAGACTTCCAAACCTTCACAGACTTCGTTCACCAGCGATCCATAATGACTCTTGGATGCTTCGAACGCGACGCCTAACCGGCTGGAGGATTCACAGTCCTCAGGTGTAATAAGTCTTCAAATCACACAGACAGGAAGACTTAAGTGATGCCTAACACTCTTTGGCTCTGGGTGTTTAGGGCTTTGTCCTCGCAAGGAATTCTCTCTCAAAGGCTTTGAGGTGGGTTGCTCTCAAACGACAAAAGCCGTACACTAACTCTGAGCAGCCAACCGTTTATGGTTGTAGGAGGTGGGCTATTTATAGCCACTAGGCAACTCGACCTGATTTGTCCGAAATGACCCTGGGTCACTAAGGAACTGACACGTGTTCCAATGGTCAGATTTCAAACACACACGACAACTTTACTTGGGCTACAAGCAAAGCTGACTTATCCAGCTCTGGATAAGATTTGCTCTCATTGTCTTCGCTCGAAGACATAGGATTTTGGTTAAGCATCACTTCAGTCATTCTGACTGGTTCACTTGGACCCAGTTAACAGTACGGTGGTTCCTATGACTTTAACAAAGAAGAAAAAGAACGACGAAACAACTAAGTCTTCGCACTCCATAGTCTTCACGCAATGTCTTCTCTTGTCATAGTCTTCAATGTGAGTGTCTTCACATACCACCTTTGACTTCAATGTCTTCATACATTTTTAGGGGTCATCTCTAGTAGGAAAACCGAATCAATGAGGGACTTCTACCTGTGTTATCCTGCAATTCTCACAAACACATTAGTCCCTCAACCAGGTTTGTCGTCAATACTCCAAAACCAACTAGGAGTGGCACTAGATGCACTTACAGTCTCCCCCTTTTTGGTGATTGATGACAAACTGGTTGAAGTTTTCAACGGGGAATAAAATATGTGAAATTGTAAAGGATAGTGTATTGTCTTCATAAGTGCCAAAGTCTCCCCCTGAAGGTGTGCATATAAGTAATTTGCTCTTGGAATGCAAATGCACATGGCAGGTTGTACTTGTGGAGATCCTCTTCAACTTATGATAACAATTCATCATGCATGATTTGATGTAATGAAGATAATGATATGCATAATGAAAAATGGACGTCTGCAAAATGACCTAAGTGCAGAAGTTATCATCGCACATGCGGAATTTATCATCGCATCACAGAATAGCAAATAAGTAGCAGACGATCATCGAGTTTAACCGTTACAACTCAAAGAACCAAATGCATCGAAAAGCAAGAGTTGTAAGCACTTGGCAAAAGTAGCAAAATGTGAAGCAACCACCCATATGGACCCACTTGAGGACTATCAACTCATATGCTTCTCCCCCTTTTGTCAGTAAGGAACAAAAAGGTTTGAAGACATAGAGCGCCTACTCGTTCCCATGAGGTGCAGGCGAGGCAGCAGAGTCGTCGTTGAGGTCCGGTGGTGCAGAAGACATGCGCTGAAGTTGGAGGAGGTGAAGTTGCATCATCTTGGTCATCAATGACTCTGGCATTCACTATCGCAGCTGAGGACGAATAGTCAGAGTCTTCAAGTGAGGGAGTCCGACGCAAGTGAGCATTCCGTGGAGGAGTTGAGTCAAACTTGAATCTCTCGGTGAAGCCATCGTCCTGCAGATCAGCTTCAGCACTAAGCAAAGTCAAACTCTTCCACGACCTCTGACAGGTTTCATGAGTAACAAAGGCATTCTTGGTGGCAAGATTGCGTATGCGGTTGACATCCACCAAGAGGCTTTGCATCTGACGCTTGAGCCAGTTGTGATGCTTGTCCTGTTTCTGGTGTAGCGCGACAAGAAGCTCTCGGTCATTGAGAACTCGAGATCACCTTCGAGGCCTTTGCGCAATGGTGCTACCAATGGCATCAGTTTGAGCGCGAGGGGCACGTGTGTTGCCAGCCAAGGGATAAACACGCGAGACTGCCTGAACTCCTTCAATGGGCTGGGTGAAGCTTTGGTGATCAACATTGTGAAGATAAATGGGATCCTTAGCAGGCTCTGGGTAAATAGCTTCAACAGACAGATCAACCTCTGGCAAGAAGACAAGATGATTGCGCGTAGATGGCTGATAGTTGATGGCAGAGTGAAGCTTGATAAGGCGCATTACCCATGGAGCATAGAACTTCAGACCAAAAATGTCGGAGCCAGCTGCAGCCAACTGCCTAATGAAGAAGTCTTGAGCATTGAAGTTGATGCCATTGAAGATATAGAAAACCAAGGTCTTCATTGCTCCTTCAAGCTTCACTGTAGATGAGTGTCCTTTGACAGGCCATAGAGTTTTTCTGATGATATGATAAATGGTGCGAGGCAAATACTCTAGGTCTTCAACAAAGAATTCAGATGGGTAGTCAGCGTCGTGAGGCAAAGGCTTCATCATGCTCAACATTTGACTCATGTTGGGTTCTGGCTTCTGAAAAATGCTCTCCAAAGCATTCTGGTGTTGTTGACAACCTGGCTCATAGTATTCACCAGGAGTGGGCAGGCCTGTGAGCTCAGTGATGTCAAGATCTTTGGCTTCATGATGGACATTGCCTGTCATCCACTCAAGGACCCAAGTCTTTGGATCCCTGTTGTAGCCTCGAATGTGAAGAGTTGCATAGAACTATAGCAGAAGCTCTTCATTCCAGTGTTCTTTATCTATGACAAACTGCAGGAGTCCAGCATATCTGAAGCAGTCCAACGCTTCTTCAAGGCAGGGTAGGCCAGCTATAGCTTCAGTGTCGAGACGCATATGTGGAAATATGCGCCCTTGATTGTATAAGATGCAGGAATAGTAGCTGCGCTGCTGATAGCTCCAGAACCGATCCGATGAAATGCGAGGTTTGGTGTACGGGTTCTTGGCGCTTTGAAAAAGGTGTTGTGTGCCACGAAGCCATTCACATTGAAGACCCCAGGTGAAGTTGCAGTGCCTGGGAATCATGGAAGTCTTGGCTTGGGCTTCTGGACGGTAGGTCTGTGCTCGACATGATATCAGTATTGGCTTCGGGCGCTGCAGTGGCTTCAGGTGCATGCACTTCTGGCCCGCAGTAGCTTCAGGCGCCACATTAGCTTCAGCCATGACAACGTCATTGGCTTCAGAGTTGATGTTGGTGGCCGCCTCAGGATTGTTAACCTCCACTTCAGAAGCTGGAGGGTCGGACATGTTCTCCTCGAGAACAACATCTTGGTGGGACGGGGGTGTAGCAACTCTTTCTACTTCAATTCTTGGTTCTTCTCTTTCATCGGCTGATGCAGCCGGAATATCTTCAGCGGTTTTGGCTTGAGACTCTGACACGTGCACAGTGGGAGTGACTTGGGGCCTCGGTCCTTTGGGAAGTCTGCGTAATGCTGGCGACGCTTGCGGAGATGGAGTGTGCTGGGCCTCAAAGTCATCGTCATCTTGCATGGGTGAGGTGACTTGTGGTTGGGGAGAAATTGGGGTGTCTTGTCGTTGTGGGTGATCAGCCCATGATGCATCATGAGCAGTTGGCATCAAAGGACGACCAATGCTGATGAGTTCGCTGTGCGTGAGCATAGGCGATGATACCAACTGGTGCTCGATCTGAGGAAGGACTTCATCATCTTCAACATTGTCGTGAGGACCAATGTCTTCAGCTATGGTGGGGTCAATAGCTGGATTGTCTTCAGCTTCAGGAGCCTTTGTGGAAGCAGGCTCATGAACTATCATTTGGCATTCTTGATGTTCAGACGCAGGACGAGCCACTAAGATTGGCTCGACCTCAAGGGGCTCTGTGGGAGCAGCCCGGTCTCTCTTCTTGGTTTTGCGTTTCTTGGTTGGAGGAGCATCATCAGTGGTGGCCTTGGTTTTGCGCTTTCTGGCTTCGGATTTAGCTGCCCTTGTTTTCTTCAGTTCTGAAGCCACTGTGGGGACCTTAGGCTTCGAGCCTGTCATACTGGCTGGGAAGACAATCAGATGTACTTCCTGCCTTGGTGCTTTGGGTTCTGCCACAGCTGGCTTCTTCTTCTTAGCCGCCATTTGGGGGTCTATGCCTGGTCGCCCCAAAGCCTTACACTTTTTAGCTTCATTGTATCACTGAACACATTTAGCAGCAAGGTCCTTCATACACTCACGAGAACCTTTGGCTTCTTCACATTTCGTGCGGAATGCTCCCTTGAGCTCATGCATCATGACCTGGAAGTTCTGAATGTCTTCAACAGTGAGCTTGGCCATATGCTTCTTGAACTGAGCCTTTTTATAATCTATCTTATGCTTCAGCTCAACAATTTTCTGAGCTAGAGCCAGCTCAGCAGCAATGCCTCCATGGAAGGCGACGCTGAGGCCAATGGGAAGCTAAAGATCATCAAAGCTAACATTTGGGCTGTCAAACCACTCATCAATGAACTTGTTTATGATTTCAACATCAAAGAGAGGAAGGTCATTGAAGATTTCTGCCTCTTGTTTGCTCGTGATCAACTACTCAAGAGCGTCATCGCCAAGGTCGTCATCACTGGACAGATCAATGGCATCATTCTCGTTGCACAGAACAGCAGCAGGGGTTAGTGCTTGGCTGGTGGGTTGCATGGGCATCTTCACTTTGGAGGGCTTGGAGATGCGTGACAGATCTTCACACTGCACACTATTTTCAGGAGGTGCAGTGGCTAGAGGCTTCGCTCGTGAAACCTTTGGTGCAGGGGCAGGTTTCGAAGATTTAGGTTTCTTCAGCTTCTTTGGCTTCGGTGGTGCAGGCGCTTCGTCAGAATCAGCGACGTCTGCAAGTTGATCCACGACTGCCCGTTGAACCTTTATGTGAGTAATGAGACCTTCTAAGTTATAGAAGGGCCCAACCAGATTGGGTTCAGCTTCGCGTGTGCCGTCAGCACGAGGAGCAGAGGAGCCTGGATTGAAGTCTAATCCCCATGACTTCTTGTTTTCTTTGGCCGAGTTCTTGGCAAACTGGAAGTTGGGCTTGAACAGATTGTCATCACGACACCATAGCAATGAAGATGGGTCTACATCGGCAGGCTGTGGTCCACGGACCATGCAAGGATAGAAGCCTTGTTCAATGGCTTCAGCTCTGGATCTGGGTTGAACATTTCTGTACAAGATGTCTCCCCACGGTCGCTTGATGGCATTTTTCTCAGCATATTCCTGGGTCACAAACCTGTACTTGAACCATTGTTCTGCCCAATATCTTCAAATATATTGGATTCGGGTTTTCCGCTAATTGTAGTCCTCCTCTGGATCTATCTTGTACAACTCATAGAGGCCAGGAGGCAAATCTCTTGAGGTGTTCCCACGATGCTGTCTGCCATCCTTCCTTGCAGATTTCTCTGTTGCCATGAAGTTTAGACTGAAAGGCTTCAACACTGTCAAAGTCTTCCGTCTACTGGTCAGACAAGAACTGGCTTCAAGAGAATTTATATGGTGCTGTAAGAACTCTGCAAATGAATGCAGACTATGAGAACCAAGGGATTCTCCCACGGACATGTACCTGTGACAGCATTAAGGTGCGAGGGAAGGGGAAGAGGTCATATGCATTCTCAGAAGATTTTGAAGATAAATCAGTTTAGAAGACATTGACCTCATAGTGCGAAGACATTCACTCAGAGGTAGAGAGTTGGTTCCAGATTTGTACGAATCCATGAATAAGTACAAGTGAGGAATCTAACTACTTTGTGAAGCATAAGTGAATATACTAGGCATGTTATGAGATGCAGTATGAGATAGATCCAACTTGTGTGAATAGAAACTAATTGTGGTAGAAAAGGATGAATCTATCGGATCAAAAAGACTGTAAAAAGGAGGTTTTATTTACCACACGAGGAACTGCTAGATGGAGTGGGAGAGGAGGCCGAGCAGTTCAATCTTCCGTGCCCTAACTTGGCGACGGAGGACACCTACAGAGACGGCGGAGAAGACGATGTCTGCGGTCGGCGTGAGGACGGCGTCGGTGAGGTCGCGGCAGCTAAGCGCTTTGTCGCCGGTGTCGTCGAGGGCTAGAGGTGGCGCTAGGGTTTGTGCGAGAGTGGAAGAAGAAATAATGACTGGGATGAGGCGTGTATTTATAGGGACAGGGACGGCACAGTGTTATTACACAGGTGCCCCTGGCGGTTCACATCTGAAGGACACGTGGCGATCATGCAACACATTGGAGGTTGTTCCACGTTCCCACGGACGCCTGGATTGTTGGCTGGTCATTCCCACTTCTCCGGGTTTCAGGTTGAAGGATTTAGTTGTCGGCGTTCTGGGAACGAGGGTCCCCAGACTTGCCTGCTTGTGGCGTGGCTCAAGTGGGGGCCCAGTGCGGCCCATCTTCATCAGCTCAAGCTCAAGACCCTCACGAGGGGCCAAGCCTTGCAGGGCAGACGACAGGAAGCTTCCTCAGAGGCAGCCTCATCAGGCAAGCTTGCGAGGAGGCGGAGAGATCAAGGCAAGGGGTACCTCGCGAGGAGCCCGTGACGCAAGCCATGACGATCGAGACCAGGCGGGCGCCGGCCTGCGCAGTGTCCTTGTTTCCCCTTTGGTGCAAAGAGGGCAACCACAGGCCAAGGCATCGGGCAAAGGTTACCATTCCGGTGCAACGAGACCAAGACCAGCAGAGAGGCAAGACGGAGGTCACCGTGGATCCCAAGACGACGTCATCACCAGTGCTTTTGGTAGCCGAAGACCAGCTTTGGTCAGGATAACTTGTACTATATGTTCCCCTTCAAAATGGCCTACTGTTGGCGCCCTTCCCGCTCATTATTTGGGGAGAGGCCCAGGGCCTCTACAAATAGAGCTAGCCACCACATAGTAGAGAGAGAGCTACAGATCTGATTAAACCCTAGCAGAGAGAGAGATAGAGGCGACTGAACTCACCCAAGCAGTTCATCGCACCAGCTCAAGAACACCTCTCGCGAGGCTGTTCTTCCCTTGTACTGTTCATCATCAGCCCCTGAGGCAATCCACCACACCACACACTAGAGTAGGGTATTACACCACAACGGTGGCCCGAACCAGTATAAACCTCGTGTCCCTTGTGTTGTTCGTTGTTTCCAGCTTAGATCACGCGAGGCATTGGACGTAGATCGGTAGGGGAGAGATCTCCGCGCGCACCCCACTGTTCGAACCTCAAGGGTCTGCCGGAACCCAAAATCCGACATTTGGCGCGCCAGGTAGGGGTGCGCCGGAGTTCTCCCTCCAGACGACCCGTTCTCCCCCAACATCGCATGCCACCGTCATGGCGGACAACGCGCCGCCCACTCCAGCAACGGATGCCGGCACTGGGGCCAGGGGGCTCCGGGCCTTGGCCACTGCACCTTGCGACAGGTGCAGTGGCCGCACAAGTTCAAGCCCAAGATGCCTTTGCGCCACAATGGCGCGACAGACCCGATGATTTTCCTGCTGGCGTACGAGGAGGCCGTCCTCAGAGCCGGGGCGATGACCGGGTGATGGCCAACTGGTTACCCTCACTGCGTCCCACGCGCATGGCTCCTCCACCTGCCGACGGCCTCTGTCACCTCCTGGGAGGAGCTGGGCGACCTCTTCCTCGCCCGTTTCGCCGCACCAGCACCGCCCGTCGTCGCAGCTCTCCTGGGTGGCTCCCAGGCACCACCCTCGAGCCATCATGTCAAGCCGTTCACCCGCCGGATCAGCACCGCCTGCAAGAGCCGAGAAGCCCCCTCGGGCTGGGTGGCGCCCGAGGCCGATCTAACCTTCGACTCGGAGGACCACCCCTTCAACCCCATCGGTTCGGGCGCGCTCCCGATGCTGTGCACCCTCACCATCTGCCAAGTGGCCGTCACCAGGACCCTCATCGATGGTGGTGCCGGCCTCAACGTGCTCTCGGTGGAGGCCTTCAGCCTCCTCCACGTGCCACTGGAGCGGCTCCAACCCAGCAGGCCTTTCTCGGGCATCGGAGCTGGTTCCACCGCCTCCTTGGGACAGATCCGCCTCCCAGTGACCTTCGGCACCTACGACAACTTCCGCACGGAGCTGATTGACTTCGACACCACCCCCATTGGCCTCCCCTACAACGCCATCCTCGGCTATCCGGCCTTGGCTCGGTTCATGGCAGTAACTCACCTGGCGTACAACCTCATCAAGATGCCTGGGAGCAGCGGCGTCCTCACCGTGTCACGAGACACAAGGGATGCGCTACAGGTGCTCCAGCTTGTTTTCAGGGCGGCCGCGGTGGCATAGCCCACTAGCACCGACGCCCTTGAGCCCAAGGGGGCTGCACCTGCTAAAAAGAAGCAGCTATTCACCCAAGACAAGGTGGAAACCAAGCAGGTACCAGTCGACGAGGACGGGTCCACTGACGCCACCTTCACCATAGGGGCCAACCTCGAGCCCGAGCAGGAGGAGGCCCTGGTGAGGTTCCTGCGTGCGAACAAGAAGGTGTTCGCGTGGGAACCTGATCAGTTAGCAGGGGTCCCAATGGAAGTGATTGAGCATCACCTCAACGTGTGACCCAATATGCGCCCCGTGAAGCAGAAGGCGAGGCGGCAGTCCACTGAGAAACAGGCTTTCATCATTCAAGAGACCTGGAAGCTAGAGGCGGCAGGAGTTATCCGCGAGGTCCGCTACCCTGATTAGCTGGCTAATCCGGTCGGTGTGCCAAAAAAGGGAGGAAAGGAACGCATGTGCGTCGACTTCACCAACCTCAACAAGGCCTGCCCGTAGGATCCATTTCCGCTCCCCCGCATTGACCAGATAGTCGACTCCACCGCAGAGTGTGACCTATTGTGCTTCCTAGATGCCTTCTCGGGCTATCACCAGATCAAGATGGCGGTAGAAGACGTGGAGAAGACGGCTTTCCTGACCCCGTGTGGAGTGTACTGCTATACGTGCATGCCATTTGGGTTGCGCAACGCAGGCGCGACCTTTCAGCGGCTGATGCACATCGCCTTAGGCTGGTAGCTCGGGAGGAACGCTGAAGCTTACGTCGATGACATTGTGGTGAAGTCTCGTGATGCAAGAACCCTGATACAGGACCTGGAAGAAACCTTTGCGAGCCTCAACGAAGTGGACCTACAGCTCAATCCCTCGGGCAAGCTCCTGGGTTTTCTCGTGTCCCAAAGGGGCATCGAGGCCAACCCGGAGAAGGTCAAGGCAGTCGAAGACATGAGCCCACCAAGGATCCTCAGAGAAATGCAGAAGCTCACCGGGCGTGTAACTACACTGGGGCGCTTCATCTCCAAGCTGGGGGAACAAGCGCTGCCCTTCTTCAAGCTGATGAAGAAAAAGGGCCCCTTCGGATGGACTGAAGAGGCCGACAAGGCATTCCAAGATCTCAAGAGGTACCTTACCAACTCACCAATGATGGTAGCTCTGCGTCCTCGGGAGCCCCTAGCGCTCTACCTTGCGGCCACCCCCTACTCCGCTAGCGCAGCCCTGGTGGCGGTCAAGGAGGAGCATTGTGCCAAGGCCGCATCGACCGTCCGAACTGAAGCAAAGCAGAGCCAAGAGGGCCTCGCGAAGGCCGCAACCGCCGCCGAAAAGGAACAGCCGTAGCAAGAGGACGCTCCCGGAGCAGGAGAGGCCTCTTCAGGCGACCAGGCACTGGGGGCTCCGTCGTCTCAAGAGATGCCTCAACCTCTGGAGGACGCAGGCTGCGCCAGCACCCTCAACCTCGTCGAGCATCCCGTGTACTTCGTCAGCACGGTGCTACGGGACGCAAGGGCACGGTATCCCATGCCTCAAAAACTCCTCCTCGCGCTACTGGTAGCCTCACGCAAGCTGCGCCACTACTTCCAAGGCCATCCCATCAAAGTCGTCTCAGCATACCCCTTGGAAAGAGTACTCAGGAGCCCCAACTCGGCTGGAAGGGTTGCTGAATGGAACATTGAACTACAGGGATTTCAGCTAGAATTCAGTACGACCAGAGTCATCAAGGGAGCCGCACTTGCGGATTTCGTGGCAGAATGGGCAGAAGCGCCGGGTCTCGAGGCAGGCGAAGACCGATCACTTTCCCCAGGAAGTGAAGCACTGGACGGCTGGGTCATGTACTTCGATGGGGCGTTCTCCCGACAAGGTGCAGGAGCTGGCGCAGTGCTTGTATCCCCTACCTAGGACAAACTCTACTACGCCGTACAACTCTGCTTCCAGCATGGAGAAAAGGTCTCCAACAACATAGCGGAGTGCGAAGGCCTAATAGCAGGCTTGAAGGCCGCAATTGCCTTAGGGGTAAAGCGCCTCATCATCAAGGGTGATTCGTAGCTCCTCGTCAACTTCTCCAACAAGATATACGAGCCAAAGGACGAGCACATGGAAGCCTACCTCGCTGAGATTCGCAAGATGGAGAAACAGTTCTGGGGGCTGGAGTTGCAGCATGTGCCTCGCGGCACCAATCAGGAGGCCAATGACATTTCCAAGAGGGCATCTAGACGGCTGCCTCAGGAGCCTGGCGTCTTCGAGGAGCGGCTCTACAAACCCTCGGCGGTGCCGTCGCTGTCAGGCACAGCGCAACCAAGGGAGGAGCTCCATCAGCCGCCTGCCTCAGGAGCCCCGGTCTGCGGCCCGACCTCAGGGGCACGCCTGCTCCTGGCGTTAGAGCCTCAGGAAGGGTGTTGGATCCCGGAGCTCAAGAACTACCTGATGCAAGGGACTCTGCCGGAGAATGAGGAGGAAGCAAAGCGTGTGGTGCGGCAGGCCAGAGCTTATTGCATCAAGGATGGGGAGCTCTACAGGAAGCGACCAAATGACATGTCCCTACATTGCATTTCCCGAGAGCAAGGGAAGGAGCTACTAGCGGACATACATGGCGGAGACTGCTGGCACCACTCGTCGTCAAACCCTCATCGGCAAGGCGTTCCGTAGTGGATTCTACTGGACCACAGCGCTCAACGACGCCGTTGAGCTGGTGAAGGCTTGCGAGGCCTGCCAGTTTCATGCTAAGCAGATCCATCAGCCTGCAGGGGGTCTACAGACTATACCCCTCTCATCGCCGTTCACAGTTTGGGGGCTGGACATTCTGGGCCCGTTTCCTCGGGCGCCAGGGGGCTATCACTACCTCTACATCGCTGTGGACAAGTTCACCAAGTGGGTTGAGGTGGAAGCCGTCCGCACAATCCCGGCAGGCTCTGTGGTCAAATTCATCAAGGGCCTCGTGAGCCAATTTGGGGTGCCCAACCGCATCGTCACCGACAACGGTTTGCAGTTCACCAGTAATCTCTCAAAAATGTACTGTGCTAACCTTGGAACGTAGATATGCTACGCTTTGGTAGCACACCCCCAGAGCAACGGCCAGGCCGAGCGAGCCAACGCGGATGTCCTGAGGGGCCTCAAAGCCAGGACCTTCAAGAAGAAGCTGGAGGCCTGTGGCAGGGGCTCGTACGACGAGCTCCAGTCCGTGCTGTGGTCAATCCGCACAAATGCGACCAAGCCGACTGGCGAGACCCCGTTCTTCCTCGTCTACGGAGCAGAGGTTGTTCTCCCTCACGAGGTTAGGCGTCGCTCCACACGGGTCCTGGTGTTCGACGAGGTGTAGCAGGATGCCATGCAGGGGATGGATCTCGTGCTAGGGGAGGAGCGCCGTCGAGAAGTCGCGTTGCGAGCGGCAAGGTATCAACAGGCGCTGCGATGATACCACTGCCGCAACATCCGCCCCAGAACTCTTGAGGTAGGGGATCTCGTACTCAGACGGGTTCTCTCCAGGGAGGGGCTGCACAAGCTCTCTCCCATGTGGGAGGGCCCGTTCAAGGTTGTTCATGTCTCCAGGCCTGGCTCCACGCGCTTGGAGACCATGGAGGGGGTACCCATCCAGAACGCGTGGAACATTCAACATCTCCGGAGGTTCTATCCCTGAGCGAGGCCTAGCACCTAGGAAAGGCTCCGTGCCTGTGAAGAACGCAAATGCCTGTGAAGCTGCCGTGTTTTGGGAAAGGCCCGGTGCCTGTGAAGAAGGCAAATGCCTGTGAAGCTGCTACATTTCGAGAAAGGCCCGGTGCCTGTGAAGAAGGCCAATGCCTATGAAGCTCGCCGGCCGTTACACTCTCACATAATAATGAGTGGGGCTGTACATGCCCCGGAGTCTCCGGAGTGCCGCCCTCGGGCCTCGGGGGCTCCCGCCCACGCCCAGTGGCAGCACTTAGCTCCGCGCTGGTGAGAAGACGTCGAAGACTAGAATAGGTGCCAGACGCGGCTTTTTCATTTGCTTTCTGTAGTTGGCTTGTTTATTCCCGTTTGAAGTTTTATTGAAGCTGTTGACGTTCCTGGCTGACTCTTTGTCTTTTTCGCTCGCTTGCCTCGTTTTCTCTCGCACAAGTCTCACGAGGGAGGTTCGCGGGCGCCCTCGCGAGTGTTTTCTGCCCCGATCGTTTGGAGCTTTCCTATCCGAGCCCTCTGCGGGAGCACCCCTCCCAGTTCGTGCCTCACGGGCATCGTGACACGAGCGCAGGACCTGGGCTGATCGCCCCCACAACTAAGACCGAAAGTTACCCCTCCTACTGATCCTTGCAGGGCACAAAGCGCATGGCGAGGCCACGGCCTCGGGAGGCGAGGACCATGTCAAGCCCCACCGAGCTAAAATAATTCCCGCACATGGGTGCACGGTGCGGGAACACAATGCAGAAATAGCGGAAGCAGCACGATGGTTAACAACAGCAGTTCTAACACGCCCCCGCGGGGCCCTATACTACCTTTTATTTCTGCACAGGAAAAGAAGGAAAACAAAATGGGCGCGATTCGTCGTGCACCAACCCACAGCGAAGGTTCGAGCTGCTCCTGGGGCTCAGGCGGATCCCTCCTCTCGCTTTGCTGAGGCGCGACGAGGAGCTGCTGCCTGAGAGGGAGTCACAGAAGCTCAGCGAACCCCGAGCACCACTGTCGGTATGCCTTTCGCCGTCTTCATCCTAGCCAGAACGGGGCAGGGCAGGTGGCCGCGGTCGTCGTCTTCAGGGCAGCACCCAGCACGGCGACCGTCTTCCCCTAACACCCTCACATAGAGGGTGGCGTCTCCATCAAACTTGAAGTGCAGGGTGCACCACCGGCCCAGCCCGCGCGCCCGGGCAAACGTTTGCCAGCCGCGGGTCAGGGCCCCATTCCCATAAACAGAGACCTCCAGCGAAGCCTAGGAGGCCCTGCTGCAGCAGCCGTCTGCCTGGAGCCAGAAGCCGCACCGAGCGTTGTCCGGCAGTTCACCAATGACGAAACGGGGGAGCTGGAGACGGGTGCTGGTTGGGTCCGCCGACCACACGACGAACTCCGGCAGCACCTCCGCAGAGCGAAAGCGTGGTCTAGGGGGGCGCACAACCACGGCGTGCCCCCCATCGGCGGCCGGGCGCTCACCACCGCGCAGGGAACCGCCTCCATGGCCGCAGGAGGCCACTACCGAGACCGTGGAGTACTTGCGAGGGCGGCCTCGGCCGCGCTTGGTCGGGGGCGAGTCAGGCCCTGCCTGGCGGGCCTTTCCTTTCTTTGCAGCCGAGAATCTCTTTTGGAGCCATGGGAACGGTGAGTAGCCAAGAAGAAGGAAAGGGGCAGCAGCAAGGGATGGACTGAAGGGGCTCGCGTAGCCCCGTACTTATAGCCAGAGGAGGCCAACCGTCGAGCACCAAGATCGCAGGTAATCATGACCGGTTTCTCTGCATGCAGGGACTTGTCAAGTCGTGCGGTCGCGGTAGCATCGTGGGGAAGCGCAGACGCCCACGTCCAATCAATCGCCATGTGGCGCCCAAGGCCGCAGGCTATTGGGGCCCGCGGTGCTTTGCGCTCGCCCCTTCGCTTCCCTGCTAGGCCAAGCCCGGGCGTGCCTTGGTCCCGGGGGCTACTGTCGGCGTTTTGGGAACGGGGGTCCCCAGACTTGCCTGCCTGCGGCCTACAGCATGGCTCAAGTGGGGGCCCAGCGTGGCCCATCTTCATCAGCTCAAGCTCAAGACCCTCACAAGGGGCCAAGCCTCGCGGGGCGGACGATAGGAAGCTTCCTCATAGGCAACCTCATTAGGAAAGCTCGCGAGGAGGCGGAGAGATCAAGGCAAGGGGTACCTCGCGAGGAGCCCGTGACGCAAGCCATGATGATCGAGACCAGGCGGGCGCCAGGCGGGCGCCGGCCTGCGCAGTGTCCTTGTTTCCCCTTTTGTGCAAAGGGGGCAAGCACAGGCCAAGGTATCGGGCAAAGGTTACCATTCCGGTGCAAGGAGACCAAGACCAGCAGAGCGGCAAGATGGAGGTCACCGTGGAGCCCAAGACGGCGTCATCACCAGTGCTTTTGGCAGCCGAAGACCACCTTTGGTCGGGATAACTTGTACTATATGTTCCCCTTCAAAATGGCCAAGTGTTGGCGCCCTTCCCGCTCATTATTTGGGGAGAGGCCCAGGGCCTCTATAAATAGAGCTAGCCACCACAGAGTAGAGAGAGAGCTAGAGATCTGATTAAACCCTAGCAGAGAGAGAGAGATAGAGGCGACTGAACTCACCCAAGCAGTTCATCGCACCAGCTCAAGAACACCTCTCGCGAGGCTGTTCTTCCCTTGTACTGTTCATCATCAGCCCCTGAGGCAATCCACCACACCACACACTAGAGTAGGGTATTACACCACAACGGTGGCCCGAACCAGTATAAACCTTGTGTCCCTTGTGTTGTTCGTTGTTTCCAGCTTAGATCACGCAAGGAGATTGGGCGTAGATCGGTAGGGGAGAGATCTCCACGCACACCCCAGTGTTCGAACCTCAAGGGTCTGCCGGAACCCGAAATCCGACATGAGCATTGAAAACATATTAATGTTTGTCTTTGTGTCTTCTGCTGACAAGGACGCAGAGAAGACATTTTGACAGTGTCAATAGAATGCATATGATTTGGATAGACAGACTTAAGATAGAAGCATAGAGGGGTTAGGGTCTGATCATATTCACTTAGTTCAAGAGATTCAACAAGAAGACATAACTATAAGTGAATGCTGTAGAGGACAGAAACCAAATTGAGGCCATGTTAACATTGGCGACAAACAGAAAAGGAAGACTTTGCAAATGTAACGCCATGTGAAAAACACTTCTTAAGGGAAGAATTTGGTGGTGGCGTTACCCACCGTATAGGAAGTATTAGACTCAGACAGGGCGCACAATTATCGTGGCGCTCCGAAGTCAAATTCCACGTTAATGTATTCACACTCAGAATGCAAGTCTTCATTGATTGAAGACATACGTTACTTCGTGTGTTGCACATCTAAGTCATCAACATGCATAAGTGTTAGGATGTGTGCCTGATCACAGGACATTTGAGGATTCCAATATATTTAGTTCACACCGTAACTTGCAAAATCTCTTCTCATCCAAGGGCTTTGTGAAGATATCTGCCAGTTGCTCTTCAGTGTTGATGTGTATGATATCAATATCTTCCTTCATGACATGATCTCTGAGAAAGTGATGACGAATTTCAATGTGCTTTGTCTTCGAGTGCTGAACTGGGTTGTTAGCAATCTTGATGGTGCTCTCGTTGTCGCAGTAGAGTGGCACTTGCTCCAGATGAATTCCATAGTCCTTGAGTGTTTGCTTCATCCATAGAAGCTGAGCGCGGCAAGATCCAGCTGCAATGTATTCAGATTCAGCAGTGGAGAGAGATACACAGTTCTGCTTCTTTGAAGACCAACATACAAGTGATGGTCCCAAAAAGTGACATGTGCCTGATGTAGACTTGCGATCCACCTTGTCACCAGCATAATCAGCATCCGAGAATCCAACTAGATCAAACTCTGAGCCCTTTGGATACCATAATCCTAGTGTTGGGGTGTGAGCCAAATATCGAAGAATTCGCTTCACAACTAAGTGATGTGATTCCTTTGGTGCCGCTTGGAATCGGGCACACATGCAAACACTAAGCATGATATCTGGCCTACATGCACATAAATAAAGCAAAGAACCAATCATGGAGCGGTATACCTTTTGATCGAACTCTTTACCATTGTCGTCGGGACCCAGATGGTGTTTAGCTGGCATTGGCATCGTGTAACCTTTGCAGTCTTGCATTCCAAACTTCTTCAGGCAATCTTTGAGGTATTTCTCTTGAGATATGAAGATGTCGTTGCGTTGCTGTCGTATTTGAAGACCAAGGAAGAATTTCAACTCCCCCATCATGGACATCTGATATTGCTCTTGCATCATGTATCCAAACTCATCACTGTATTTGTGATTAGTGCAGCCGAAGATAATTTCATCCACATATATTTGGCACACAAACAGTTCACCATCATATGTCTTCGTGAAGAGAGTGGGATCCAAGGAACCAGGTTAGAAGCCTTTGCTCTTCAGGAAGTCTTTGAGTGTGTCATACCAAGCTCGAGGGGCTTGTTTAAGGCCATACAGTGCCTTGTTGAGCTTGTAAACCATGTCAGGATGTTTTGGATCTTCAAAGCCAGGAGGTTGTGCAACATGCACTTGTTCTTCAATCTTGCCATTGAGAAAAGCGCTCTTCACATCCATTTGATACAGAAGAATGTTATGATGACTTGCATAGGCCAGCAATATGCGTATAGCTTCAAGCCTAGCCACAGGAGCAAATGTTTCATCGCAGTCAATTCCTTCAACTTGAGTGTATCCTTGGGCAACGAGATGAGCTTTGTTTCTGCCATCTTGACCATGCTCATCTTGCTTGTTGCGATATATCCATTTAGTGCCTATGATATTGTGCTTACGAGGATCATGACGCTTGACCAGTTCCCATACATTATTAAACTCAAATTGTTGAAGCTCTTCTTGCATAGCTTGAATCCATTCAGGTTCCACAAAGGCTTCATCAACTTTCTTGGGTTCAGATATTGAGACAAATGCAAAGTGTCCACAAAAATTTGCTAGTTGTCTTGCCCTTGAACGAGTGAGTGGACCAGGTGCATTGATGCTATCAATTATTCTCTCAATATGTACTTCATTTGCAACACGAGGATGAACAAGACGAAGATTTTGCTCTTACTGATCATTGTCATCGTTAGAAGGAATGTCTTCAGGCTGAGCATTCTCTTCAGGTTGATCAGGTGCAGAGATGATGATTTCCTCTTCAGGCTGAGCTTCAGACGATATGATTTCTCCAATTCCCATAAGCTTGATGGTTTCACTGGATGGAACTTCATCTAGCACATTTGGCAGGTGCTCTCTTTGCGAGCCGTTAGTCTCATCGAACCACACATCCACAGTTTCAACCACTTTATAGTGAAAGAGGTTAAAGACTCTGTAGGAGTGTGAATCATTTTCGTATCCAAGCATAAAACCTTCATGTGCTTTCGGTACAAATTTTTAAGTGTGATGTGGATCCTTGATCCAGCACCTAGCACCGAATACTCTGAAGTAACTGACGTTTGGCTTCTTACCAGTGAGGAGCTCATAGGATGTTTTGTTCAGAAGCTTGTGAAGATAAACACGATTGATGATATGGCATGCAGTATCAATGGCTTCAGGCCAGAACTTTCTTGGAGTCTTGTATTCATCGAGCATCGTCCGGGCCATCTCAATAAGTGTTCTGTTCTTGCATTCCACGACGCCATTCTGCTGCGGCGTGTACGGAGCTGAGAATTCATGAGTGATGCCCAAAGTATCAAGATAAGTGTCGAGGCCGGTGTTCTTGAATTCAGTGCCATTGTCACTTCTGATGTGCTTGATCTTGACGCCGTAGTTGTTCATGGCTCGATTGGCGAAGCGTCTGAAGACATCCTGCACTTCAGTCTTGTAGAAGATTATATGCACCCATGTATATCTTGAATAATCATCAACAATGACGAAGCCATAGAGACAAGCAGTAGTAGTAA
This sequence comes from Triticum dicoccoides, assembly GCF_002162155.2. Taxonomy (NCBI): domain Eukaryota; kingdom Viridiplantae; phylum Streptophyta; class Magnoliopsida; order Poales; family Poaceae; genus Triticum; species Triticum dicoccoides. The sequence goes on along the minus strand of NC_041384.1, from coordinate 460,580,568 downwards.
GAGTTGAGTAGTGAGTGGGACCGAAGAGGTCCATGTGTAAAAGTTCGAAGGGTTGAGTCGTTGTCATGATTGTCTTCGAGGGATGCTTGGCCCTCGTCATCTTTCCAGCTTCCCAGGCACCGCATAGGTGATCCTTTTTGAACTTGACGCCCTCGATGCCTATGACATGCTTCTTCTTTGCAAGAGTGTGCAAGTTCCTCATGCTAGCATGCCCTAGCCTCCGATGCCAGAGCCAGCATTCTGGAGCTTTTGCAAGAAGACATACGGCAAGTTGTGGTCCTGCTGAGAAATCTACCACGTACAAATCATCTTTCCGATACCCTTCAAAGACTAGAGACTTGTCAGATTCCATTAGAACAAGGCAACGATATTTTCCAAATATCACAATCATGTTTAAATAGCAGAGCATTGAGACAGACATTAAGTTGAAACCAAGAGATTCAACAAGCATCACTTTATCCATTTGTTGATCCCTTGAGATTGCAACTCTACCTAGACCCAATACCTTGCTTTTACCAGTATCAGCAAATGTGATGTGACTCTTGTCAGATGGATGTAAGGTTGAGTCCATGAGAAGACTTCGCTTGCCAGTCATGTGATTAGTACACCCACTATCAATAATCCATTCTGAAGCAGCTGGTGTCATACCCTATAGTGCAGTTAGGGGGATAGGCTTCACGAAGAGAATTGTGAAGCATAAACATTTGACGAGCAAGTGGATTATGAAAGCTTAGATCAAGATTAGGACTGATAGAGCAAGTAGCAAGCGACTCAGGAACAAAACACATAATAAGATTGTCGGTGTCAAAACCGGCGGATCTCGGGTAGGGGGTCCCAAACTGTGCGTCTAGGCCGGATGGTAACAGGAGACAGGGGACACTTTGTTTTACCCAGGTTCGGGCCCTCTCGATGGAGGGATTATCCTACTCCTGCTTGATTAATATTGATGATATGGGTAGTACAAGAGTAGATCTACCACGAGATCAAGGAGGCTAAACCCTAGAAGCTAGCCTATGGTTTGATTGTTGTGTATGGAGTTGATTCTGTCCTACGGACTACAACCCTCCGGCTTATATGGACACCAGATAGGGTTAGGGTTACACAGAGTCGGTTACAATGGTAGGAGATCTTGAATATCTGCATCGCCAAGCTTGCCTTCCACGCCAAGGAAAGTCCCATCCGGACACGGGACGAAGTCTTCAATCTTGTATCTTCACAGTGCAGGAGTCCGGCTGAAGGTATAGTCCGGCTACCCGAACACCCCCTAATCCAGGACTCCCTCAGTAGCCCCTGAACCAGGCTTCAATGACGACGAGTCCGGCGCGCAAATTGTCTTCGGCATTGCAAGGCGGGTTCCTCCTCCAAGTCCTTCATAGAAGATTTGTAAACACCAAGAGTAGTGTCCGGTTCTGCAAAATAAGTTTCCACATATTGCCATAGAGAGAATAATATTGACACAAATCAAATCTGCTGACGTATTCCGCAGTGCGCTATCACACTACGGCCAAGTCCTTTACTCGAATCGTTTTTACTTTTCCACCTCGGCATGTTTTGCGAGGCGGTTTCCTTGGAACGTCTTATCAAAGCAAAGATCGTGTGTCCCCTTTACGGGATTCTCATCAATACGGACGTGGGTAACCCTAACCGCGCCATTTACCACGGCACTTGGGAGGCAAGCGAGTTTTATTAGGCAGGTGGGGACGCACAACCGCATCCTCCCATATAAGGAGATAGGGATCCACCTTTTTACCTACGCCTTCTTCCTCCTTTGCCTATCCATCTCCTGCGCACTCGAGCTCCAGCGCCCAAGCCCGCTTCCCAGCTCTAACGTCGGAATGTGTCCAGGCTCCAACGCCGGACTATATCCAGGCTCCAACGTCGGACTATATTCGAGGTGTCATATCACCTTGGTTCAAAAAAAGTTGAAGGAGTTTAGCCGAGCTTAATGCCGGAAATGCCCTTTATGGAGCCAGCCACTAGCGCCCGAGCTTTATGCCGGACTGCTTCCGAGGTGGTGCACCCACCCGACTATGGGCCGATTTTTTGTCAATATTTTTTATTGGTGCAATTTATTCTCTGCCGAGATATATAGCCAGTAGCCCTCAAGGTGTGTATCAGTCTAAAACCCGAGATGCACCTGAAGGATGACGTAAGACCGCTGATCCCAGTAGCCGCTGAGACTCAGGTTGATTTGCAAAATCGGCCTGAGGATTAAGTCCAAGCTCGGCAGAATACTTCGGGACACTAAAAAGCGGCGTGCTCAGTCCTTGAGACTCAGGTTGGGTGCGGCCGACCAGCCTGAGGATCAAAATCTCCTCGGAAACTATATTGCACATAAAATTTTCTGCATTGAATAGGCAATGCAGTAGCCCCCGAGATACTGGTCGGGTGGCAACACCAGATCAGGGGATCGATGTGCCCCTTTAATATTTGTAAATAATAAGCCTGAAGCCCAGTAGCCCCCGAGCCTTAATGCGGGCATGGGTGGCCAAATTAAGGATCAATATCCATAGTAAAATCACAAATTATGTGTAATGACTCTATGTATCCAAGTACTTTACGTCATTAATGCTCGGATCCGCATTGTACAAAACTTTGCCGACCGACCATCAGCTTCCACCTCCTCGGCCAGTAGCCGAGGAGTGTTTGTCCTACTTTATAAAGCCTTTATGATGGCAAAGATTTATAACAAACAAGGCAATCTGGCCACACGGTTTTATAAACAAAGGTACGCAGAGAGATATGTTATATTACTGTTTAACAGAAGAAATGTATTCCAAAGAAAATAGTCCCGCTATCGGTTCCTTTCTTTGGGTTGTCATGCTAAGCATGATCATGAAACCTCAACTCGAATGTAAGAGCAAAATATCGAGGATTTAGTTTGGGAGGCCAGTTAATAGCCCCCGGTAATGTTCGGCGACAGTCGAGGTCAAGCCGTAAACACTTCGGCCAATGTTATGAATGGCCCGTCATAGTCATCGGATCGCTGACCAGTTTACGCTTATTGTGACAGTCAGTTTTCGGCTTTCTCCACTAAGGTGCTTAACCATGTGAGCTTGAAGCACAATCGCAGTGGTTCTCCCATTGCATGCCTAGCCGAACAACTCGGAACGTAGGAAGCAAGTGCAGGAGCCGGGCAACCCAACTATTGACCGAAGACACAATTCGAAACCGATGCATATATAGCAATATCTGAGAATGTTTTTGTCGAATCCCTAAAGGTGTCCGGCATTGCATTGCGAGACTAATGCTGGAAAAGCACAAATAGTTCAAAAGTGCCAAAAAGCTTGGAAAACTAAGAAACGTCAGTAAAAACATGACGTCCGAACAATATCAAGTGTTCGGTGCCAATCCGAAAGTTGGTCTTAGAAAAAAGAAGTGCTTCTGTCGTGCTTTAACATGATACATCCTATCTCAAGACTTCGAGCGGGTCAGCCTACGGCTTCAACCTCCTTTCCCGAGGGCGGAGTACTTCTCATCAGGCCAGTTTAGCAAACTAAACTCTAGCGGCTTTGAGAGAGAAATTAGGCTCCCTGGCTAGTGACCGCACACTCGTGTCGAAAAAGGAGTGATAAATAATAATAAAACTTTGCAACGACTAAGAAGAAGACACATTTACTATAAAATAGCTCATATAAATTTAAGAGCCCCCAAGTGACTTGGGTGAAAGAATGATTTCATGTACCGAAGTACTTATATCATATCTATGTTCAACCGAACTTTAAATGCGTCTTAACCGACCGTCGGCTTCTCCCTCTTCGGTTAAAGACCGAAAAGTGTTATGTACTCCATCGGTCGAGAATATCGACGGTGTTTCCAATAACCAGGCAACCAGGCCATAAGGCTGTAACAGAAAAAGCGCGCTCAAGGAACTTATGCTATATTACTGCGAAGAGTAAGAAGCATCTTCGAAGAAAATAGTACCCCCACCGATACCTTTCTTCGGTGCTCATTGTTATTATGAGACTTGTGCAATAGATTTTTTGTACTCATGAGTTCCGTTGTGTGCTGACCATCATTGAATAACTATAAGAGCGCTAGCTTTCGGCTTCACCCAGTCTGAGGTCCGGCTCGGGCTACCCGATCGTGACAATCGCAGTGGTGCTCCCTTTACTCCCTAGCCGAAAAATCGGGAACGTAGGGGTAAACACAGGAGCGAGGCAACCCAGCTTGCAAATCGCTTAAGTCAATATCGTGCATATTGTGGCATAATACATGAACAAGGAACGAAGCCGTACAAGTATAATCATATGCAAGAGGAAAAGCTTCATAAAGGAAGCCCCCAAGTGAATTGGGTCCCTGAATTTGTGTGTCACAAACAAAGTTTGGACAAGAAAAAAAAATTACAAGCAACTTTTTTCCAAAAATGTATAATGCTTGGTCGAACCGAACACAAGTTAGAAATTTAAAACTTTGAGCATGAAGGCAACTTAGCTGGTTAATGTGTTCGGTATTGATGACGCGGTCCAAGCTTGATGCGGGACAAGGTGCCATCCCCCAAGCCGGTCCCGAGGTGGCGGAGCAAAGAGCTCGGCACTCCGGAGTGGTGACATAGCTCGGTCAATGCAGGTCGGCAGAGTGATGCCGAAGTCCCCGGCATGGGGTAATGAAGTGTTGACGAAGCCCCCCGTCCAGCCGAGGTGACGCCAAAGGATATAGTCCTGCTGGATCATTTTCCTGTGCCACATAAAATAGTGCAAACCGGAGATAATAGTAATAATAAGAAAAAATCTTTGCATAATCAATAATTTATGCAAAGTGAATTATAAAAGAAATATGGCCTGGCGCCGAAGTCAATGTCGATGCAGGGCGTCGGCGTGATGCGGTAAGGGCGTGGCAAAGCCTGAATTCACAGGTCGGTCCGAGTTCCGGATGCGGCATTCGCCGGACTATGTACGGAGACTGACCGGACCACCATGCGACCGTCGCTAATGCGGCCACCATTTGATAGACCTGTGTACATATGATGGACAAACCAAAGTAATAATTCCTTGGGAAAAATTGAACCCAAACAAGCAAAAAATACTAGGATTAATAGCACCTGGTTTATTTGTTGTAGCAATACGAAGGAAGGTGATTCCCAAAATTGGGACTTGATCCGCACACCCGTTACCGGAGTAGGTTGATGAAGAGATGATGAAGCCCCCGGTCCGACCGAGATGTCGAAGCCTCGATGTCAGCCGATGAGTCGAAGTAGGTCGGCGTGATGGACACCCACTTGAAGAAGTAATAGTGCGGCCCTGTCGATGCAGGTCGTGACGTGGTCGATGCCGGCTTGATGAAGCGACCGTGCGGCGATGCCGGTATGCCCGCTCCGTGTAATCCGTGGGGCGGTGATGTTGATGATGATTTATCCTTCGCGATGCCGGACTCTTGTTCGGCTTGCCAAGATGATGATCCGAAGAAGTTGAGCTCGGCTAGAGTGACGACGTGTCTAGCGCAGGTCGACAGCCGTGGAGTAATATTGCCGGACTAGTTTGACACCAGCATGATGTTGAAGATCATGTTCAAAAGATTTTGAAGTTAGGGGGATGTGTTCGGCAACAAAACACAATACCCCATACAAAACTTCCTTCAAAAGGGATGTCCGAAATCCTGTTCATAAAAAAGATGAACTCGGGTCGGATTCGTTTTCGCGCAGAAAACAGATCCGAAAAGTGATGCACTAATCGGAAGGTTCCCGGAGTTTGGACGGTCGGATCGAGCCGAAATTGAGAGGTGGTAGATATAGGAATTCCGCAGCCGATCAACGGTTGGATCTTCCAAAGGACGTCCGAGCTAGAAGCTGAACACCACGCCCTAAACTCATCTAAATTCCCGTCCAGATTTGACAGGGCTCCGGTATATCGTGGGTTGCCAGAGATTCCTCCATCGGAACTCGATGAAATTTTCCAAGGTTGTTGTAGACACAATTCCGCACAATTCCACCAAAGCGATCATCAAAGCGATACTCGAGGAGGTGGTGGCAGAAGATACGAGTTTGCTGTCCAGAAAAACAGCACGGTTGCTTGAGGGCAATGTTGACGTTGAGCCCCCGAGCTCCATAGATGATTCCTCCGTGATCTTGATAGAGATCGGAGTTGATGTTTGATGAAGGCCCTCGTCCAGACATGGTGATCCGAACACGGGGCGCAATTCTTAGTCGAACCAAGTGTTGGGGAACGCAGTAATTTCAAAAAAATTCCTACGCACACGCAAGATCATGGTGATGCATAGCAACAAGAGGGGAGAGTGTTGTCTACGTACCCACGCAGACCTACTGCGGAAGCGTTGACGCAACATAGAGGAAGTAGTCGTACGTCTTCTCGATCCGACCGATCCAAGCACCGTTACTCCGGCACCTCCGAGTTCTTAGCACACGTACAGCTCGATGACGATCCCCGGGCTCCGATCCAGCAAAGCGTCGGGGAGGAGTTCCGTCAGCACGACGGTGTGGTGACAATCTTGATGTTCTACCGTCGCAGGGCTTCACCTAAGCACCGCTACAATATGATCGAGGTGGAATATGGTGGCAGGGGGCACCGCACACGGCTAAGGAACGATCTCAAGGATCAACTTGTGTGTCTAGAGGTGCCCCCCTGCCCCCGTATATAAAGGATCCAAGGGGGAGGGGGCGGCCAGCCAGGAGGAGGGCGCAGGAGGAGTCCTACTCCTACCGGGAGTAGGACTCCCCCCCCCCAATCCTAGTTGGAATAGGATTCCCCGAGGGGGAAAGAGAGAGAGGGGGGCCGGCCACCTCTCCTTGTCCTAATAGGACTAGGGGAGGGGGGAGGCGCGCGGCCTACCTTGGGCTGCCCATTTCTCCTTTCCACTAAAGCCCACTAAGGCCCATACAGCTCCCGGGGGGTTCCGGTAACCTCCCGGTACTCCGGTAAAATCTCGATTTCACCCGGAACACTTCCGATATCCAAACATAGGCTTCCAATATATCAATCTTTATGTCTCGACCATTTCGAGACTCCTCGTTATGTCCGTGATCACATCCGGGACTCCGAACTAACTTCGGTACATCAAAATGCATAATCTCATAATAACTGTCATCGTAACGTTAAGCGTGCGGACCCTACGGTTCGAGAACAATGCAGACATGACTGAGATACATCTCCGGTCAATAACCAATAGCGGGACCTGGATGCCCATATTGGCTCCTACATATTCTACGAAGATCTTTATCGGTCAGACCGCATAACAACATACGTTGTTCCCTTTGTCATCGGTATATTACTTACCCGAGATTCGATCGTCGGTATCCAATACCTAGTTCAATCTCGTTACTGGCAAGTCTCTTTACTCGTTCCGTAATACATCATCTCACAACTAACACATTAGTTGTAATGCTTGCAAGGCTTATGTGATGTGCATTACCGAGAGGGCCCAGAGATACCTCTCCGACAATCGGAGTGACAAATCCTAATCTCGAAATATGCCAACCCAACATGTACCTTTGGAGACACCTGTAATGCTCCTTTATAATCACCCAGTTACGTTGTGACGTTTGGTAGCACCCAAAGTGTTCCTCCTGCAAACGGGAGTTGCATAATCTCATAGTCATAGGAACATGTATAAGTCATGAAGAAAGCAATAGCAACATACTAAACGATCGGGTGCTAAGCTAATGGAATGGGTCATGTCAATCAGATCATTCAACTAATGATGTGACCTTGTTAATCAAATAACAACACTTTATTTATGGTTAGGAAACATAACCATCTTTGATTAACGAGCTAGTTAAGTAGAGGCATACTAGTGACACTCTGTTTGTCTATGTATTCACACATGTATTATGTTTCCGGTTAATACAATTCTAGCATGAGTAATAAACATTTATCATGATATAAGGAAATAAATAATAACTTTATTATTGCCTCTAGGGCATATTTCCTTCAGTCTCCCACTTGCACTAGAGTCAATAATCTAGATTACACAATAATGATTCTAACACCCATGGAGCCTTGGTGCTGATCATGTTTTGCTCGTGGAAGAGGCTTAGTCAACGGATCTGCAACATTCAGATCCGTATGTATCTTGCAAATCTCTATGTCTCCCATCTGGACTAGATCCCGGATGGAATTGAAGCGTCTCTTGATGTGCTTGGTTCTCTTGTGAAATCTGGATTCCTTTGCCAAGGCAATTGCACCAGTATTGTCACATAAGATTTTCATTGGACCCGATGCGCTAGGTATGACACCTAGATCGGATATGAACTCCTTCATCCAGACTCCTTCGTTCGCTGCTTCCGAAGCAGCTATGTACTCCGCTTCACATGTAGATCCCGCTACGACGCTTTGTTTAGAACTGCACCAACTGACAGCTCCACCGTTTAATGTAAACACGTATCCGGTTTGCGATTTAGAATCGTCCGGATCAGTGTCAAAGCTCGCATCAACGTAACCCTTTACGATGAGCTCTTTGTCACCTCCATATACGAGAAACATATCCTTAGTCCTTTTCAGGTATTTCAGGATGTTCTTGACCGTTGTCCAGTGATCCACTCCTGGATTACTTTGGTACCTCCCTGCTAAACTTATAGCAAGGCACACATCAGGTCTGGTACACAGCATTGCATACATGATAGAGCCTATGGCTGAAGCATAGGGAACATCTTTCATTTTCTCTCTATCTTCTGCAGTGGTCGGGCATTGAGTCTGGCTCAACTTCACACCTTGTAACACAGGCAAGAACCCTTTCTTTGCTTGATCCATTTTGAACTTCTTCAAAATCTTGTCAAGGTATGTGCTTTGTGAAAGTCCAATTAAGCGTCTTGATCTATCTCTATAGATCTTTATGCCTAATATGTAAGCAGCTTCACTGAGGTCTTTCATTGAAAAACTCTTATTCAAGTATCCCTTTATGCTATCCAGAAATTCTATATCATTTCCAATTAGTAATATGTCATCCACATATAATATCAGAAATGCTACAGAGCTCCCACTCACTTTCTTGTAAATACAGGCTTCTCCGAAAGTCTGTATAAAACCAAATGCTTTGATCACACTATCAAAGCGTTTATTCCAACTCCGAGAGGCTTGCACCAGTCCATAAATGGATCGCTGGAGCTTGCACACTTTGTTAGCTCCCTTTGGATCGACAAAACCTTCTGGTTGCATCATATACAACTCTTCTTCCAGAAATCCATTCAGGAATACAGTTTTGACATCCATTTGCCAAATTTCATAATCATAAAATGCGGCAATTGCTAACATGATTTGGGCAGATTTAAGCATCGCTACGGGTGAGAAGGTCTCATCGTAGTCAACCCCTTGAACTTGTCGAAAACCTTTTGCGACAAGTCGAGCTTTGTAGACAGTAATATTACCGTCAGCGTCAGTCTTCTTCTTGAAGATCCATTTATTCTCAATCGCTTGCCGATCATCGGGCAAGTCAACCGAAGTCCATACTTTGTTCTCATACATGGATCCCATCTCAGATTTCATGGCTTCAAGCCATTTTGCGGAATCTGGGCTCACCATCGCTTCTTCATAGTTCGTAGGTTCATCATGATCTAGTAGCATGACTTCCAGAACAGGATTACCGTACCACTCTGGCGCGGATCTCACTCTGGTTGATCTACGAGGTTCAGTAGTATCTTGATCTGAAGTTTCATGATCATTATCATTAGCTTCCTCACTAACTAGTGTAGGTGTCACTGAAACAGTTTTCTGTGATGTACTACTTTCCAGTAAGGGAGCAGGTACAGTTACCTTGTCAAGTTCTACTTTCCTCCCACTCACTTCTTTCGAGAGAAACTCCTTCTCTAGAAAGTTTCTGAATTTAGCAACAAAAGTCTTGCCTTCGGATCTGTGATAGAAGGTGTATCCAATAGTTTCCTTTGGATATCCTATGAAGACACATTTCTCCGATTTGGCTTCGAGCTTATCAGGTTGAAGCTTTTTCACATAAGCATCACAGCCCCAAACTTTCAGAAACGACAACTTTGGTTTCTTGCCAAACCACAGTTCATAAGGCGTCGTCTCAACGGATTTTGATGGTGCCCTATTTAACGTGAATGCGGCCGTCTCTAGAGCGTATCCCCAAAACGATAGCGGTAAATTAGTAAGAGACATCACAGATCGCACCATATCTAGTAAAGTACGATTACGACGTTCGGACACACCATTACGTTGCGGTGTTCCGGGTGGCATGAGTTGCGAAACTATTCCACAATTTTTCAAATGTACACCAAACTCGTAACTCAAATATTCTCCTCCACGATCAGATCGTAGAAACTTTATTTTCTTGTTACGATGATTTTCAACTTCACTCTAAAATTCTTTGAACTTTTCAAATGTTTCAGACTTGTGTTTCATTAAGTAGATATACCCATATCTGCTTAAGTCATCTGTGAAGGTGAGAAAATAACGATATCCCCCACGAGCCTCAATATTCATCGGACCACATACATCTGTATGTACGATTTCCAACAAATATGTTGCTCTCTCCGTAGTACCGGAGAATGGTGTTTTAGTCATCTTGCCCATGAGGCACGGTTCGCAAGTACCAAGTGATTCATAATCAAGTGGTTCTAAAAGTCCATCAGTATGGAGTTTCTTCATGCGCTTTACACCGATATGACCTAAACAGCAGTGCCACAAATAAGTTGCACTATCATTATCAACTCTGCATCTTTTGGCTTCAACATTATGAATATGTGTATTACTACTATCGAGATTCAATAAGAATAGACCACTCTTCAAGGGTGCATGACCATAAAAGATATTACTCATATAAATAGAACAACCATTATTCTCTGATTTAAATGAATAACCGTCCCGCATTAAACAAGATCCAGATATAATGTTCATGCTCAACGCTGGCACCAAATAACAATTATTTAGGTCTAATACTAATCCCGAAGGTAGATGTAGAGGTAGCGTGCCGACCGCGATCACATCGACTTTGGAACCGTTTCCCACGCGCATCGTCACCTCGTCCTTAGCCAATCTTTGCTTAATCCGTAGTCCCTGTTTCGAGTTGCAAATGTTAGCAACAGAACCAGTATCAAATACCCAGGTGCTACTGCAAGCATTGGTAAGGTACACATCAATAACATGTATATCACATATACCTTTGTTCACCTTGCCATCCTTCTTATCCGCCAAATACTTGGGGCAGTTCCGCTTCCAGTGACCAGTCTGCTTGCAGTAGAAGCACTCAGTTTCAGGCTTAGGTCCAGACTTGGGTTTCTTCTCCTGAGCAGCAACTTGCTTGCCGTTCTTCTTGAAGTTCCCCTTCTTCTTCCCTTTGCCCTTTTTCTTGAAACTAGTGGTCTTATTGACCATCAACACTTGATGCTCCTTCTTGATTTCTACCTCCGCAACTTTCAGCATTGCGAAGAGCTCGGGAATAGTCTTGTTCATCCCTTGCATATTATAGTTCATCACGAAGCTCTTGTAGCTTGGTGGCAGTGATTGGAGAATTCTGTCAATGACGCAATCATCTGGAAGATTAACTCCCAATTGAATCAAGTGATTATTATACCTAGACATTTTGAGTATATGCTCACTGACAGAACTGTTCTCCTCCATCTTGCAGCTATAGAACTTATTGGAGACTTCATATCTCTCAATCCGGGCATTTGCTTGAAATATTAACTTCAACTCCTGGAACATCTCATATGCTCCATGACGTTCAAAACGTCGTTGAAGTCCCGATTCTAAGCCGTAAAGCATGGCACACTGAACTATCGAGTAGTCATCAGCTTTGCTCTGCCAGACGTTCATAACATCTGGTGTTGCTCCAGCAGCAGGCCTGGCACCCAGCGGTACTTCCAGGACGTAATTCTTCTGTGCAGCAATGAGGATAATCCTCAAGTTATAGACCCAGTCCGTGTAATTGCTACCATCATCTTTCAACTTTGCTTTCTCAAGGAACACATTAGAATTCAACGGAACAACAGCACGAGCCATCTATCTACAATCAATATAAACAAGCAAGATACTATCAGGGACTAAGTTTATGATAAATTTAAGTTCAATTAATCATATTACTTAAGAACTCCCACTTAGATAGACATCCCTCTAATCCTCTAAGTGATCACGTGATCCAAATCAACTAAACCATGTCCGATCATCACGTGAGATGGAGTAGTTTCATTGGTGAACATCACTATGTTGATCATATCTACTATATGATTCACGCTCGACCTTTCGGTCTCCGTGTTCCGAGGCCATATCTGTATATGCTTGGCTCGTCAAGTATAACCTGAGTATTCCGCGTGTGCAACTGTTTTGCACCCGTTGTATTTGAACGTAGAGCCTATCACACCCGATCATCACGTGGTGTCTCAGCACGAAGAACTTTCGCAACAGTGCATACTCAGGGAGAACACTTCTTGATAATTTAGTGAGATATCATCTTATAATGCTACCGTAAATCAAAGCAAGATAAGATGCATAAAAGATAAACATCACATGCAATCAATATAAGTGATATGATATGGCCATCATCATCTTGTGCCTGTGATCTCCATCTCCGAAGCACCGTCATGATCACCATCATGATCACCATCATCACCGGCGCGACACCTTGATCTCCATCGTAGCATCGTTGTCGTCTCGCCAATCTTATGCTTCTGCGACTATCACTACCGCTTAGTAATAAAGTAAAGCATTACATCGTGATTGCATTGCATACAATAAAGCGACAACCATATGGCTCCTACCAGTTGCCGATAACTCGGTTACAAAACATGATCATCTCATACAATAAAATTTAGCATCATGTCTTGGCCATATCACATCACAACATGCCCTGCAAAAACAAGTTAGACGTCCTCTACTTTGTTGTTGCAAGTTTTACGTGGCTGCTACGGGCTTAAGTAAGAACCAATCTCACCTACGCATCAAAACCACAACGATAGTTTGTCAAATAGACTCCGTTTTAACCTTCGCAAGGACCGGGCGTAGCCACACTCGGTTCAACTAAAGTTGGAGAGACAGTCGCCCGCAAGCCACCTATGTGCAAAGCACGTCGGGAGAACCGGTCTCGCGTAAGCGTATGCGTAATGTTGGTCCGGGTCGTCTCGTCCAACAATACCACTGAACCAAAGTATGACATGCTGGTAGGCAGTATGACTTATATCGCCCACAACTCACTTGTGTTCTACTCGTGCAAATAACATCAAACCATAAAACCTAGGCTCGGATGCCACTGTTGGGGAACGCAGTAATTTCAAAAAAATTCCTACGCACACGCAAGATCATGGTGATGCATATCAACGAGAGGGGAGAGTGTTGTCTACGTACCCACGCAGACCTACTGCGGAAGCGTTGACGCAACATAGAGGAAGTAGTCGTACGTCTTCCCGATCCGACAGATCCAAGCACCGTTACTCCGGCACCTCCGAGGTCTTAGCACACGTACAGCTCGATGACGATCCCCGGGCTCCGATCCAGCAAAGCGTCGGGGAGGAGTTCCGTCAGCACGACGGCGTGGTGACGATCTTGATGTTCTACCGTCGCAGGGCTTCGCCTAAGCACCGCTACAATATGATCGAGGTGGAATATGGTGGCAGGGGGCACCGCACACGGCTAAGGAACGATCTCAAGGATCAACTTGTGTGTCTAGAGGTGCCCCCCTGCCCCCGTATATAAAGGATCCAAGGGGGAGGGGGGCCGGCCAGGAGGAGGGCGCAGGAGGAGTCCTACTCCTACCGGGAGTAGGACTCCCCCCCAATCCTAGTTGGAATAGGATTCCCCGAGGGGGAAAGAGAGAGAGGGGGGCCGGCCACCTCTCCTTGTCCTAATAGGACTAGGGGAGGGGGGAGGCGCGCGGCCTACCTTGGTCTGCCCCTTTCTCCTTTCCACTAAAGCCCACTAAGGCCCATACAGCTCCCGGGGGGTTCCGGTAACCTCCCGGTACTCCGGTAAAATCTCGATTTCACCCGGAACACTTCCGATATCAAAACATAGGCTTCCAACATATCAATCTTTATGTCTTGACCATTTCGAGACTCCTCGTCATGTCCGTGATCACATGCGGGACTCCGAACTAACTTAGGTACATCAAAATGCATAAACTCATAATAACTGTCATCGTAACGTTAAGCGTGCGGACCCTACGGTTTGAGAACAATGCAGACATGACTGAGACACATCTCTGGTCAATAACCAATAGCAGGACCTAGATGCCCATATTGGCTCCTACATATTCTACGAAGATCTTTATCGGTCAGACCGCATAACAACATACGTTGTTCCCTTTGTCATCGGTATATTACTTGCCCGAGATTCAATCGTCGGTATCCAATACCTAGTTCAATCTCATTACCGGCAAGTCTCTTTACTCGTTCCGTAATACATCATCTCACAACTAACACATTAGTTGTAATGCTTGCAAGGCTTATGTGATGTGCATTACCGAGAGGGCCCAGAGATACCTCTCCGACAATCAGAGTGACAAATCCTAATCTCGAAATATGCCAACCCAACATGTACCTTTGGAGACACCTGTAATGCTCCTTTATAATCACCCAGTTACATTGTGACGTTTGGTAGCACCCAACGTGTTCCTCCGGCAAACGGGAGTTGCATAATCTCATAGTCATAGGAACATGTATAAGTCATGAAGAAAGCAATAGCAACATACTAAACGATCGGGTGCTAAGCTAATGGAATGGGTCATGTCAATCAGATCATTCAACTAATGATGTGACCTCGTTAATCAAATAACAACACTTTGTTTATGGTTAGGAAACATAACCATCTTTGATTAACGAGCTAGTTAAGTAGAGGCATACTAGTGACACTCTGTTTGTCTATGTATTCACACATGTATTATGTGTTTGGTTAATACAATTCTAGCATGAATAATAAACATTTATCATGATATAAGGAAATAAATAATAACTTTATTATTGCCTCTAGGGCATATTTCCTTCACCAAGGTGACTAGTCGAGCTGGTGACGAAGATGCCGAAATCGTAGTTGATCTGCAGGCGAGCCATCGAACCTTTTGTCGATCACACAACGGAACTCTCAGTGAAAGCACCAATGTCGGTGTCAAAACCGGCGGATCTCGGGTAGGGGGTCCCGAACTGTGCGTCTAGGCCGGATGGTAACAGGAGACAGGGGACACTTTGTTTTACCCAGGTTCGGGCCCTCTCGATGGAGGGATTACCCTACTCCTGCTTGATTAATATTGATGATATGGGTAGTACAAGAGTAGATCTACCACGAGATCAAGGAGGCTAAACCCTAGAAGCTAGCCTATGCTTTGATTGTTGTGTATGGAGTTGATTCTGTCCTACGGACTACAACCCTCCGGCTTATATAGACACCGGATAGGGTTAGGGTTACACAGAGTCGGTTACAATGGTAGGTGATCTTGAATATCCGCATCGCCAAGCTTGCCTTCCACGCCAAGGAAAGTCCCATCCGGACACGGGACGAAGTCTTCAATCTTGTATCTTCACAGTCCAGGAGTCCGGCTGAAGGTATAGTTCGGCTACCCGAACACCCCCCTAATACAGGACTCCCTCAAAGACCATTTGGGCATTTGATCTTGTGCCCTACAAGATGTTTAAGGTCCCCAACAATAGCTTCAGACACATTTGATTTTCGGCTGGAGACCTTTCCCTACAAAAGAGAGTTAAGCTTTCTTAGCCACCCACATCTTCAAGGGTGGCTTCGAAGCAATGAGTCTAAGTGCAGCATCTGAGAACTTTGGCTTTGGAGCCCTAGCAAATAGTCTTGCAGGTGGACAATAGTACTCATAAGAATAAGTAGAGTAGTTCTTGGTCTTATGAACATGGCGGTTTGATGAAACGCGCTCATATTCATAGGCCTGAGTATGGTTTCCCTGCAAAACATTTGCGTTAGTGCGACTCAGGTGAGTCCTTTGTCTATATGAAGCCTTTGGACCATATGAAGCCTGTGGTCTGGAGTTTGTCTTCTTCACTTGTGGTGTCATGACGACATTCACAAGAAGATTCTCCAAACACTTTTTCGGCACCCATACTTTCTTCATAGGTGGCCAATTCCTACAGTTAGTACCAATATACCTGGCAAACACTTCACCATTCTGATTCTTAAACAGTTTATAGTTTGCATCAAAGGATTCATCAATAACAATGGGATTAGCACAAGTGAAGCCAGATAGGGTGGATGGATCCACTAAAGGTTCCTCTGCAGCAACCCATGTTGTTTTGGGGTACTGCTCAGGTTTCCAGTAAGAGCCATCATCATTCATTTTCCTTTCGAACCCAACACCCTCTTTCCTAGGGTTTCAGTTCAGGATCTACCTTTTGAGGACATCACATAGTGTCTGATGCCCTTTGAGACTTTTGTACATCCCTGTTTCAAGCAATGTCTTCAACCTAGCATTTTCATCAGCAATAGCCGTGGTATTCTCAGCAGAGGGGTTAGTTACCACATCAACAGTTGAAGATATTGCAATAGTAGCAGCAGTAGAACATCCAGCAACAGAAGTAGCGTTGTCATGCTCAATGCATTTAAGACATGGTGGTTCAAATCCTTCCTGAGCGGAACTGATCTGTTTGGCGCGAAGTGATTCATTTTCCTTTTGAAGATCTTCATGAGCTGCTCTCAATTTCTCAAGATCTTGCTTCCTTTGAAGATAATCATAGGAAAGCTTTTCATGAGTTGTTGAGAGCGTTTCATGATGACTTTCAAGTTCCTCATACTTAACATGAAGATTTTTTATGTCTTCAATTAAGGACTGAGATCGAGTCATTTCAGCATCTAACAGATCATCGCTTTTGTCTAACAGTTTTTGAATATGTTCCATAGCTTTCTGTTGTTCAGTTGCAATTTTAGCAAGTGTTTTGTAGCTAGGTTTGGAACCACAATCAGAGTCATCTTCACTGGATGTTTGATAGTGAGTAGTGCGCGTGTTTACCTTGGCACCGCGTGCCATGAAGTAGTAGGTGGGAGCAGAGTTGTCCTTGTCATTTGCATCAGCGTTGGTGATGAAGTCATTGTCTTCAGTGTTGAAGATAGACTTGGCAACGTATGCTGTAGCCAGACTTGCAACACCAGAATCGGACTCCTCCTCAGACTCCACCTCCACCTCCTCAGAAGCGGACTCCTCCTCTGAATCTATTTCCCTGCCAACAAACGCACGAGCCTTGCCAGATGATCTCTTCTTGTGTGATGAAGACTTGGAAGACTTGGAAGAAGACTTTGAGTATTTCTTCTTCTTCTTGTCGTCAGAATCATATTCCTTGCTCTTCTTCTTATTCTTGTTCTCATCGTCCCAGTGCGGACACTCAGAGATGTAGTGACCAGGTTTCTTGCACTTGTGACACGTTCTCTTCTTGTAGTCATGAGCATAGGCTTCATCATTCCTTGAGCTGGATCGTGAGGACTTTCTGTAGCCTTTCTTCTTGGTGAATTTCTGAAACATCTTCACAAGCATAGCAAGCTCCTTTCCAATGTCTTCAGGATCATCCGAACTGCAATCAAATTCTTCTTCAGATCAAGAAATAGCTTTTGCCTTCAAAGCACGAGTTCACCCATAGTTGGGACCGTAGATGTCTCTTTTCTCAGAAAGCTGAAACTCATGTGTGTTGAGCCTTTCAAGTATGTCAGACGGATCGAGTGTCTTGAAGTCAGGGTGTTCTTGAATCATTAGGGCTAGGGTGTCAAATGAGTTGTCTGGTGATCTCAGGAGTGTCTTGACGACTTCATGCTTGGTGATCTCAGCAGCGCCGAGGGCTTGAAGCTCATTTGTGATGTCAGTGAGTCGATCAAACATGAGCTGAACATTCTCATTGTTGTTTCTCTTGAAGCGGTTGAAGAGGTTGCGAAGGACACTGATTCTTTGATCTCTCTGGGTTGAGACGCCTTCGTTGACCTTGGATAGCCAGTCCCAGACTATCTTAGATGTTTCGAGAGCACTCACACGGCCATACTACCCTTTCGTCAGATGACCACAGATGATGTTCTTGGCAGTGGAGTCCAGTTGAACAAACTTCATGACATCAGCAGCAGTGACACCTTCACCGGCCTTGGGGACGCCATTCTTGATGACATACTAGAGGTCGACATCAATGGCTTCAAGATGCATGCGCATCTTATTCTTCCAGTAGGGATATTCAGTTCCATCAAAGACTGGGCACGCAGCAAAGACTTTGATTTCCCTGCAGTCGACATAGCTAAAACTCCAAGTGGTTAAACTGAATCACATAGAACAAGGGAGTACCTTGCTCTGATACCAATTGAAAGTGCTAGTGATTGACTAGGGGGGGGGGGTGAATAGGCGATTTTTATGGAAGTCTTCAAAACATGGAAGTTTCAAAGACAAATGATAGAAATAAACCTATTACCATGCAGTGGAAGGTAGACTACACTAAGCTAGCCATAGTCAAGTATTCAATGAAATGAAAGCATAAAGACTAATAGCAGCTAGGCAGTATAGATCAGGATGGAAGCCAATCAGAACAAGCAGTCACATAGTGAAGACAAATAACTAATGCAAACAGGCAATGACTTCACAAGGACCAATTAGCACATAAAGAGATGGGAAGGATGGAACTAGTGGCTCGTTGAAGACAATGATTTGTTGGACCAGTTCCAATTGTTGTGACAATTTTACGTCTAGTTAGGGAGGCTGAGATTCAACTCAGAAGACCGTGTCTTCACCTTATTCCCCTTAAGCTAAGGACACCCAATCCTCGCCCAATCACTCTGGTAAGTCTTCAAGGTAGACTTCCAAAACTTCACAGACTTCGTTCACCGGCGATCCACAATGACTCTTGGATGCTCAGAACGTGATGCCTAACCGGCTGGAGGATTCACGGTCCTCAAGTGTAATAAGTCTTCAGATCACACAGACAGGAAGACTTAAGTGATGCCTAACACTCTTTGGCTCTGGGTGTTTAGGGCTTTGTCCTCGCAAGGAATTCTCTCTCAAAGGCTTCGAGGTGGGTTGCTCTCAAACGACAAAAGCCATACACTAACTCTGAGCAGCCAACCGTTTATGGTTGTAGGGGGTGGGCTATTTATAGCCACTAGGCAACCCGACCTGATTTGTCCGAAATGACCCTGGGTCACTAAGGAACTGACACGTGTTCCAATGGTCAGATTTCAAACACACATGGCAACTTTACTTGGGCTACAAGCAAAGCTGACTTATCCAGCTCTGGATAAGATTTTCTCTCATTGTCTTCGCTCGAAGACATAGGATCTTGGTTAAGCATCACTTCAGTCATTCTGACTGGTTCACTTGGACCCCACTTAACAGTACGGTGGTTCCTATGACTTTAACAAAGAAGAAAAAGAACGATGAAACAACTAAGTCTTCGCGCTCCATAGTCTTCACGCAATGTCTTCTCTTGTCATAGTCTTCAATGTGAGTGTCTTCACATACCACCTTTGACTTCAATGTCTTCATACATTTTTAGGGGTCATCTCTGGTAGGAAAACCGAATCAATGAGGGACTTCTACCTGTGTTATCCTGCAATTCTCCCAAACACATTAGTCCCTCAACCAGGTTTGTCGTCAATACTCCAAAACCAACTATGGGTGGCACTAGATGCACTTACAGCAAGGCAAACAATAGTTTGGACTTTGTGTCTAACACCAATGCTCAGGATAACGGTCAGCATCATAAGAGTAAACAACCCCAGAGCGGCGAAGGTTCAGGCCCCAATCTAGAGCGCTTGTTAAATCAACCTTGTCCAAAGCATGGATCGAAGGAGAGGCTAGCTTCACATCTTTGGAAGGATTGTTATATCATGCGAGAGTTCAAGAACTCCAATATGTTTCAATACGACAATGGCCCTCCCGGCGGTTCAGGAGGTTGTTTTCATGGGCCGGGTTATGGAGGCGGTAGCTCCGGTTCAGGATTTCAAGGCAATCAAATCGGACATAGCAATCAAGGGAATCAGAGCAACCAGGGAGGTTATAACCATCAGGGGAATCAGCAGCAGCAACAGTCGGGTTATTAGAGCGACCCGAAGCAGTTGAATAGTGGGTAGTATCATGTCTTCACCACTAACTTGTGCAAGCGTGATCAAAAGCTCCACAAGAGGGCCGTGAACTTTGTTGAACCGATAGTGCCTCAGTATTTGCGCTAGTCTGAGCAACCCATTTTATGGAGTAGAGAGGATCACCCACCCCGGGTTGATAATCCGGGTCATCTAGCCTTAGTGGTGGCACCCCAAGTTGGGGGGTATAAGTTCACCAAGGTGCTCATGGATGGGGGAAGCGGTATCAATATTCTCTACTATGATACCTTCCACCGTATGGGGTTGACAGATAAAAATCCGAAACCGTCAAACACCGTTTTTCATGGTGTGGTGCCCGGTAAGTCTGCATATCCAGTGGGCAAGATAGCTCTAGAGGTGGCCTTTGGAGATGATCATGATTCAAGGTCACAAACATTGACTTTTGAGTGGTGAAAATGAAGAGTCTGTATCACGCTCTGTTTGGGCGACTGGCTTATGCCAAGTTCATGGCGAGGTCATGTTATGTTTATCTGCAGCTTAAGATGCCAGGTCATAAGGGGACCATCACAGTACATGGGAGCAGGAAGATTGCTTTGGAATGTGAGGAAGGTGATGCGGCTTACGCTGAGTCGGTTTGTGCCACGGAAGAGCTGAAGTTTTATAAAGACAAGGTTGATCCGGCAGACATGACTTCTTTGAAAAAGCCAACTACGGAGCACGATCCGGCGTTGAAGCTTAAATTGGCCACAGACACCAAGATGGTTGATTTTGTTTCTGGCGATTCATCCAAGCAGTTCAGCATCAGCGCTAACCTGGATCCCAAATAGGAAAGCGCACTCATCGAGTTCATCCGTGAGAACTGGGACATCTTTGCATGGAAGCCTTCTGACATGCCAGGTGTACCGAGGGAACTCGCTAAGCACACACTTAATATAGATCCTAAGTTTAAACCGGTCAGACAGTTTCTCCGCCGCTTCAATGAAGAAAGGCGCAAGGCTATTGGTGAGGAGGTAGCTCAATTGTTGGCCGCAGGGTTTATCGTGGAGGTCTTTTACCAAGAGTGGTTGGCTAATCCGGTGCTGGTTCTCAAGAAAAACAACACTTGGCATATGTGTGTGGACTACACAGACTTGAACAAGGCTTGTCCTGCAGATCCCTTTGCCCTCCCTCGTATTGATCAGATTATTGATGCTACGGCAGGTTGTGACCGCTTGTGTTTTTTGGATGCTTATTCTGGTTATCATCAGATCAAAATGGTAGTTAAGGACCAGGAGAAGACAACTTTTATAACTCCCTTTGGATCCTTCTGCTATGTCTCCATGCCCTTTGGGCTCAAGAGTGCCCAGGCGACTTATCAACGCTGCGTTCGGAATTGTCTTCATAAGCAGATTGGGCGCAATGTTCATGCATATGTGGATGATATTGTGATAAAGTCCAGGAAAGAGGAAACATTGATAGATGACTTGAGAGAAACCTTTTACAACCTCCGGGTTTACAAGATGATGCTCAATCCGGACAAATATGTCTTTGGTGTCCCGGCAGGCAAACTCTTGGGCTTTCTGGTGTCAAACAGGGGCATTGAGGCTAATCTGGAAAAAATTCTGCAATCACGTCTTTGGCTAAACCGGCGTGTATCAATGACGTTCAACATTTAGCCGGCCGGATTGCGGCTTTGAGCCGGTTTATCAGTCGTCTTAGGGAGAAAGCTATCCCTTTATACCAAATGTTAAAGAAAACGGATGACTTTGCCTGGAGCGATGCGGCGGATAAAGCGTTTGAGGATCTGAAGAGGCAGTTAGCTGAACCGCCTATGCTTGCAGCTCCGATCGATAAAGAGCCTTTACTGCTGTATGTGGCTGCTAATACCAGGGCTATTAGTGTGGCTATTGTGGAGCGCAAGGAGGCTGGAAAGGAATATCTGGTTCAACGGCCGGTTTATTATATCAGTGAGGTGCTTATCGAACCAAAGCAGAGGTATCCGCAATGGCAGAAGCTGGTGTATGGGGTGTTTATGGCAAGCCAGAAGCTCAAACATTATTTTCAGGGTCATCCTATCACAGCGGTCAGTTCAGCCCCTCTGGGAGATATCATTCAAAACAGAGAAGCAACTGGCCGGATTGCCAAGTGGGCTATTGAGCTTGGACCTCATGGGCTCAAGTACACACCTCGCACAGCGATCAAATCCCAAGCACTCATGGACTTCATCAATGATTGTACAGAGTTGCAGGCACCAGAGGAAAAGCCAGATAACACGTATTGGACTATTCACTTTGATGGGTCCAGGCAATTGGAGGGCTCGGGGGCTGGAGTTATATTAACTTCCCCACGAGGTGACAAGTTTTATTATGTTCTTCGCTTAATGTTCCCTTGTACTAACAATGCGGCTGAGTACGAGGCCTTACTCCACGGTCTTCGGATGGCTAAGGAGATGAACTTAAGCTGGGTTAAGTGCTTCGGTGACTCGGACCTAGTGGCTCAACAAGTATCTGGCACTTGGGATTCTAAGGACCCACTCATGGCTGCATATCGACGAGAGGTGGACATAGTGGCTGGTCATTTCAAGGGTTATCAAGTTGACCATATAGACCGGCGAAAGAATGAAGCGGCGGACGTTTTAAGTCGCCTAGGCTCTCAGCGTAAACCGGTGCCACCTAATGTCTTCCTCGACGTATTGCATAATCCGTCGGTCAAGATACCCACAGAGGAGGAGTTGGCTATTCCTGACCCGGAGGCCCAATTGGTGGCAGCTTTGCATGTTATACCGGATTGGACAGTCCCATACTTGGCTTACATGAACCGGGGCGAGTTACCGGAGGATGAAACCTTGGCCCGGCAGATAATCTGGCGTTCCAAGTCAATGACCATAATCAATGGGGAGTTACATCGTTACAGCTTCACGGGAGCAATTCAGCGTTGTGTGTCTCCTCAAGAGGGTTGTGAGATTTTGCGAGAAATCCATGAAGGATATTGTGGTCACCATGCCGGTTCAAAATCCTTGGTAGCTAAGGCTTTTCATCACGGTTTCTATTGGTTGACAGCTCATGTTGATGATGAGGATTTAGTCAAAAGGTGTGACGGTTGTCAAAAATTTGCACGCCGCGCTCATGTTCCGGCTCAGGAGTTGAGAATGATTCCAATCACTTGGCCGTTTGCAACTTGGGGGCTCGATATGGTTGGACCCTTTAAGAGATCCAAGGACAAAAAGACCCACCTGTTAGTGGAAGTTGACAAGTTTACCAAATGGGTAGAAGCAGAGCCAGTCAGTAAGTGTGATGCAGCCACGGCGGTTCAATTCATCAAAAAGGAGATATTCCGGTTTGTTTTCCCACACAGTATTATAACTGATAATGGTACTAATCTGTCAAAGGGTGAGATGGAGGAATTTTTCCAACGTGAGCACATCCGGCTTGATGTGGCATCAGTGGCTCACCCCCAGTCTAATGGTCAAGCAGAGAGGGCAAATCAAGAAATTTTGGGAGGTATTAAACCCCGGCTTATGGTTCCTTTAAAGCGGACACCGGGTTGTTGGGTGGAGGAGTTACCTTCTGTGTTATGGAGTATCAACACCACACCTAACATATCTACGGGTTACACACCTTTCTTCATGGTTTATGGAGCGGAGGCGGTTCTCCCTAGTGACATCCGTCATGATTCACCCCGTGTGACAGTGTATGTTGAAGCTGAGAATGAGAAAGCACGTCAGGACTCACTAGAACTGTTAGATGAGGAGCGTGATTTAGCAGCAGCACATTCGGCGATTTATCAACAAGATCTACGACGTTATCACAGCCGCCGGGTTAAGACCAGAACCTTTCAAGAAGGCGATCTAGTGCTCCGGCTCATCCAGGATCAGACTGATATGCACAAGTTATCCCCACCTTGGGAAGGACCTTTTGTGGTCAGCAAAAATCTGCACAACGGGTCATACTACCTCATTGATGTTCAAGAGCACAAAGACTCACGTAAATCGGAGGAGGAGACTAAGCGGCCGTGGAATATAGCCCTTCTTCGGCCTTACTATACTTGAGCCACATGCTCTTCTTATGTACATACTTATGACAATGTATATATTATATAATAAACCGAAGCCTCGGTTAAAGCGGGGTCTCTGTTCCTTTTTTACATCATGTGTGGTTTCACAAGGGTTTCTACTGACAAAGCGGAGTTTTATTAACCCGGCTCATAAGCCAACATAGATATAAAGAAAGTCACTAGGGGGCTTGGTCGTATCCGAACCATAGCTACACCTCTTGATCAGTTTAAAACCAAAAAGGGACATCACTAGGGGGCTTGGTTGTCTTCACACCATAGCTACACCTCTTGATAGGCTTTAAGCCAAAAGGAAATTATGTGGAACCAAAGAGAGTCTGTAGTATCAAGCACAACTCAAACATATGTAACCACTGAGCACAACTCAAATATTACTTGGGGGTTCCTTGCTTCTCAAAGAACAATGAGCTTGCACCCTTGTAATAGGCTATCAAGCCAGGCTTGGAAGCCAGGTGTATTCACCTAAAACCCCGGGTTATCCTGCCTCTTTAAGTAAGCCACTCCGTCCAGGTAAACCTGGTATGACCCATCGAACGTGTGACAAGTCAATCCCATGGACCCTGAACTTGTCAAAGTTAAAATGATGATTGGTTAAAGACTAAGGTCCATCTTAAAAGGCTTTGCAAAATGGTATAACTCAGCGGCCTGACAGCCCATGAAAAGCCTTGATTTAGGGCCTGGCAACCCATAAAAAGCCTTGTATATTTATTTTTGATTTGCTGTTTTTATCTTTTGATAAGGGATTTATGAATATTTCTGAGAAACCAGTTTTATTACAATCTGGCATGGCTTTCAACGCTTAGTTGTCAGTACATGATCAGTTTTAAAATAGTAGTACATTGCTCTGGTCTGGTTTTGACTAGATGTCACCAGTCTTATATGAACAAATAAGCAGCTATTATAGCACAGTACGGTTTTTATATGAACCGACAAGAGGGCAAGGAGTCATCAACACTCCGGATTGGTGTTTTTTCACCTTTACCATATAAGAAGTTGGTTAGCCAATGAGGTATGTCACAGATATCATCTATTTTATCTGGTTAAATACAAAACTTGGTTATTCATCCAAGTTATATGTTTTTGGGCATCATGACCCGTCTAGTGGTAAACCACTAGGACGCTTTCAAGTTCTTATATGCAGGAACACAAATCATAATGGACCATGCATACATAGATTCCAAAAGCGGAACAATTCTTCAAGGTATCAAGCACCACAAACATGCTCGATGGCATGGCAGATAGATGTGTTTCTGCTATCCTATTACAAGGCGTTTCAAAACGGACCAAAGTGAATGATTGTTTTTAAGAAGTGGCAGACTATCGCTGATAAACTGGCCGCCGGTTTAGGATTCTTCATTGGGACGGCTTGACAATTGAGGATCATCTTGCGCAGACACATCCTCTTCATCCCTCCCCAGACGCTGGAAATCAATCGTTGACCAATCGATTCCGGTTAAAGCTTGAAACACGGCCTCTTCATGGATAAGGCTGGAGGGGTCAATATCAGGAGCGTAAGTATGCTTACGGATTGGAGGCACAAGATCTTCAACATCATGGATCACCGCGGGCTGTCTCTTTCCCTCAGCATCATAAACCGGTTGAAATGAGATAAATCGGTGTCCTCCACCAGTTTGCTTGCTATTGGCCGCATCTCCTTTGTCAGCCTTCGCAGATCGTCATTATTGAAGTCTAAACCATCTTCTTTCACGCCAGGATACCCTTTGATGATATCTGCCGATTCAAGATCCGGAATCCATGCCTTGGCTCGGATTAGCGCGATCAACGCTCCTGATCTTGCGGCTGATCTTCTCAGTTCGGTGATCCGAGCAGGTAGCATGGCCAGCTTCTCAATTGTTTCCTTTATCAATGATGGCGCCGGCTTGTTATAGGCTGCAGTGCAAATGGCATGCTGGGATCCAGAGAACAGTTGTTCTATTAAGGTGTAGGCCACTTTAAGTTTCATCCGCATGTTAGAGCCCAGATGAGCAATGCGGCTCCCTGTCATGGTTCAGCATCAGTAAACCGGCGATTGATAAGATCTTATGAATTAGACAAAGGCACTTACCAAACACAGCAGAAGTCATGGCGTCAATCTGTCATTTTAAGCCGGTTAGTTCTTCCACCACCGGCTTCAGGGCTGCCTCTGTGTCCTCAGCCTTTTTTGTCAAACCGGCCTTTTCTGTTTCCCAGTCAGCACGCTCCTTGTTGAAGGTCTCTTTCAAATTCTCCATAGCTGCCAAGGTATTGGTCAGCACTTCTTTGGCTTTGGAAGCCTCTGCTTGTTGAGACTTTACATTCTCTTAAAGGTTTGCGGTTTGAGCATCCTTCTTATTTAGCTCAGCCTATAAAGATGAGATATATCAGTAAAACAGGTTATGAAGTACCAAGCGTATAACAAGTCAAGCACTTTGTACTTGGGGGCTAATACCTATTTGTTCTATCATCAGCATATTTTTCACAAGTCTCAAGTACAATGCAAGCATTATCCTTAAAACTTGGGCCCTAATGTACATCTGTTCAAAGCTGACGCATTGATAGAAGACCCGGTTTACCTTGCAAAGCTAAACCAGCCCTTGGGGGCTACACAGGCGAGAACTTACAGGAATATAATGATCACGTCTAATTTACTTCATACGATCAGTTGCTATATGGAGGACAAGTTTGTAAAAGTTAATGTATTATGAAGTCCCAGTTTATGATTGTCATCATAAACCGGCCCTTGGGGCTATTGGGGTTGATGTTTGGATTCAAGAAAGGAAAGTGATAACAATACCTCATAGCGCTCTTTCATCAAGTTCACCAAGCCGGCTTCATAATATCGGTTTGAGTGCAGACGGTTTAGAAAACCGAAGTGGAGTTCTTGGGCGCTGAGATGGGCGTAGCTTGACAAGTCAATGCTCCATTTTCCTTTTTCCATGGCAGCACGCTCTTCCTTGGCACTATGTTGGGACAAGATTACAGGATGGCCAGGAGAGGTGTGACCAATACCAGTAATGGTAATGTAACACCCCGGATATGATTTACCCAATATGTACTCCAACTCTTGCCGTTTCCGGCCTTAAGTTATTTTATTTTCTTGGGTTCGGGTTTTTGTCTCCGTGTGTTGTTGTCGTTGTCATGCATCTCATATCATGTCATCATGTGCATTGCATTTGCATACGTGTTCATCTCATGCATTCGAGCATTTTCCCCGTTGTCCATTTTGCATTCCGGCACTTCGTTCTCCTCCGGTGGTCAATTCTATCTTTCTTTCGTGTGTGGGGATTAAACATTTCCGGATTGGACCGAGACTTGCCAAGCGGCTTGGTTTACTACCGGTAGACCGCCTGTCAAGTTTCGTACCATTTGGACTTCGTTTGATGCTCCAACGGTTAACCGAGGGACCGAGAAGGCCTCGTGTGTGTTGCAGCCCAACACCCCTCCAATTTGGCCCAAAACCCACCAAAACCCTCTCCATCATCTAGAGCGTTTGATCACGATCGCGTGGCCGAAAACGGCACCTCATTTGGACTCTCCTAGCTCCCTCTATGCCTATATATACCTCCCCTATTCGAAATCCCGGGTCATTCCACCCGAAACCCTAGATCTGACCCTCCGGCGCCGGACATTGTCCGCCGGTGCCGGACACGCCGCCGCCACGTGGCACCCTGCGCCGTCCCCGCTGCCGCGGCCCGGAGAGCCCGGATTGGGCCCTCCCGGCCCATCTCCCCGCGCGCCGCCGCCACCTGCTTCTTGCTCCGCCGCGCCGCCACCTTCGCCGGCCACGGCCACCAGCCGGCTCCGCCACACGACGCCGGCGAGCTCCCGAGGGCGCCGCACGCCGCGCCGCCTCGCCGGGGCTGCCCACCGGCCGACACCGCCTCGCCTCCCCGCTTCTTCTTCGACTCCAACGACCGGAGCACCGGCCGGATCCGGCGAAGACCCCACCTCCGGCGAGCTTCAAGTCCATCTCCGGCGAACCTCGTAAACCATGCGTCCAGATCTGGATCCGGATCCCGTCTCGGTTGACTATTATCCGCGAAACCCTAATATTTTGGCTATGTTCATCGCATGGTAATTGCTCATCCGTAGCTCCGTTTTGGCCATATAGCATATCAAAATGTTCGTCTCAAAGAGCACATCATTTCATCTTATTGCATCATTTTCATTTGAGTTCATCTTGATGCCCGAAATGCTGTTAGAAGGATGTCATTTGAGATAATTGTCAGATCTGCTGCTCCTTTTAGATATTTGTCATTTTTTCCATGATTATTGTGTGCATGATATGCCCCCGAGCTCTACATGAGTTTTGTTATATGTTTTGCCATCTATCCAGAGGTGCAATCCATGTATTTTTGTGATGTGTGTGGTGACTAGCACAAGCTTGCAAAGTGGAGCATTCGTTAATGCTGATTTCAGGGACTTAGCATTTCCACTAAGTCCTTGGACTGTTTATCTCATTATGCCATATGTTCATGTTGTTTCCTAGTGATCCGTGCCTCTTTTGAGGATGACCAGTAAGGATGATTTGTTAATCTTGTAGTGATCTATCCATCCATGTCTTTGTTTGCAATTACGGAGCACCCTAACTTGAGTCAATCGAGCTCTACTTTTGTCATTTCGTGAATCTGGGCAGATTGTCTACTTGTTAGCAATTTTGCCGAGGGTGTTGTAGTTGACCCGTGCATGCTATGTTATTGTTCTTGCCATGTCTAGCTTGTATTTTGTGTATTCTTGATGGGTGTATGCTTAGATTGTCATGACTTGCCCTGTAGTGAGTGCATTGAACCCGTAAACATGCCTACTTGATATCTGTTTCAGCATGCTCCAGTTTTCACTAAGTCTGAGAACTGATTATGTTTTTGCCATGTTCACATGCTTGCAGTTGTATTGTCTGATCCCTTTTGGCTCAAGGTCACTAAGGGACTTTTATTAAGCTCTTTGAGTAGCTCCATGCCATGCTTTACTTTGCCATGTTCAGGTCCTGTAGCATATCGTTTTCATGCTCCAAAGAGTGCTATCTGATCTGAAATTCCAGACAAGTGTGAATTTCACTAAGTCTGAGATCTGTTTGCCAAATGCATTGTTGCCATGCTTGTTTGAACCTGTTAATGGATGAATTGGCCATAGCTCAGTGCTAGTCTTTTGTTAAGAATCATGAATGTATCCCTGCCATGTATTTTTATGCCATGTTTGGGTGTTGTAGCATGTTCATCTTGTTGCATTTAGATGGCTACTTGCTGTAAATCACAGAACATGGTCATATTTGAATTGCTTCCCACTTCCAAACCGTAACTCCGATTCCGGCGTTCTTTATATCGTTTTCAAGCGATTTCATCTCATCTTTCTAGTGGCACACTTGGATTTCCATGTTGAGGCCAGGTTCATGCATTCCTTGTCAAATCTTGCATGTGCATCCCGCATCGCATCCCGCATAGCATACCATATTTGCATCATATTGTTTGAGCCTTGCACGTGGTTGATTGTGTCCTTGTTGCTTGTTTGTATTGTTTGGGTAGAGCCGGGAGACGAGTTCGCTAATGAGGAGCCCGTTGAGTTTTCTTTCGAGGATCCAGTCAACTTTGACAACTTTGCAGGCAAGATGATCATACCCTCGAAATCACTACTATCTTTGCTTTGCTAGATGCTCACTCTTTTGCTATGCCTATGCTATGATGCCTACCAATTGCTTATCATGCCTCCCAAATTGCCATGTCAAACCTCTAACCCACCATGTCCTAGCAAACCGTTGATTGGCTATGTTACCGCTTTGCTCAGCCCCTCTTATAGCGTTGCTAGTTGCAGGTGAAGATTGGAGACCGTTCCTTGTTGGAACATTATTTATTTGTTGGGATATCATTATATTGCCATGTTATCTTAATGCATCTATATATTTGGTAAAGGGTGGAAGGCTCGGCCTCTCTCCTAGTGTTTTGTTCCACTCTTGCCGCCCTAGTTTCCGTCATATCGGTGTTATGTTCCCGGATTTTGCATTCCTTACGTGGTTGGGTGATAATGGGAACCCCTTGATAGTTTGCCTTGATTAAAGCTTTTCCAGCAATGCTTAACCTTGGTTTTACCATTTGCCACCTAGCCTCTTTTTCCCTTGGGTTTCCGGAGCCCGAGGGTCATCTTATTTAAACCCCCTCGGGCCAGTGCTCCTCTGAGTGTTGGTCCAACCTAGAGCCCCTTGCAGCGCCACCTCGGGGAAACTCGAGGGCTGGTTTTAGTTGTACGGATTGCTTATCTGATTGTGCCCTGAGAACGAGATATGTGCAGCTCCTATCGGGATTTGTCGGCACATTCGGGAGGTGTTGCTGGATTTGTTTTAATTTGTCGAAGTGTCTTGTAGAACCGGGATACCGAGTCTGATCGGAATGTCTCGGGAGGAGGTCTATTCCTTCGTTGACCGTGAGAGCTTGTCATGGGCTAAGTTGGGACTCGCTGCAGGGATTTGAACTTTCGAAAGCCATGCCCGCGGTTACGGGCAGATGGGAATTTGTTAACGTCCGGTTGTAGATAACTTGAACCTTAACTTAATTAAAATGACTCAACTGTGTAAGTTACCGTGATGGTCTCTTCTCGGCGGAGTCTGGGAAGTGAACACGGTGTTGGAGTAATGCTTGCGCAGGTTGCCCTCTAGTTACTCGCTCGCGCTTTGCCTTCTCTTCTCGCTGTCTTTTGCGAACAGGATAGCCACCAAATATGCTAGTCGCTTGCTGCTGCTCCACATATTTTCCTTGCCTTACCTATTAAGCTTAAATAGTCTTGATCGCGAGGGTGCGAGATTGCTGAGTCCCTGTGGCTCATAGATTACTTCCAAACCAGATGCAGGGCCTGATGATTCCACTCCAGATGACACGCTTGAGCTCAAGTGGGAGTTCGACGAGGACTCATGCTATTACTACGTGTCTTTCCCTGATGATCAGTAGTGGTGCCCAGTTGGGGTGATCGGGACCGTGTCGCTTTTGGGTTATCTTTTATTTTGGCGCCGTAGCCGGGCCATGAGTGTTTGATTGATGTAATGCTATTTATGTACTTTGATTGACGTGGTGAGTGTAAGCCAACTATGTATCTCCCCTTTTATTATCTATACTACATGGGATGTTGTGAAGATTGCCTAACTTGCGACATTGCTTTCAACGCGGTTATGTCTCTAAGTCGTGCCTCGACACGTGGGAGCTATAACCGCATCGAGGGCGTTACAAGTTGGTAATCAGAGCCTTCCCCGACCTTAGGAGCCCCCATTGCTTGATCGTTTTAGCGGCCGAGTTGAGTCTAGAAAAATGTTTTGAGTCATTTAGGAATTATATATCGGAGAGTTTAGGAATTCTTTTTACTCCCAAGTCTCCTCATCGCTCTGGTAAGGCATCCTGACGTAGAGTTTTGACGATTCTCTTCTCAAATTTCACTAAAAAAAATTTAGGATCACGCGGGTATCTTGGAATCGTTTCGATGGTTTTGTGACGAGAACATTGTTCTTGGTGCCTCCTGTCTTTAGGGGTTGTGGCAGTGTCCCGGGGAGTTGAGCTCCGAGGTGTTGTCGTCACAATTTTATCGTTGCAGTTCTGGAATACCTGAGTTTAGTACGCCGACATCGAAAATCTCTTTTATGCAGTTCGTTGGTGAGATAACCTCGACGCCACCCAGTACTGGGGCGGGAGTTCGGGAGTATCGCCATAACTTGTATAACTGATGCTTTTCGAAGGTTGAGGTAGATGGTTTCCGAAGTTTTTCTTGGTTATGTGTTGAAGGATGGATACAGCTGGATGTAGGATTTGCTAGATTTGGATGAGATATTATGCTTCCCCTGTATCCCCAACACCTGATTGCATAACCGGAAAGGTTCGGGAGTTTCATAGGTGGGAATTCTTGTAGCTCTAGTTCTTCTTCCACGAATATTTGGTTTGAGATTGGGATTTCTTACCGAGTATTCGTTCTTGATCCGTACCTTGTTGATTTATTTCTCTACCTAAATTCTAAGTGGCTTCTCAATTTATGGATATGTGACCATTTCAAGTGGAATGCATTTGTTCATTTTGTTCGGATGTGACGACTATATGTTCCAATTTCATCCCATTTGATTCAGCTTCATTTTATCTGTCAATGTGCTAATGGTTGTCACCCTCTTCAGGATGGCTCCCGCTAAGAGCACCAATCAGAATCAGAATCAAGATCCGCCACCACCTCCTCCTCCTCCGGAGGCATGGCAAGCTGTGATGGCCGCAACCAATGCAAACACACAGTTGATCATGCAAATTCTTCAAGAGCGCAATCAAGCGAACCAAGGCAACCAAGGCAACAACCAGAATCACTTTGCTACACTCAACCAGTTCCTTGCTAATGGGCCAAAGACTTTCAGCAATTGTGTTGAGGCAACTGATGCTGACGATTGGCTCGTGGATCTGTGCAAGCATTTCGAGTGCAGTAACGTCAGGCCTGAGGACTTCGTCAAGTTCGCTTCTTTCCAACTCAAAGATCAAGCTGCAGAATGGTTCCAGCAGTACAAGGATTCCAGAGGAGGCCGTGCGATTACCTGGGATGAATTCCATCAAGATTTCAAAGCTCATCATATTCCTCAAAGCATGGTTGAAAGCAAGCGTGAGGAATTCTGCAACCTGAAGCAAGGCTCTTTGTCTGTCTATGACTACAACAAGTTGTTTCAGAAGCTCGCCCGCTTTGCTAAGCAGGACGTCCCTGATGAGAAGAGCATTATATACCAGTTCAGGGGTGGTCTCAGAGAAGAAATTCAGCTAGCTCTTGTTCTCTTTGATCCCTTGAGGTACGATGAGTTCTACAACATGGCATTGAAGCAAGAGGCTGCTCAACTGAGGTGTGATGCTTCCAAGAAGCGAGTCAGAGATGCTACTCCCTCTTACTCTACTCAAGTGGCCAAGCAGTAGAAGTATTGGCTTCCTCCTCCTCCGTTCTGTCAGCCGTATCAGTAGAAGAGCAAAGGTGGCAGTGGATCTTCCCACGCACCCAACCCTGGCTTTCAGAACAAGACTTCGTCTCAAGCTCCAAGATCGAGTGCTCCGTGTCACCGTCCGCTTTCAGAGGTCACATGCAACAAGTGCCAACAGAAGGGTCACTATGCCAACAAATGCTTCAACCAGAGGCGTCTCCCTCCTCCTCCTATGAGATCGGCAAGTACAGCTGTGGTCAAGCATAACCCCAAGCACGCCAAGGTCAACTTGATGAACGCAGCTCAGGCAGAGGACTCGTCAGATGTCATCATGGGTAACCTTCCTGTTAACGATATTCCTGCAAGAGTTCTTTTTGACACTGGTGCATCGCATTGTTTCATGTCGAGACCTTTTGCATCTAAGCATGATTTTGTTACTCAAGTGTTGTCGAAACCGTTGGCTATTGTCTCTCCGGCCCGTCAAATGACATCTCGAGTATGTGTTCCGGATGTTACAATCACTTTGGGTGACTATAAGTTCTTGTCTTCTCCAAACGTTCTTGGTGACTCGGACATTGATCTTATTCTCGGAATGGATTGGCTTTCTAAGAACAAGGCTCAGCTTGATTGTGCAGCGAGGAAGATTCAATTGACTCATTCGTCTGAGGATGTAATTGTCTTTGCCGCTCGTGATGATACCATCCGTCTGTTTTCTCTCAATGAGAAGGGTGAACTGGATGCTATCTCGCAAATTCCAGTCGTTTGCGAATATCAAGACGTCTTTCCAGAAGAGCTTCCAGGAATGTCTCTGCACCGGCCAATTGAATTCGTCATTGATCTTGAGCCCGGCACGGAACCTATGTGCAAGCGTCCTTACAAGCTCGGACCTGAAGAGTTGAAGGAGCTGAAGAAGCAACTCGGTGTTCAAGAGAAAATGGGCCTCATCCGACCTAGTTCTTCTCCGTGGGGTTGTGGTGTTCTTTTTGTGAAGAAGAAGGATGGAACGGACCGACTTTGTGTTGATTACCGTCCATTGAACAAGAAGACCATCAAGAACAAATACCCACTTCCCAACATCAACGAGCTGTTCGAACAACTCAAAGGTGCCCAAGTATTCTCCAAGCTTGATCTCCGTATGGGTTATCATCAGATTCGAATCCGTGAGCAAGATATTCCCAAGACGGCTTTCAGGACAAGCTTTGGTTCATATGAATACACTGTCATGTCTTTTGGCCTCGTCAACACTCCTCCGACTTTATCTCGCATGATGAACTTCATCTTCAACGCCTACACCAATGACTTCGTTTTGGTCTATCTCGACGATATTCTGGTTTTCTCGAAGAACAAGGAAGATCATGCCAAGCACTTGCGTTTGGTACTCGATAAGCTCAGGGAACACAAGTTCTACGCCAAGTTCTCCAAGTGCGAATTTTGGCTCGATGAGGTTCTTTATCTTGGTCATATCATCTCTGCCAAGGGCATTGCGGTGAATCCTGAGAAGGTGTCTGCAATTGTGAATTGGGAACCACCTCAGAACGTGAAGCAACTCCGTAGCTTCCTCGGTCTCGCAAGCTACTGTCGAAGATTCGTTGAAAACTTTTCTAAGATCGCGAAGCCTCTCTCAAATCTTCTCCAGAAGCACGTCAAGTACGTTTGGTCTCCGGAGTGTGACATTGCTTTCAACACTTTGAAAGAGAAATTGGTCACTGCTCCAGTTCTGACTCCGCCTGATGAATCCAAGCCGTACGAGGTCTTTTGTGATGCCTCTCTCCAAGGTCTTGGCGCAGTATTGATGCAAGAGAAGAAAGTTGTGGTTTATACCTCTCGCCAGTTGAAGCCCAATGAGAAGAACTACCCCACTCATGACCTTGAGTTGGCGGCAGTTGTGCATGCTCTTTTGACTTGGAGACATCTCTTATTGGGAAGAAAAGTGGACATTTTCACTGATCACAAGAGTCTCAAGTACATCTTCACTCAGCCTAATCTCAACCTCAGGCAGACTCGATGGGTCGAAATGATTCAAGAGTATAATCTGAGTATTGAGTATACTCCAGGCAAGGCCAATGTGATTGCTGACGCATTGAGCAGGAAGGCTTATTGCAACAGCCTGATTCTCAAGCCTTATCAACCCGAGCTTTGTGAAGCTTTCCGCAAACTTAATCTAC
The DNA here is from genome assembly GCF_002162155.2 of Triticum dicoccoides. Taxonomy (NCBI): domain Eukaryota; kingdom Viridiplantae; phylum Streptophyta; class Magnoliopsida; order Poales; family Poaceae; genus Triticum; species Triticum dicoccoides. The sequence goes on along the minus strand of NC_041384.1, from coordinate 460,545,559 downwards.
AAGTTGTTCCTCAAGGTTTACTCGCCAACCTTCAAGTCTCTCCTACCTTGGAAGACCAGATTCGCCAAGCCCAACTTCTTGATGCTATGGTGAAAAAGGTGAAGATTGGGATTGCCAAGAGTCAACCCAAGTACAAGTGCTACCGCCTTGATGACAAGGATACTCTTTTCTTCGAGGATCATATTGTTGTGCCCAAAGGTGACCTCCGTAAAGTGATCATGAACGAGGCTCACAATTCTCTTCTCTCCATCCACCCTGGGAGCACGAAGATGTATCAGGACCTTAAGCAGGCTTATTGGTGGACTCGACTGAAGCGCGAGATTGCTCAATTCGTGAATGAGTGTGATGTCTGCAGAAGAGTGAAGGCAGAACACCAAAGGCCAGCTGGTCTCCTCCAACCTCTTGCCATTCCAGAATGGAAGTTTGACCACATTGAGATGGAATTCGTGACTGGGTTTCCAAAGTCCAAACGTGGCAATGATGCTATATTCGTTGTCATCGACAAACTCACTAAAGTGGCTCACTTTCTGCCTATCAAAGAGTCAATCACTGCAGCTCAATTGGCGGAACTCTATACCTCTCGAATTGTCTCTCTGCACGGTATTCCACAAGTGATCTCTTTAGACCGTGGCAGCATCTTTACCTCCAAGTTTTGGGATTCTTTTCAGAAGGCCATGGGAACCAACATCTGCTTCAGCACAGCTTTCCATCCTCAAACTAGCGGTCAAGTCGAGCGTGTCAATTAGATTCTTGAAGATATGCTCAGGGCTTGTGTGATCTCCTTCGGCATGAAGTGGGAGGATTGTCTTCCATATGCTGAATTCTCCTACAACAACAGTTTTCAAGCAAGTTCGGGCAAGGGCCCATTTGAAATTCTGTATGGCAGGAAGTGTCGTACCCCTCTCAACTGGTCTGAAACCGGTGAACGTCAGCTTTTGGGTAATGACTTAATCACAGAGGCAGAGGAAATGTGCAAAGTCATTCGAGATAACCTCAAAGCAGCCTGTTGACGCTCAAAAGTGGCACGATCATAAAGTAGCATGCCGGGGCGAAAACCTTGCCAGGGTAAAATCTTGCCGCTGTGAAAGCTTGCCGGTGTGAAGGCTTGCCAGCGTGGAAAGCTTGCCGGCACAGAAAGATCGCCGGTGTGGAAGCTTGCCGGTGTGAAATCTTGCCGGGGGAGAAACCTTGTCAGGGTGGAACCATTGCCGGAGTACAAACCTTGCTGGAGTGAAACCTTGCTGGTGTAAAAGTTTGCCGGGTAGAAACATTGCCGGTGTGGAAAGCTTACTCGGATGGAAAACTTGCCGGGTTGGAGGCTGTGATAGTCAATCGGACGAGAAGTTGAAGATGGGCTCAAAAGGTTATTCAGACGATCTCGGATGGAAAAATGTTCTACATGGAAGTTGTGCGTCTCGTCGAAACGATCGATTTTGATATAAAAATTGTCCCAATCCGAGGTCGTATGCAAAAGTTAGAGCCTGCACAGCGCGACCCTCCAGTGAGTAAAATATGACGCCCGGAACCAGACACATACGTGGGTATGTCTGATGAGCTGCGTGAATAATTAGCTGTTTTGCGCGAGCGATTTGACCTTCAAGATAACCTCTGATGAAAAAACGTTCAACATAAAAGTTGTTCGCCTCGTCGAAACGGTCAAGATTGCTTTTGGACTCGTTTCCATCCGAAGTCGTTTACCACCACAAAAAAGACCCGCAAAGTGTAGCCAGTTTAAACCGAACAGTTTTGAAAAGTTCGGATAAAACCAATCCGGATTTGACTAGGGTTTTGGATGTGAATCCAAGCCTTTTTCTTGCACGGGAAGTCCAGCCGCCTCTTATATACCTAAGGTGTGATGGCCGATTGAACAACACACAATCGATCAATTCATCTACCACTTTTTATCTTTTATCTTTTCTCCTTAACCCTAGTTCTTTTTCTTCCTCGTTCTTCGTCTGTTCTTCTTGTTGCAGGGCGGCGAACATCGAGGCCCTAGGGGCGGTCAGGTCGATCTAGGGCAGCCCATAGCCGCCGCGCGCCCAGACGGGGTCCCTCCCGGGCGTGTGGGGTTTCGGGTCCTCAAAAGCACCCATCGGATTGCTTGCGTACCGCGCTTCCGGCCGGGTCTCCTTCAACGTGAGCTGCGGTGCATCACCCTCGGCGTTGGAGGTACACGGTGACGTGTTCGTGTGGCGAACACATTTTTTGGCGACTCCGCTGGGGACGAAGCTTCGAACGGTCTCCGGCCCGTTCTTGCTACGAAGAGATCGTCATCTAGGGTTTGCAGTCTACAAAGGTAATATGAATACCCAATCCCTTTATGTAGATGCAAATAATTCATATGGTGTTACTAGATCGTTCAATGAGTATACTCTATCGGCCAACCCTAGTTTTTTCAATCATGCTACTAACTACGTGCAAGGGCCGATTCAAAGTAATTCATATACTTCAACTTCTTATGATATTAGTAACATGGACCATATGTATCCCAACTCACATGCATCGGCAACCCAGCAAATTCATATGCCGATGAGCAACATGATGAGTTTGATTAATCAATTTGAAACACCCCAACTTAGAATTTCCAATGCCATACAAGAAAGTGTTTCACCCTTTTATTCATCGGCAGCTAATGTGCAATATAGTAATCCAACCATGCCGATGAATGAGGGAATTGGCCATGCTACTAGTGGCTATTCGGCCAGTTACTCTCAACCGTCATATGCTACACCTCATGTTACTAATTCTTCGGCACCATACACAACTGTAGATGCTCATAATTCGGCTTCACACCTTCCTGGTTATAGCCGAATAAATGTAAATTTTACAGGAGCGGTTGTGCCCAACATTGTAGAAGATAAGGTAGTGGTGGCTGCATTGAAGAGTTTAGCCCAAAATAAGAGAATTAGTGCTCTTTGCCTTGAACAACATGAAAAGGGGCTATTTCCTGATTATGCCGCAATAAAAGCTAGAGTTTTGCAAGAAGATGAATCTTTGCCAATTGATAAAATTGGCGAGCAAAAGTATGGTCTTACAACAATGCATATGCCTTCACCTAGTACTACATCATATTATACACCCCCTACACAATTGCAAAATTTCGGCAACACCCGTGTGTCATTGCCGAAAGAATCTAAAAGCATTGGGGGGCAATCATATCCGGAGTGGGCTGAAATTGAGAAAAAGCTTAAAGCTAATTTTGCCGCTCGCCGTCAGAAACAAATAGAAAAAGAATTGGCTCAGATAAAAGAAGCATTGCCAATTGGTACTATCAATGAAAAGAAGGATGATTCGGAACATGAAAGTGCTTCGGTTGAAAAAGCCGAATCAAGTAGTATATATTCTGAATCCATCAAATCCAACGAGGCAAGCATTATTGAGAAAGGGCATGGCAAGCATAGGAAAACAACGGTGCTTGATTTTTCTGAAGTTAATGGAACCTACTTCCTGCCCTATGAGTTCCGTGCCGTAGAAATTGACAAGCTTCAAGGACAAGAACAAGTAGCCGAACAAAGTTCGGCCAACAAAAATCTTCAAAGCAATGATGCACAGATACAAGAAAAATAAGATGACAAGGTGTTGGGGAGCCATCCAAAGACGGAGCAAGATGTTCTTCAAATGGCACCACTATTATGCTCTCCCAACATATTTGAAGAGGTATGCATAGCGAGTAATTTACCTATTTTTAGATTTGGTCGCAACTTCATTATTGATGCATCTATAAGAAATATTCTCATAAGTAATTTTGAAAGACCAATGAGGAAGGGTAATTTACTTGTTAGCAGTAAAATTGTTATGGAACATATCGGTCAACCCATCACACCATTTATAAAGACCGATAATGACTTATTGTTACAGCCAAAGCTTTTCCCGTTGCTTTCTCTAAAGTTCATATCTAGTTGGGTAGCTTTGCTTATTTCTTACTTGGATTACACTTGGTCTCAACTGAGACATGTATGTTCTAAATATCTTCATTTCAGAAATTTAAAGCCAAGTTAAATTTTATTGAGAAAACCGATGCTAATATAATATCATATCCAAAGACATCGGAGATAGAGTGGAAAACACAACGCATAGCCGAATGGGGAGATTCCAAATCTGAACCATTCGTTTGCTTATCTCCAAAGCCGTTCAAACAGCAAGATCGGCTAGGAAACAAGAAGTATACTTTCAATTCAAGCATGTGTGATAAAATATTTGATTTGTTGCTGAAAAATAATTACATTACAATTCTTGATCACCATGTTAAGCCATCAATCCAAGGACGAATGTATTGTAAGTTGCATGATTCGTCCAAGCATAATTTTGAGGATTGCAACATGTTTCGTCAAATAGTTATATCGGCCATTGAAAAAGGACGATTGAAATTTGTTGAAACACCAAGAGATGACCAGTCTATTCCGATTGGTCCCGATGGCAAAAAGTTTTTACATCGGCTGCTTCAAGCCGATCCATTTAAAAAGAATGTAAAAGCTGCAGGTGATGGGATCAAGCTTTCAAGTAAAGAAGTTGTTGAAGAGCATAACGAGCATAATCTTGAGGGCGGGAGTTCCATCGAAGCTACAATGGAGACGCCAAGGACTGGGGGGCAGCAAGCAAATCTAATGATCGATGAAAGCAAACCAAAAGAAAACAAAGGCCAGAATAAGCGCAAGTGTAAGAGATCAAAAATCACCTTTGCTGAACTATTGGATAAATATCAAAAGAAGAGTGAAGAGAAGAATGCTTATCGGCCAAATCATGCAAAGAAACGAAGATCACCCCCAAGGCGCAAATATGAGGATTGGTATTGGCAAAGTGATAATTTTAATGCAACATATTCATATCCTTATTTTGGGCCGCCGATGCCAATGTCGTGGATACCTCCCTATGCTCATATAGATACATATTCATCATGGGACAGGTATGATACAAGGGTACATTCTCCATCTTATTCTAGACCATCTCACCAATACTATGCAGCTCCAAGGAGATCAACATTTGAACAATCACGCGTCAAAGACCGTTTCAATCATAAGGAATCGGTCCAGAGCTCAAGAAAGAAGAAAGAGGTGGTAAAGCAAGTTTACCGCGTGAAAAGAGATGGTCGTAAGTGTGCTGCTTCAGATTTGATCTCAAATAACAAAGAGCCAATTAAAGTGTTGACATTGGCTACAAAAGACAAAGAAGTGAAGCAATCAACTGATAAAAATCAGAGTGCCAAATCTGAAGAAAAGAAGTTGAGGGTGCACAAGGCCCAAAAAGAGTTGCCATTTGTTGAAACAAAATCACAGCCGAGATGCCCACTCGGTTTATCATATTGGCAAAAGAAAAAATTACAAAATCTTAGTGCACAAGAGCTGAAAAAGAAGAAAATGGGATGGGTTCCCAAGAAGATCAATCAACAGAAAAATGATGTGCATGCTTCTGTTGCAACAAGTACAATAAAAGTGAAGAAGGAAAATAATGAAAGCAACAAACAATTAAGCCGAAGGTGCGCATCACAACATCAAAATCTTTGGTTAGCACATCATCCATTTTCATCAACCATACCATTGATGCCTTTGCCATGGAATTCATCATCAGTATGATAAATTACCCTCCCTGGATTAATTTTAATCCATGGAAGCGACATAATTTTCTGCATCATGAGAGGGTATTACCAAATCTCTATACATTTTATTAGCTACATTTTTTCTTGCTAATCCAAAGGGCCGAAATATTTGATTGCTATTTCATTTGTTTATTTCGGCTATACATGATTTGGTGAATGAATTCTACATGGGCATTATGTTGATGGCCGGTATTTATCTATCGCCCTAAGAATATGTCAAAGCATGGCTGATGTAGTATCCTAACATCGTCCTTAGTTCAATTAGAGGCCAAAATGAGGTACATGTTCATTGACATTGCCCTTGTCTCTCTAGTACTATGGAGATTATGTTTTGATGGTTCAATTCATAGCAATGGCCAAAGTGTTGGTGTTGTTTATATATTTCTTTATGGTACTATTTTTTGAAGCCTTGTGCCGCTTAGAATATTTTTATGCACGATTAATCAAGGCCGAATATGCATTGTCATTCGGATTGACTCTTTTACTTGCTATAGGTGCTATACATATTGAGGCTTTTGGTGATTCGTTATGAGTAGTGCAACGAATATCCAAGGGTTATCAATGTGTTTTGACGAATCACTTATAGTTTATCTTGGGGTATGTCTAGATGAAGAATTTACCTTGGGTTGCATTAAAATTGTTCATATATTTAGACATGAAAATTGGAGAGAGTTGGCATAGCAAGCATCCGGCTACCATGTCCATCATGTTGTGTTGCATTTCTCTCAATAGCCGATGCTTAGTCTCGTTAACATAGGTAAGGCCGAACCGAAGTCCACAGCTTCGGCCACTAATGAAATTTTTATGCAGGCGAAAGTAAGGATTGGAGAAAGTTTATTGTTGATTGTCTACAAAATCCTAGCAAAAGGGTGAACAATATGGTTCGGAGGATGACATCGAGATACATATCTATGGAACTTTATCACCGGATTGTTAATGAAGCTGAGAAGGTTTCACCCAAGTTTGCATCAGAAAGTTCACACAAGACATGGCCGATATATAGTTATCGTCCTAAGAACATATAAATGGCCGATGGAGTGTTGACATCGTCCTTAGAACAAACTTGGTACAAGTATTTTTCGGCACGCTAGCTTTACCGAAAAACAGGGGGGCATGTGTTGACGCTCAAAAGTGGCACAATCATAAAGTAGCATGCCGGGGCGAAAACCTTGCCGGGGTAAAATCTTGCCGGTGTGAAAGCTTGCCGGTGTGAAGGCTTGCCAGCGTGGAAAGCTTGCCGGCACAGAAAGATCGCCGGTGTGGAAGCTTGCCGGTGTGAAATCTTGCCGGGGGAGAAACCTTGTCAGGGTGGAACCCTTGCCGGAGTACAAACCTTGCCGGAGTGAAACCTTGCTGGTGTGAAAGCTTGCCGGGTAGAAACATTGCCGGTGTGAAAAGCTTACTCGGATGGAAAACTTGCCGGGTTGGAGGCTGTGATAGTCAATCGGACGAGAAGTTGAAGATGGGCTCAAAAGTTTATTCATATGATCCCGGATGGAAAAATGTTCTACACGTAAGTTGTGCGTCTCGTCGAAACAATCGATTTTGATATAAATATCGTCCCAATCCGAGGTCGTATGCAAAAGTTAGAGCCTGCACAGCGCGACCCTCCAGTGAGTAAAATATGACGCCCGGAACCAGACACATACGTGGGTATGTCTGATGAGCTGCGTGAATAATTAGCTGTTTTGCGCGAGCGATTTGACCTTCAAGATAACCTCTGATGAAAAAACGTTCAACATAAAAGTTGTTCGCCTCGTCGAAACGGTCAAGATTGCTTTTGGACTCGTTTCCATCCGAAGTCGTTTACCACCACAAAAAAGATCCGCAAAGTGTAGCCAGTTTAAACCGAACAGTTTTGGAAAGTTCGGATAGAACCAATCCGAATTTGACTAGGGTTTTGGACGTGAATCCAAACCTTTTTCTTGCACGGGAAGTCCAGCCGCCTCTTATATACCTAAGGGGTGACGGCCGATTGAACAACACACAATCGATCAATTCATCTACCACTTTTTATCTTTTGTCTTTTCTCCTTAACCCTAGTTCTTTTTCTTCCTCATTCTTCGTCTGTTCTTCTTGTTGCAGGGCGGCGAACATCGAGGCCCTAGGGGCGGTCAGGTCGATCTAGGGCATCCCATAGCTGCCGCGCGCCCAGACGGGATCCCTCCCGGGCGTGTGGGGTTTCGGGTCCTCAAAAGCACCCGTCGGATTGCTTGCGTACCGCGCTTCCGGCCGGGTCCCCTTCAACGTGAGCTGCGGTGCATCACCCTCGGCGTTGGAGGTACACGGTGACGTGTTCGTGTGGCGAACACAGCCCAATCCCGCCAGAAGAGCTACTATGATAGTAAGCACCGTGATTTGGCTTTCGAGATCGGAAATCATGTTTACCTCCGCGTCTCTCCAATGAAAGGTACTCGTCGCTTCGGTATCAAAGGGAAGCTTACTCCTAGATACGTGGGACCTTTCAAGATTGTCAGCAAGAGATGCGATCTCTCCTAGCAACTCGAGCTTCCTTCAAACTTTGCAAATGTTCATGACGTGTTCCATGTCTCTCAGCTCCGCAAGTGCTTCAAGACTCCTGACCGCACCGTCAACTTCGAGGACATTGAGCTCCAAGAAGATCTCTCTTATTGTGAGCACCCCGTTGCTATTCTTGAAGAGACTGAACGCAGGACTCGCAACAAGTCAATTAAATTCCTCAAAGTCAAGTGGTCACACCATTCCGACCGTGAAGCTATCTGGGAACGCGAGGATCACCTCCGTTCTGAGTACCCGGCGTTCTTTCAGTCCTAGATCTCGGGACGAGATCCTTTCGTAGTGGTGGAGTGTTGTAACACCCCGGATATGATTTACCTAATATGTACTCCAACTCTTGCCGTTTCCGTCCTTAAGTTATTTTATTTCTCGGGTTCGGGTTTTTGTCTCCATGTGTTGTTGTCGTTGTCATGCATCTCATATCATGTCATCATGTGCATTGCATTTGCATACGTGTTCATCTCATGCATTTGAGCATTTTCCCCATTGTTCGTTTTGCATTCCGGCGCTTCGTTCTCCTCCGGTGGTCAATTCTACCTTTCTTTCGTGTGTGGGGATTAAACATTTCCGGATTGGATCGAGACTTGCCAAGCGGCCTTGGTTTACTACCGGTAGACCGCGTGTCAAGTTTCGTACCATTTGGACTTCGTTTGATGCTCCAACGGTTAACCGAGGGACCGAGAAGGCCTCGTGTGTGTTGCAGCCCAACACCCCTCCAATTTGGCCCAAAACCCACCAAAACCCTCTCCATCATCTAGAGCGTTCGATCATGATCGCGTGGCTAAAAACCGCACCTCATTTGGACTCTCCTAGCTCCCTCTATGCCTATATATACCTCCCCTATTCAAAATCCCGGGTCATTCCACCCGAAACCCTAGATCTGACCCTCCGCGTGCCGGACATTGTCCGCCGGCGCCGGACACGCCGCCACCACGTGGCACCCCCCGCCGTCCCCGCCGCCGCGGCCCGGAGAGCCCGGATCGGGCCCTCCCGGCCCATCTCCCCGCGCGCCACCGCCGCCTGCTTCTTGCTCCGCCGCGCCGCCACCTTCACCGGCCACGGCCACCGGCCGGCTCCGCCACACGACGCCGGCGAGCTCCCGAGGCCGCCGCACGCCGTGCCGCCTCGCCGGGGCTGCCCACCGGCCGACGCCGCCTCGCCTCCCTGCTTCTTCTTCAACTCCGACGACCGGAGCACCGGCCGGATCCGATGAAGACCCCATCTTCGGTGAGCTTCAAGTCCATCTCCAGCGAACCTCGTAAACTGTGCGTCCAGATCTGGATCCGGATCCCGTCTCGGTTGACTTTTATCCCCGAAACCCTAATATTTTGGCTATGTTCATCGCATCGTAACTCCTCATCCGTAGCTCCGTTTTGGGCATATAGCATATCAAAATGTTCGTCTCAGAGAGCACATCATTTCATATCATTGCATCATTTTCATTTGAGTTCATCTTGATGCCCGAAATGCTATTAGAAGGATGCCATTTGAGATAATTGTCAGATCTGCTGCTCCTTTTAGATATTTGTCATTTTTTCCATGATTATTGTGTGCATGATATGCCCCCGAGCTGTCTATGAGTTTTGTTATATGTTTTGCCATCTATCCAGAGGTGCAATCCATGTATTTTTGTGATGTGTGTGGTGACTAGCACAAGCTTGCAAAGTGGAGCTTTCGTTAATGCTGATTTTAGGGACTTAGCATTTCCACTAAGTCCTTGGACTGTTTATCTCATTATGCCATATGTTCATGTTGTTTCCTAGTGATCCGTGCCTCTTTTAAGGATGATTTGTTAATCTTGTAGTGCTCTATCCATCCATGTCTTTGTTTGCAATTACGGAGCATCCTAACTTGAGTCAATCGAGCTCTACTTTTGTCATTTCGTGAATCTGGGCAGATTGTCTACTTGTTAGCAATTTTGCCAAGGGTGTTGTAGTTGACCCGTGCATGCTATGTTATTCTTCTTGCCATGTCTAGCTTGTATTTTGTGTATTCTTGATGGGTGTATGCTTAGATTGTCATGACTTGCCCTGTAGTGAGTGCATCGAGCTCGTAAACATGCCTACTTGATATCTATTTCAGCATGCTCCAGTTTTCACTAAGCCTGAGAACTGATTATGTTTTTGCCATGTTCACATGCTTGCAATTGTATTTTCTGATCCCTTTTGGCTCAAGGTCACTAAGGGACTTTTGTTAAGCTCTTTGAGTAGCTCCATGCCATGCTTTACTTTGCCATGTTCAGGTCCTGTAGCATATAGTTTTCATGCTCCAAAGAGTGCTATCTGATCTGAAATTCCAGACAAGTGTGAATTTCACTAAGTCTGAGATCTGTTTGCCAAATGCATTGTTGCCATGCTTGTTTGAACCTGTTAATGGATGAATTAGCCGTAGCTCAGTGCTAGTCTTTTGTTAAGCATCATGAATGTATCCCTTCCATGTATTTTGATGCCATGTTTGGGTGCTGTAGCATGTTCATCTTGTTGCATTTAGATAGCTACTTGCTGTAAATCGCAGAACGTGGTCACATTTGAATTGCTTGCCACTTCCAAACCGTAACTCCGATTCCGGTGTTCTTTATATCGTTTTCAAGCGACTTCATCTCATCTTTCTAGTGGCACACTTAGATTTCCAAGTTGAGGCCAGGTTCATGCATTCCTTGTCAAATCTTGCATATGCATCCCGCATCGCATCCCGCATAGCATACCATCTTTGCATCATATTGTTTGAGCCTTGCATGTGGTTGATTGTGTCCTTGTTGCTTATTTGTCTTGTTTGGGTAGAGCCGGGAGACGAGTTAGCTAACGAGGAGCCCGTTGAGTTTGCTTTTGAGGATCCAGTCAACTCTGACAACTTTGCAGGCAAGATGATCATACCCTCGAAATCACTACTATCTTTGCTTTGCTAGATGCTCGCTCTTTTGCTATGCCTATGCTATGATGTCTACCACTTGCTTATCATGCCTCCCAAATTGCCATGTCAAACCTCTAACCCACCATGTCCTAGCAAACCGTTGATTGGCTATGTTACCGCTTTGCTCAGCCCCTCTTATAGTGTTGCTAGTTGCAGGTGAAGATTGGAGACCGTTCCTTGTTGGAACATTATTTATTTGTTGGGATATCATTATATTGTCATGTTATCTTAATGCATCTATATATTTGGTGAAGGGTGGAAGGCTCGGCCTCTCGCCTAGTGTTTTGTTCCACTCTTGCCGCCCTAGTTTCCGTCATATCGGTGTTATGTTCCCGGATTTTGCGTTCCTTACGCGGTTGGGTGATAATGGGAACCCCTTGATAGTTCGCCTTAATTAAAGCTTTTCCAGCAATGCCCAACCTTGATTTTACCATTTGCCACCTAGCCTCTTTTTCCCTTGGTTTTCCGGAGCCCGAGGGTCATCTTATTTAAACCCCCCCCGGGCCAGTGCTCCTCTGAGTGTTGGTCCAACCTAGAGCCCCTTGCAGCGCCACCTCGGGGAAACTCGAGGGCTGGTTTTAGTTGTACGGATTGCTTATCCGATTGTGCCCTGAGAACGAGATATGTGCAGCTCCTATCGGGATTTGTCGGCACATTCGGGCGGTGTTGCTGGATTTGTTTTAACTTGTCGAAGTGTCTTGTAGAACCGGGATACCGAGTCTGATCGGAATGTCTCGGGAGGAGGTCTATTCCTTCGTTGACCGTGAGAGCTTGTCATGGGCTAAGTTGGGACTCCCCTGCAGGGATTTGAACTTTCAAAAGCCGTGCCCGCGGTTATGGGCAGATGGGAATTTGTTAATGTCCGGTTGTAGATAACTTGAACCTTAACTTAATTAAAATGAATCAACTGTGTGAGTTACCGTGATGGTCTCTTCTCGGTGGAGTCCGGGAAGTGAACACGGTGTTGAGTAATGCTTGCGAAGGTTTCCCTCTAGTTACTCGCTCGCACTTTGCCTTCTCTTCTCGCTCTCTTTTGCGAACAGGATAGCCACCAAATATGCTAGTCGCTTGCTGCTGCTCCACATATTTTCCTTGCCTTACCTATTAAGCTTAAATAGTCTTGATCGCGAGGGTGCGAGATTGCTGAGTCCCTGTGGCTCACAGATTACTTCCAAACCAGATGCAGGGCCTGATGATTCCGCTCCAGATGACATGCTTGAGCTCAAGTGGGAGTTCGACGAGGACTCACGATGTTACTACGTGTCTTTCCCCGATGATCAGTAGTGGTGCCCAGTTGGGGTGATCGGGACCATGTCGCTTGTTGGGTTATCTTTTATTTTGGCGCCGTAGCCGGGCCATGAGTGTTTGATTGATGTAATGCTATTTATGTACTTTGATTGACGTGGCGAGTGTAAGCCAACTATGTATCTCCCCTTTTATTATCTATACTACATGGGATGTTGTGAAGATTGCCTAACTTGCGACATTGCTTTCAATGCGGTTATGTCTCTAAGTCGTGCCTCGACACGTGGGAGCTATAGCCGCATCGAGGGCGTTACAGGTAACCTCGCATTCTTTATCTCCAGCAGCTTTTTCTGGAGTTGATGGAGTTTCAGTAGCTCTCACCGGACTAGCCCGGATTGGATCTGCCAGTTCAGCATCGGGCACAGCAGTGTCAACTTCTGGTTGTTCATCGATATTGTGATGTTGAGGGGGTGGCTCATCAAAGGTGGCTTCAGGATTGGGACCCTCCGGTTCAACAGTTTGGTCCGGTTCACCTGTTTGCTCCGGTTCAAGAACCACCTGGTCTTCAGGCAGATTGTTCACCCGAGCCTTTTTACTGGGTCTGGCTTTGGCTCTACAAACGGAAAAAGATGTGAAAGTTAAGCATAGTATACAAAGTATGGAAACATTCAAAGAAGGGATTTAAATACTTACCCAGCTACAGTTTTGAGAGGAGGAAATTGGGTTGCTGTTGACTCGGCAGATGATGAGGGAGGAGTCACCTGATAATTTGAATCGGACGGATTAAGAGGTTGTCGGAAATAACCTTCCTTGGGATAAGAATTGTCAGAAGGAGGTGAGACCTCAGATCGGCGCTTTCGAACCGCGGTGTCAGGTAAACCGGCCGAAGTGACCTTTTGGCTGCTCTGTCGGGTTGTGCGGCGAGCCTCGTGCTGCTGCTTCTTCAAAATAAATGTTGGATCCAAGTGAGCAAGAGGATGTGAAAAGCTTACTTTCCGGACCGCTTGACGGATTTTTTGTGTCGGCAAAGAGTCTGAACCGGAGGAAAGGATAATTACCTCTACATCGTCAGCTTAGCTGCCTTCCGCGCCCTCCTGATAAATATCATTGTTAATGAGATGCATAAAAAGGGAACCAAGTGAATCAAGTTCTACCTCAACTTCCGGTTCATCCACGTCCTCATCCAGTTCCATGCTGATATGTTCATCTGCCTTCCGCTTTGAGGTTTTCTTGACAGTTTTTGTTTTGGGGCGGGAAGGATTTGCTGCTTTTTCTGCAGGTTTCTTCTTCCAGAATGGATCATCACCCTGTTTATAAACAAGCAAAAGGATATTCATAGGTTGAACAGTTTAAAAAGACATCAAAGGTAAAAAAGGAAGGACAGTACTTACAGCAGGCGGTTTGTTTTTTGCGTAAAAGGCGTTTAAGCCGGTTTGGTGGCAGACAGATTCCGATTCTTTCAAAATCTTCTTCACACCCTCAGTGACTTCTTCATCAATTAACTGAATGTTGATGTGATGTTGGGAGTCTTCTACTTCACAAGTGTACTCACACATTAAACCAGAGCGGCGACTTAATGGCAAGATGCTCCAGGATATCCAGCAGCGCACAAAGTCGACGCCTGATAAACCGTTGGCCATAAAGGCTCGGAGCTTGGCGAGTTGAGGGGCATAAGAGGCCCGTTCCTGGGCACTTAGACGTTGCGGCAGTGGATGAGTGTTGGAAAGCCGGTGGGCACGGTAACCCGACAGAGGGTTCTCGTCTTCTGGGGAGGTGTATTTATAGTAGAACCAAGTTTGGTTCCACTCTTTGGGGTGACTGTGTAGCTTGGCACAAGGGAATTCAACCTCTTTTGTTTTTTGAAGAGACGCCACCAAGTTCAGTGTTGGGTCCGTCTACAAATTCAGTGCGCCGGTTCAGATGGAAAAAATCCCGGAACAGCTCAGCAGTTGGTTCTTCTTGTAAGTACACTTCACAGAAGACTTGGAAGTTGCATATATTGGATACTGAGTTAGGTCCAGTATCTTGAGGGTGGAGCTGGAAACTGGCAAGCACATTCCAGAAAAACTTTGACCCATGCGGTTTGAAACCACGGCCTATGTGGTCAACAAATACCACTACCTCACCCTGCTTAGGGGTAGGAGGATTCTCCGGTCCAGGAACTCGCCACCGGATCTCATTCTTTTTGGGTAAAGTACCAATTCTGACCATTCCATTTAGCTGCTCCTCGGTAACCCGGGAAGGAGCCCAGTTACAGGCATAAAACTGTTTGGCCATTGCAAGTGAAAAGCTGAAAAGAAATACCGGTTTACAATTTATTCATGGTGGTGCATAAGGTGCAACGGAATAAAGATATACAAGTATGTAAATTTTGTAAACCGGAGGCTGATACAATAACGAATGACAAGGCAACATCGGAACAAAGGTATACACATACTCTTCAACCGGAGTATGACAACGGAGATAAAGGGCTTGCCGGTTCACCAGGGGACTAATGGTATGTGATAGATTGCTTTTACAAAGGTAAACTGCCTATGTGGTAAAGAGGATACAGATCTAAGGCAAAAATGACTAAGTAAGGTAAAACAGATTTCACATGGTTGCAGGGAAATTTTGGATCTACCGTAAGACAGGAAATCAAAAAGATTTAGACTTAAAAAGGTTGGTCCCAAAGGAGTTCACAAAGGACCAGATCAGTTTTTATGCGCATAAGGGTTTGTTGTGGTAACAGATATAAGCCATTACATGGGATATATCAATTTTGATGTTCTTATCCGTGGACTAAGGAGAAACAGGGAAGAACAGTGCCGGAGCCTCGATGAACTTCGACGAACAAGGAAACCCTAGGAAGATCTACAAAGGAGGAAAGGAAATGACTTACAAATTGCTGTTGAAGCAGTGGAGGTACACCGCGGATCTCTGGTGCAACCAGGTTGATGCAGCGGCCAACGGAGAGGCGGAGGCGAAGCTCGGGGACGGCGGTGGCGCTCGGATGGCGAGGTGTTGCAAGGAGGAAGAAGAAGTGAAGGAGATGAAGGGGGAAAAGGGAATGGCCCTTGGTCCTATTTATAAGGCGAACCGATAAGTGACAAGTGCGTGAATTGAGGAGCTTAAAATGGATAGTTAATAAGGATGTCGCCTCGATGGTTGGATATTATTAATGAAGGGTATCTTCGGCTTCAACGAATAGATGATGTCATGGCGATTTACTACGGATCTAAAGGATGACGTCACGGCGGTTTACCAGATCTGTATGAAGGTGCCAGGGCAAGAATTTTTCTAAGTATTGAAGATTAACATGAACAAGTTCAAATCAATCTGGGGCCTAATGTTGGGGATATGATTACTGGAGGTGAACCGGATAAGAGTGTCCGGGTTAACTCCATGAATATAGAAGCCCATGAAGACGTGAGGATGGTGGCGTTTTACGAAGGCCCAAGGCCCAAAGGCGAGTTAAGGCCTGTAGATGTAAACCGGCTCTTTCATGTAACTTGTATTGTAAGTTAGAAGGAATAGAGACCGAGCCGGACACGTGTATGATCCGTCCTCGGGACTCTGTAAACCGGCGGGCATCAACCCATGTATATAAAGGGACGACCCGGCAGCGGTTGAGGGACAATAGACAAGAACTCGAGAGCCAGGCAAAGCGGATTCGCTCCCTGGTCATCGAAACCCTAGCAATACCAATCACAACTAGACGTAGGCTTTTACCTTCATCGAAGGGGCCGAACTAGTATAAAATCCCTCGTGTCCCTTGTCCGGTTTAACCCCTTTAAGCTAACCCATAGAGATGGCTCCACGACTAAGTCCTTTCACGAGGACATCTGCCGTGACAAACCCACGACAGTGACAGTAAGGTTAAGTAGGGTAACATGGATCATATCCCTGGGGATAAATGAGGTGTAGTCATTAAACGCCCAAAGCTCTTGTCTAACTTTATTATCTTAATTATCGAGGCAACCCCGTGCGACCGATACGGTCTGCGGTAGGACAACTGATTCTTGATGCAGGACTCGTGTTGGTCAAGATGTTATTTGGACACATCCCCCACTTCGATCATAACAAACACACCTCGACGGGTGACTTCCAACGCACAAATTAATATCCTATTTGATCCCAGCACAAATACAAGGTTGTAAGCATAAGACCTCATGCCCGTACCTCTTTTATTATAAGTGTTTGAATCACTATTTGCTTGCTGATCCGGTCAAAAGCTGGATTTGACACTTTGACCAAAACTTGATAGAGACCATCACTTCAATGGAATCTTCCTCTCATGGGTTCGATAACCCAGGGTCACCTATGGGGAAATAGGTGCGGGATCCTATTTTATGTTCCAATACCGGATCAATAAAAGGAGGTATCACCTCCTCAAGCAGGTTACTCTAGAGCGTTGTTTTACCATCATTTCTTCCGTCGCAAGAAGCTCTAAAATCTTTTTTACAAGCCTTTTCTCTTTCACTAACACACATTTCCATAATCAGTTTGCTCACAGTTTTTCTAGTCTTGATTGCATTTTTTAACGGTTTATGTATCGAGCCGAACTCCTCTCTACTCCATTTTTATAGTCCATCCTTGACATGTACCCATGCCTTTGTAACCCACTGAAGATTTCCATTTGTAGGCACCCACACCCACACATTCTCAACAATTTGTACATAGTTCCCATGTCTAGTCCATGCATTTTTGAATTTGAAAAGTATGTTACTACTTGCACCAGTTGCCCAGTCCGACTTGGATATACCAACGACCAATGCACAATGGTCTGACCCGGTAGCTTGTACATGATTGATCGTTGAACTATCAAACAACACCATGAACCGATCATCCCTTTGGCCCTGATCCAATCTAACTTAGATATTCTGATTACCCTATTGATGGTTATCCCGAGTATAGGGGAGCCCTGAGCAACCTAGATCAGCAAAATGACAGAGCTTAAAGCCATCCATCATCCACTCCTCCCTTTAAACATCACCAAATTGTTCATTTTCATTTAATACCTCATTAAAATACCCCACACAAAGCCATGGGTTATCATATTCTCCTTCAAGGTATGTGAGCAGCTCCCAACTTCTCTTCCTCATTGATCTCACGGGTTCTGTAACACCCCGGATGTACCTTGCCATATTTGTAACTCCGACTCTTGCCATTTCCGGCTATGTGATATGATATTCCCTTCGTGGTTGGGGTTTGTCTTCGTTTTTCCTTTTGTTCATGTCTTGCATTTCATATCATGTCATCATGTGCATCGCATTTGCATACGTGTTCGTCTCATGCATCCGAGCATTTTCCTCGTTGTCTGTTTCACAATCCGACACTCCCACATGCACCCAGTGCATCCCACTTGTCTATTTTCGTGAGTGAGAGAAAAACGTTCTCGGAATGGGTGCATCACCGGTAGACCGCCTGTCAAATTTCGATCCATTTGGAGGTCGTTTGATGCCCCAACGGTTAACCGGGTAACCACAAAAGCCCCTCTCTTGTTGTAGCCCAACACCCCTCCAAAACAGCCCAATAACCCATCTAAACCACCTCCATGTTCTCCGTTATTGGATCATGATCGTGTGGGTAAAAACCGCACCTCATTTGGACTCTCCTAGCCCCCTCTACCTATAAATTGGTGCCTCCCCCGAAATCCCGCAGTCCAAACCCTAGTCCTTCTTCGCTCCGCGCCGCCGGACATTTCTTCCTGCACTGACGGACGTGTCCGCCGACCCCTCCGCCACAACATGTCAGCCCACAATTGGCTTCCACCCCCGCGCCCACATCGCCGCCTCCTCGCCGGCCCGCCCAGGCCCAGGGCGGGCCCTCCCCGGCCCGCGCGCTCGCCCGCGCCGCCCGCTCCTCCTCCCGCGCGCCGCCGCCGCCACGCTCTGCCTTCCGTGTCACCGC
>NC_041384.1:460521121-460526846 GCF_002162155.2 Triticum dicoccoides | reverse complement strand
AGTGCCTCGCCGCGCCCGCGCCCTCGCGCCCGGACCCCGCCGCCGTCTCGTCGCGCCACCTCCGCCACCTCGTCACCGGCCGCCGGCCCGCCGTCGAGCTCCGGCCATGACGCCGACCATCTCTCCATCTCCGTCCATCGCTTCCTCCTTCTCCGGTGAGCCTCGGGATGCGTGCCCCGAAACCCTAGATCTGGATCAGAGTGGTATATTTTTGCCAAGTCCTGGAGATCCCAATAATTTTTATGCCTTGTTCATCATGCTATATCTCTATGCCCGTGACTCCGATTTGTGCATCTGATATGTTGAAATGTTCGTCTCATTATTCTCATCATGTTAGTGGCATTTGCATGCATGTTACTATCCATATTGATGCCATTTCCCTCGTTGCAAGAGTGATATATGATGTTAACTGCTTTCACTTAATAGAACTTGTTGATTGTCATTTTTGTTGCATTTTGTGTGTGCATCTTATGAGTATGATGTCTACATGTGTTTTGAGCTCCGTCATGCCATCTTTCCAGGGGTGCAAGTCTTGTATTTTTATGAGCTATGTAGTGACTAGAACAAGCATGCAAAGTAGGCTCCGTGATGTTACTGTTTTCAGGCACTTAGTAGTTTTGCTAAGTCCTGTCCCTGTTACATTTTGATGTCATGTAAACTTGTTACTACCATGAGATCCATGCATATTTTTAGATAGTTTAGTAAACATGTTTTGTAGATGTGGTATTGCTCTATCCATTCGAGCCTCTGTTTGCAATTCTGGAGCACCCTAGCATGTCATTTCCTTGCTCTACTTTTGCCAAATATTATTCCTGGCAGATTGTTAACATGTTAATCAATATTGCCTTGTTAGTGATCCATGCATCCTATGAACTTGCTCTTGGCACGTTTAACTAAATGAACATGTCTTATTACTGTTGGTATGCTTGTGTTGTCATGTAATGCCTTGTGGTGAGTGAATTGAGCTTGCAAAGTTGCTATCATGAATCTGTTTATGCCATGCTCTGTTTTTCTTCTAAGTCTAAAACTGTTAATATAACTTGCCATGATTGCATGGGTCCACATCATTTTCGGTGCCTTTTTGGCTCATGTTCAGTAAGGGAGTTTTGTTAAGTGCATTTAGTAGAAACATGCCATGCCTTTGTTTGGCATGATATGTTCCTGTAGCATGTTGTTTTCTTGCTCTAAACATTGCTTACTGATGTTGTTTTTGACATGTTAGTATTTTCACAAAGTCTGTGAAGCTGATATCTTTTGCAGTTTTTCCATGCTTGTTTGAACCTGTTCTATTGTGATTTAGCCGTAGCTCAGTGTTCATGTTTTGTCAAGCATCTCGTGTGCATCACTGCCATATGATTTTTTGCTATGTTGGAGTAGAGTAGCTTAGTTTCTTATTGCATTCTAAGTGATATCATCCTATTAATCGCATATTTGCGTCATTCTTATTTTGCTTGTCATTTGCAAACCGTGCATCCGTTTCCGGTGATCCTTATATCGATTTCGACTGAAATCACTTCATCTTTCCAGCGGCATACTTGTTATGACAAGTTGATGCCTTGATCATTCTTTCCCTTTCGGAGCATGCATATGCATTGCATATCATATCTTGCATATCATGTTATGTATTGCATCATGTTGCTTGTGCATTGCACTGTGATTGATTGTTGTTCCGTTGCTTGAGTTCTTGCTTTGGGTATAGCCAGGAGACGAGTACGTGAATGAGGAACCTGTTGAGTATGCCAACAAGGATCAAGCTTTCGGCAACTCTGAGAAAATTGCAGGCAAGATGACCATACCCTCGATAGCACTTCTATCTTTGCTTGCTAGTTGTTTGTTCTATAGCTATGTCGCGCTACCTACCACTTGTTATATCATGCCTCCCATATTTCCATGTCAAGCCTCTAACCAACCTTCCTAGAAAATCGTTGTTTGGCTATGTTACCGCTTTTTCTCAGCCCCTCTTATAGCGTTGTCAGTCGCAGGTGAAGTTGAAGTTTGTTCCATATTGGAACATGGATATGTTAGGATACCACTTTATCTCTTATTTAATTTAATGCATCTATATACTTGGTATAAGGGTGGAAGGCTCGGCCTTTTGCTTGGTGTTTTGTTCCACTCTTGCCGCCCTAGTTTCCATCATACCGGTGCTATGTTCCTTGATTTTGTGTTCCTTATGTGGTTGGGGTTATGGGACCCCCTTGATAGTTCGCCTTGAATAAAACTCCTCCAGGAAGGCCCAACCTTGGTTTTACATTTTCCTACCTTAGCCTTTTCCCTTGGGTTCTGCAGACCCGAGGGTCATCTTTATTTTCCCCCCCCCCCCCCCGGGCCAGTGCTCCTCTGAGTGTTGGTCCGAACTGGGGATGTTCGGCGCCCCCTGGGCTTGTCCATCCGGTGTGCCCTGAGAACGAGATATGTGCAGCTCCTATCGGGATTTGTCGGCATATTCGGGCGGCTTTGCTGGTCTTGTTTTTCCATTGTCAAAATGTCTTGTAACCGGGATTCCGAGACTGATCGGGCCTTTCCAGGATAAGGAATATCCTTTGTTGACCGTGAGAGCTTGTGATGGGCTAGGTTGGGACACCCCTGCAGGGTATAAACTTTCGAGAGCCGTGTCCACGGTTATGTGGCAGATGGGAATTTGTTAATATCCGGTTGTAGAGAACTTGACACTTGACTTAATTAAAATGAATCAACCGCGTGTGTAGCAGTGATGGTCTCTTTTCGGCGGAGTCCGGGAAGTGAACACGTTTGGGTTATGTTTGTGTGTAAGTAGTTTCAGGATCACCTCTTGATCGCTTCTAGCTTCATGACCATTGCGTAGCTTCTCATCTTATTATTATTTGCATATGTTAGCCACCATATTTGCTTAGCGCTTGCTGCAGCTCCACCTCATTACCTTATCCTACCCATAAGCTTAAATAGTCTTGATCTTGCGGGTGTGAGACTGTCGAGTCCTCGTGACTCATGGATACTTCCAAACAGTTGCAGGTGCCGATGATACCAGTGCAGGTGATGCTATCGAACTCAAGTGGGAGTTCGACGAGGACCTTGGTCGTTACTATGTGTCGTTTCCTGATGATCAGTAGTGGAGCCCAGTTGGGACGATCGGGGATCTAGCATTTGGGCTTTATCTTCCTTTTCTTTTGGATTTGACCGTAGATGGTCTATGAGTGTATTTGGATGATGTATGGATTATTTATGTATTGTGTGACGTGGCGAGTGTAAGCCAACTCTATTTATCTGTCTTATTCATTACATGGGATGTTTGTGAAGATTACCCCTCTTGCGACAAAACCACCATGCGGTTATGCTTCTAAGTCGTGCCTCAACACGTGGGAGATATAGCCGCATCGTGGGCGTTACAAGTTCACCATAGAAACCCATGAACCGCCATTCCCTACTCCCAGTACACTCGTTCTGGACCAAAGCATCAATGTGTGTTCGGTTGCATGATTTTAAACTGTTAATCAAGTAATTATTCCAAAACAACACTAGTCTAACACTCCCCCTCGCTCTTAACACCAAAAGAATGCCTGAACCCCAAAGTAAACCTTAACTCGCGTAACAGAGAGTTAGGTCTCCAAGAGAAAGAACAAACACACACAATGCAACTGTACCAAGTTGTGAATTTCTTGGACTATCTCGGACTGTTCGCAGCCCCGAGAGTTCAGACTTAATATGTTCATTGCTCTCGGTGGTCAACCCCCGAGGGGTGTCGTCGATCCTGCTAGAGACTCGTCATGCTCACAACTGTCAATAGCCTCCCCATCTAGCCCCCCTCCAACTTCTTCTTGTGTGCATTTTTTCCTGGAGTAGCACTCAGATCCTTCTCATTCCCATCAAATAAGTCCACAATACTTGTCACCTTTGATCAACGAACCACTAGTATTATTGCTCGATCAAGATGCTCATCGTCTACACCCCATACACTGAGTCCATGGCCAGTCACTTCCTTGCTGCAGGTTCCTTCTCAGCTATGGTAACGTCTCTTTATATGTTTTGGATTAATGGTATGCAGTCCTGGAGGGTTCTACGAGGTACTCAGATCCAGTTGCATCCTGAATGCAACATCCCAATGCCAGCTCTTTAGGGATCATAGCTGTTGTTATTACCTAATAAGAAAAATTATCACGTTCTCTTTCTCTTTAGTTGCGGGAAAACCAAAATTAAAACTTTTATTTTATAGCAAGCGCAATTTTCAGTAAAAAACCTCTCGGCAATCCTCTATGGAAGAACGGTACTTCCAAATCCTAATCCTAAAAGGCACCTACTCCTAAGGCAATTATCATAACTAGAGGTTTTTAAGTCCAGCGCTAAATCGATTTTTTTCTCAAAAGGATTGTTGATCAAAAGAGGCTTCGTAGCTGACGCCAAGCACAAATTCTTTCGACTGATTCCTTTCCATATCACAACCGTTCTTTGTGGCAGAAGTTTTTACTAGTTCTCTAGGAAAGTATGTTTCTCTTGTGGAATCCCCGCTCTAATTAGATATTAAAAATAGATTAGTGTCGGATGCAGGGAAAGGTTGGATTTCCCATGAGTGGACCCTTTTTTAGAAATCCTAATTATTCTTAATTATGGCTACTTTGGGGATCACAGTTGTTATTATTGCCTCTAGTATGTAAACCATCATGCTCTGCCGTGAACGGCCTCGTCCTCCACCTCTTCCAGAACCTCGTCCTCCACTGGTTCTTCCAATTGCCGGCTAGAATAAAACCCCCATACTCAAACTTCGTAGCATCATGCTCTCATGTACCACACTCCTCAAACCAATGCCCATGGAACCCATAATGATTACACAAAACTGCTAATTTCTCATAAATTACTTGGTACCAATCCTTCTTTCCATCCTTTTGGTATGGATATGAAACGTTCCAACCTCTTTTTCACATCAGGACTTATTTTCATCCCTTACGACAGCTCCAACATAACCAGCCGGGAATTGTATCCGAGTTTCCAGGATATTGCCCATCTTCCTGCACATTCCCTTGATCATGGCCTCATTCAGATAGTTGTCCAGTAGTTTTGAAATCCTTACCCAGACCGCCACATTGTCCAGTACCACGGACTTAGGGTTCGTGAACCCATCATATTCAACCGGGATAACCACTTGATTTCCAAAAAAGGGGCCTTTCAACATCGCGGTGTTCCAGTCACCCAAACACCCAAATTGAATGGTAAACAAATTATCTTTTATCAGTCGCCAATGTGGTTCTTTCGCTGGATTCCATGCATACCTCATGTCAGCATACACGACCGGACTAAACCCCTTACTAGTGTGAACCCTAGTCCATGGCCAACCACTTTGCTTGAACTTTTGGCACAACCGGATCATCCTCCCAAGCGAAGTCCTCTCCATCATCCTCATGCAGATCAAGATGCTTGATCAGATCTTCCATGTTTCCCAACTCATGCTTCCTGCCACCACTTCCTCCACTCTCCACTGCCTGAACTAAATTGGAAATCCCCCGTCAAACCTCCAAAACCTCGTCGTCCAAGGCCAGGAAGAAGCGTGATTCTTCCCTTGGATCAACACGGACCGCTTGAATCGTCGGAGGTAGAGGAGATAGCCGGAGGGGAGATCGACCTGAGTAGACAAAACTCTCAACATAGCCGCCGTCAGAAGTATAGAGAGATGTTTTGCAATACAATAATCGTTGTATTGATGGGGTGCTGGTGCACGTATATATAAGTACAGGGTAGGCCTCAACCTCAACTATAC
>NC_041384.1:460515418-460520822 GCF_002162155.2 Triticum dicoccoides | reverse complement strand
CTGTTGCGACGTCAGCACGTGAGACATTGGCACATGAAGAACCCGAACACGGCCAGGGGCAACCTGCTCGCGCACGAAGTGAATATCGATCTCAATATGCTTCGTACATCGATGGTGCACCGGGTTGGCGGAAAGGTAGACCGCGCTGACGTTATTGCAGTAGACAAGAGTGGCCTTATGAACATCACAAAGCAACTCCTGGAGCAGCTGACGAAGCCAAGAGCACTCGGCCACGACATTAGCCACGGCGCGATACTCTGCCTCGGCGCTGGAGCGGGAGACCGTGGGCTGCCGCTTCGATAACCAAGAGATCAACGAGGGCCCAAGGTAGACGCAGTAGCCTGACGTGCAGCATTGAGTGTCGGGGCAGCCAGCCCAGTCGGCATCCGAGTAGGCCACGAGGTCGGTGGAGGCGGAGGCCGTCAGGGTGAGCCCCAAAGACATGGTGCTGCATATGTACTGGAGAATACGCTTCATCAAGGTCCAGTGGGAGTCACGCGGAGCGTGCATGTGGAGGCACACCTGCTGAACAGCGTACTGCAGGTCGGGTCAAGTCAGCGTCAGGTACTGTAAAGCACCAACAATACAGCGATAAAACGCTCCATCGGATGCGAGAGACCCATCCAGAGCAGAGACCTTTGCCTTTGTGTCAATGGGGGTTGGTGCCTGCTTGCAGTTAAGCATACGGGCACGCTCCAAGAGCTCGTGGGCGTAGTTCTACTGATGCAGAAAGAAGCCTTCAGTCCGGCAGACCACCTCGATGCCGAGGAAGTAGTGTAGGGGCCCCAAGTCCTTGAGGGCAAACTCATCACGAAGACGAGCAGTCAGCCGCTGAAGAAGATCGACGATGGACGCTGTGAGGATGATGTCGTCGACATAGAGCAGCTAATATGCAGTGTCAGCTCCCTGAAGATACACGAAGAGTGAGGCATCAGAGCGAGTGGACCGAAATCCCAGAGACTGCACGAAGGCGGCGATACGCTGGTACCAAGCTCGAGGTGCCTGCTTCAACCCATAAAGAGAACGGGAGAGAAAGCACACAAAGTCTGGGTGCGCAGCGTCGACGAAGCCAATGGGCTGCTCACAGTACACCTGCTCGGCAAGATGGTCATGCAAGAAGGTGTTGGAGACATCCAACTGGTGCACAGGCCAGGCGCGCGAAACCGCCAACTAGAGCACGGCACGGCTCGTGCCCAGTTTAACAACCGGATCGAATGTGTCGGTGAAGTCCAAGCACGCGGGTTGCCGAAATCCGCGAACCACCCACCGAGCCTTGTAGCGCTCGAGAGAACCATCCGGGCGAGTCTTGTGGCGAAACACCCACTTGCCAGTGATGATATTGGCACGAGGGGGTCGTGGAACAAGCTGCCATGTGCGGTTGTGATGTCTACTACACAACCTTCTTCTTGTAGACATTGTTGGGCCTCCGAGTGCAGAGGTTTGTAGGACAGTAGCAAATTTCCCTCAAGTGGATGACCTAAGGTTTATCAATCCGTGGGAGGCATAGGATGAAGATGGTCGCTCTCAAGCAACCCTGCAACCAAATAACAAAGAGTCTCTTGTGTCCCCAACACACCCAATACAATGGTAAATTATATAGGTGCACTAGTTCGGCGAAGATATGGTGATACAAGTGCAATCTGGATAGTAGATAATGGTTTTTGTAATCTAAAAATATAAAAACAGCAAGGTTACTAATGATAAAAGTGAGCATAAACGGTATTGCAATGCTAGGAAATAAGGCCTAGGGTTCATACTTTCACTAGTGCAAGTTCTCTCAACAATAATAACATAATGGGATCACATAACTATCCCTCAACATGCAATAAAGAGTCACTCCAAAGTCACTAATAGCTGAGAACAAACGAAGAGATTATGGTAGGGTACGAAACCACCTCAAAGTTATCCTTTCTGATCGATCTATTCAAGAGTTCGTAGTAAAATAACATGAAGCTATTCTTTCCGTTCAATCTATCATAGAGTTCGTACTAGAATAACACCTTAAGACACAAATCAACCAAAACCCTAATGTCACCTAGATACTCCAATGTCACCTCAAGTATCGGTGGGTATGATTATACGATATGCATCACACAATCTCAGATTCATCTATTCAACCAACACAAAAGTACTTCAAAGAGTGCCCCAAAGTTTCTACCGGAGAGTCAAGATGAAAACGTGTGCCAACCCCTATGCATAGGTTCATGGGCGGAACCCGCAAGTTGATCACCAAAACATACATCAAGTGGGTCAATAGAATACCCCATTGTCACCACGGGTATCCCACGCAAGACATACATCAAGTGTTCTCAAATCCTTAAAGACTCAATCCGATAAGATAACTTCAAAGGGAAAACTCAATCCATTACAAGAGAGTAGAGGGGGAGAAACATCATAAGATCCAACTATAATAGCAAAGCTCGCGATATATCAAGATCGTAACACCTCAAGAACACGAGAGAGAGAGAGAGAGAGAGATCAAACACATAGCTACTGGCACATACCCTCAGCCCCGAGGGTGAACTACTCCCTCCTCGTCATGGAGAGCGCCGGGATGATGTAGATGGCCACCGGAGAGGGATTCCCCCCTCCGGCAGGGTGCCGGAACAGGTCTAGATTGGTTTTCGGTGGCTACGGAGGCTTCTGGCGGCGGAACTCCCGATCTATTATGCTCCCCAAAGTTTTTAGGGTATATGGATATATATATATAGGAGGAAGAAGTACGTCGGTGGATCTCCGGGCAGTCCACGAGGCAGGGGGCGCGCCCCCCACCCTTGTGGGCATCCCGGGACTCTTCTGGTCCATCTCCGATACTCCGTGGGCTTCTTCTGATCGAGAAATAAGTTCTGTGAAGTTTCAGGTCAATTGGACTCCGTTTGATTTTCCTTTTCTGCGATACTCTAAAACAAGGGAAAAAAATAGAAACTTGCACTGGGCTCTAGGTTAATAGGTTAGTCCCAAAAATCATATAAAATAGCATATAAATGCATATAAAACATCCAAGGTTGATAATATAATAGCATGGAACAATCAAAAATTATAGATACGTTGGAGATGTATCAGGTTGCGTTGTAGGGCGTCGAACTCCTCCTGCATCGCAGCTAGCCAATGGAGATCCCAAAGGGCAGCATAAGCGGAGGTGGGAACGGGTGATGGTGTTGACGTCGAGGCAGCGCACCCATACTCGTCGGAGGAGTAGCGCGCGCTCGGCCGAAGCAATCCTGCTCGGGCATGGGTAGTCACGCCAAGTGGCGGGGCAGCAAGGCCGGCGATGGCGGCGGGGGCCGCGGCGGCGGCAGGGGCCGCGGCCATGACAGGGGCGCCGGTGGCTGCGGGGGCACTCATGGCGGCGACAGGGGTCGCGGTGTCGGTGATGGGGGCCGCGGCGGCAGCGCTGCCAGCCGAGCTAGCGGTCGAGGGGGCGACGGGCGAGGAGGATGTCGAGCCCGTCACCGGGGTGGCGGGCGGAGTGCCCACCGGCTCAACCTCGTAGGAGGGAGATGGGGATCCAGGAGCCCTGTCAAACTCGACCTCTGGGAAGGGAGTCGAAAAACCGGGTGGTGGCGGCAGAAGGCGTTGTGCCGGGGGGGCTGTCGCCACGCATCGCTCCAGGCAGGGGGCGCGCGGGGCCGGTGCCGAAGGGGCTGAAGCCGGAGGAACCTGAAAAAGGGAACACCATCTTGATGAAATACACGTGCCTCGAGGTGTACACACGATGAGTGACAGGATCATAGCACCGGTAACCTTTAGTGTTGGGAGGGTAGCCAAGGAAGATGCATGGAACGGAACATGGTGCGGGCTTGTGTGGCGTGGTGGACGCGGTACTGGGATAACAGAGACACCCCAAAATGCGGAGACCATCATAGGACGGTGGTGTACCAAAGAGAAGGTGGTGAGGGACGTAGTTCCACCGAGGACGACACGAACGAATGTTAACTAAGAGAGTGGCGGTGGCGAGAGCATCGGGCCAAACCCGAGCGGGAACGTTAGAGTGAAAGAGTAACGTGTGAACGCAGTCATTAAGAGTGCGGAGAATGCGCTCAGCGCGGCCGTTCTGCTGTGAAGTGTAAGGGCAAGTCAGACGGAAGATGGTGTCGTGAGAGGCGAGAAGTGTGCGAAGAGCGACGTTGTCGAACTCTTTTCTGTTATCAGTTTGGAGTGCGAGTATGGGGCGGCCGAACTGGGTGGTGACATATGAATAAAAGGAGGTGAGTGTGGCTAAAGCATCGGATTTACGAGGAAGTGGAAAAGTCCACACATAATGAGAATAATCATCTAATATCACCAAGTAGTATAGATAGCCCGTGTTACTCGCAACGGGAGACGTCCAAACATCACTATGAAGCAATTGAAACGGAAAAGTGGACACTGAAGTAGACGCACTAAAGGGAAGACGAACGTGCTTGCCTAAGCGACATGCCTCACAAGAGTGCTCGTCGAGCTTGTTACATGAGAAAGAGAAACTCCTAAGAATTTGACGTAACATAGTGAGGTTGGGGTGGCCCAAGCGAGCATGCCAGAGGTCAACGCCGGCGGCAAGGGCGACTGGTGTGGAGGTGGAGGTGCCGGCGTGCACTGGGTAGAGCTTATCAGGACTGTCACATCGGTGAAGGATCATCCGGGTACGGGCGTCTTTCACAGAAAATCCAACACCGTCAAATTCAACAGCAAGTGGGTTCTCACGAGTAAGACGACAAACGGAAACTAGGTTTGTGACTAATTCAGGGGAAACAAGAACATTAGACATAGTAATGGGTGTGGAAGTGGAGGGAAAACTAGTGCTACTGATATGAGTAATACGTAAGGAGGAGACATTGTCGACGGTGATACGAGTGGGTGTGCGAACTGGAGTGGAAGAGGTTAGGTTACCGGGATGGGCTGTCATGTGCGCAGTAGCACCCGAGTCCATGTACCAGTCACCTCCACCGACTGAGCTACTCTGCGATGACGTGAAGTGCTGGGCGGCGAGGAGGGTGGGGTCCCATGACACAGGTACCGGAGGCGGCGGGAGGCCCTCGTAGGGCGGCGCCGGGGCGGGCAGGCCATAACCACCGAGGGAAGGCGGCGGCGGGAGGCCCTCGTAGGGCGGTGCCGGGATGGGTGGACCATAACTGCCGATGGGCGACGGCGCAAGGAGGGCGTCGTAGCCGACGCCAGTCGGCTAGTAAGGCTCGCCGATGAACGCCTGGTGGCCTGTAGGAAGAGCCCGCGGGTAGTGCGGGGCGACGTCGAACGCGTCGTAGGCGGCAGCCGCGCCGTAAGGCGGCGGCGGCGGCGGACGGGCCGGTGGACGCCATCGCGGGTCCGACAGCGATAGCGGGGCAGCGGTCGGCGCTGCTCGCGACGCGAGCGATCGGGTCGGGCGGCGGCGGGCGGGCGACGTGGGCGAACGACGCGGGAGTTG
>NC_041384.1:460490147-460515231 GCF_002162155.2 Triticum dicoccoides | reverse complement strand
ACGACGGCACGGGAGGAGCGCGCGACGGCGGCGACAGCGGGGAGTAAAACCTAAAAAACTGACCATGTAGAGAGATATTTTGCAATACAATAATCATTGTATTGATGGTGCAGATGCACGTATATATAAGTACAGGATATATCTCAATTTTAACTATACATAACTAGAAGATGAGCCACAACACGTAATATATATAACACAAAGTACAACTCAATAATAAGAGGGGCCAAACCCTAGCCTGAGCGCTCACTTTTTTGGGAACTGAGCGCTCCTTTGGCCCCATTTAGCTTCTTTTTGTCCTCATTTAGTTCGTGTTTCTTGGGACTTCTAGCCTGAGCAGCAACTCACGCACACTTTACCGCGCACTGACACGTTTCTCACGGCGCAAACCAAACGCGCCGGATCAAAGCTACGCCTGAACCATCACTTCAGCTCCTGGGCACTGACCTGTGGTACCCAGAACGCAATAAGGCCCATCTGTCAGCTTGAAGGAGTTATCTTTCACACCGCTCTGTGTTCACTTGCCGCCGCCACCGGCTCAGGCCGAAAAAAGGAACCCGACCCAGCCAAGCAAAAGGAAGGAAGCCACACATAAAGGCAACCGATCAAATATCTATCCTTCAACCCGCAAAAGGCGAGGAGAGAGAGCCATGGAGGACAGAGACCACGGCCCCGCTGAGAACCTTCCTGAATCTCCACACCGCATCGTCGACGGCGACGAGGAGGGAGACGAAGACGGAGGCGGCTTCACCTTCCCCGTCCTACCGTTCGCGGCGGACGCGCTCATCGTGCCCGTGTACCCCATCTTCGGCCGCCCCCCGTCCCCGCCGCCGGCGGCCTCGGTCGACGAGCAGGAGACGGCCACCGTGCGAGTCCCGCTGGGGCAGCTCCTGCTGGAGGAGCGCGACTTCCGCGCGAGGCAGAGGGACGAAGAGAGCTTCGGGGACGGCGAGCTGGAGGGCGTGGCGCCGGAGAGCTACTGCCTCTGGGCCCCCGGACAGTCCACTCCGGCGTCCCCGCGGCGGTGCCGGAAGAGCGGCTCAACGGGGTCGGTCCTCCGGTGGCGGCGCATCAGTGAGCGCCTCGTGGGGCGGAGCCACAGCGACGGCAAGGAGAAGTTCGTCTTTTTGAACGCCACTTCAGGGCCTCCCAAGCAGGGGGACGTGGAGGAAGGAAGCAGCAGGAGCGACGGCGGCGGCGCCGTCGATGCCCACGGATGGAGTTATTACAGCAAAGGAGGAGGAGGAGGAGGAAGCGGCGGCGCTGGCCGGAGGAGATCTTACCTCCCATACAAGCAAGAGCTTGTCGGGTTGTTCGCCAACGTCAGTGGGTTACGGCGAAGTTACCCCCCATTCTAATGCGTTTCTTGGCCTCTCTCTCTACCCCGTCAATTTTTCTGCTTTTGTGTGCATAATAGTATTGCATAACCTTGGTAGTGTTATTAGAAATAAAATTGGTGTGCTTATATATAGTACTAAATTAGGATCTGCTTGGCTAAGGTAAATGTAAAAACCACACCATCTCAACAATAGAGATCGGAGAAGATATACGTACTATTTTGTAGGTTCTCTGTTTGCTTGCACACTAGTCAGAAAGAACTGCTGTTCTTCTGTTCGTTCTGATCTTTTTGTTTTCATCAATCTCAGGGTAGGATAGAACTGCCCATTTTAATGATTGTATGGGAGAGAATTTTGTATGTTGATTGGTAGTTTTGGTGAATTCATGTATGGTGTAACCTCTTTGTTTTGTTCGAGCGTGTCCTTTTGGGCAAAGCTCTGGATGGCGGCGTTATTAGTTGATTTTAATACTGTGACGTTGTACTAATAGTATTGATACGCATACGTACAAAACAATTCATGCCTCATTGTCTCTATTGATGTCGCCAAAGCAATCTGTACGTTAAGACGTCAGTACAGAGACTGTTCTATTTTTACGGTTGGAATAAGATCCATAATTTCAATGATGTTCACTTAATCACGTAGAGTACAATATACTTGTGCGGAACAGTCAAACAGTTCATCCTCGCGTGTATACAAAATTGCAAACGAGGATTCTGATTCTGTCGATTATACTACAACTATACTATATTGTAGTGGGCTCGATAAGCAAGAATTTCGCTGATGTATACCCAGTTGCCAACTACGACATTTTCTCCGTAGTTAGATGAATTGTATTTGTATATGTGGAGAGAGCATCTACAATTATGCAGGTCCTCACCAATTACACCAACTACTGGATGTGATGGGACCTGAATCCCCCAAACTTTACTCCTTGGAGCTCGCCTGCTTTGATGTTCCCCCCGTCAAGACGCCCATCCATCCATCCATCATCAAGTAGGCGACGGGTTCGACCGCGACAGCCGCTTCGCGGGCCGAGCTCCTAACCAAAACCCACCGGCAACCACACTTCTCTTTTTGCGATGAAACCAGCAGCCATACAGATGTCACTACTCTTATTATACCTTACCTTAATTCGGGGGCTGTTGATTCCTGTATTTCAATTTCGAGAAATTCAAATGGTTGCAATTTTTCTGATGAAAAGGGTTGTTCAATTTTGGGGACGGACGGCAAAGCTAACGTGGCCACCTCTGTGCCGGCCGCTCGCCACTTTATTGCTGCACAAGCTATAACCTAAGCTATCCTGCTGGTGGCAGTGGAAGTGTAGAATGCACAAAGGTCAGTCACTAGCATTAGCTGGTGAACGCGCCTAGTGCGGTGGCTTCCGTCGACTAAAAATAAGCCGAATTGCTAGCCTAGCCTTAGTCTAGGCATACGTGATTTGTCGATCGGCCGCGCAACAGCGTGGCGACAGAGGCGCGAGGGAGGTCCCTTCGGTTCCACTCCATGCCCCTTGCCGCGCGTGCGTGTGGCCCCATGATTGTTTGCATGGATGATTCGGAGTGGATCTATGCCGGTGCTAATCTCGTCGACCGCCGGTGTGTCATCGATGGGTGGACGGGTGTGAAACAGAACGGACGGGCACGCTGGTGCGGCAGCAGCGACACGGCATGACGCGGGCATGCGTGAGGCCGTGGCTCGGCTATCTACCCGTCTTGCCGATGACGTCAGGGTGCGTTGTCGGGCAAAGCCCGCGCGGCTTCCAACGGGGAGGGGCTGATGTCATGAGACTGTTGAGGTGTTGGAGTGCTACTGTAGACGGTGAGGGAGACGAGGGCTTGAGTGGAGGTCTTCATAAGATTATGCTCGGTGGTAAAACCGGCGGCAACCGAAGAGATCTAGTGTTGTATTTTTCAACGACGGCCTGGCCTAACTAGGTCATCAAAAAAGAGGGCGTCGGTGCATGCTCCTGAACGACAGCGAGCTCGACCTGAGGTTCAGACTTGTGTGCAACGGCACGGACAATTTCTCTTAGGGTTTTTTCAGAGTGTCTTCGTGTTTGGTTTGAGACAAAGAGATGGTGACGCCTCCACAATGTAGGAATAATGTTCTCCTCACCTTATTCTCGTTTAGTGGGTGAGATTATCACCAATGAAGGGTGTGTGGAGTTGTGTCTCCGTTGGGTCTTTCGGGATCTGGCCGGTTTAGGTTTCTGGTGAATTTGTCAGGATTCGACCAACTTCTGTGATATTTGGAGTTTCTACAAGCCCTTATCGACATTTTCTTCTCCGGGGCGACAATTTTCTTCGCACATCATAGCCGTAGCGTCTCTTGGTGTGCATCGACGACTTACCGCCCGCTGCTTCTACAAGCTCTGGGTTTAAAAAAGATTGCTCAACCACTAGAGAACCTCAAACAGCGAAGACACAAGCCGCGCATGACCTCGGGCCATGAAAACACGAGCCTGCACATCGCGACGGTAGGGGGTGGGAGGCCTCGACACCCTTCGTGTCAGATGTGTCAGGACTCTGGGACTGGGGGTACCTAGCCCGTCTACCTGCGGCCCAGAACGCAGCGCGTGGTGAAAGGCCCAATACGGCCCATCTCCCAGGCTCCTCAAGGAGGACCCTCGCGAGGCGCACATCACCAAGGACCTCATGAGGCCCTCTCATGGGGCAGACCCCTAAAGTCGTCTCCCGAGGCCCCCTCACAGGCGGATGCACCGAGGTCGCCAAGCCATGCCTCGCGCGGCATGTGGGTGACACGAGCCATGACGAGCGCCGTCGAGACCCGTGCCAGCGGGCACGGATGGTGTGGCTTTCCTCTTTGGTGCTAAATGAACAAGGCCATCACGCGAGTTCCCTAGGCGGCCCCAAAGGTTACCTCTTCGGTGCAACAAGACAAGGATGATGGACTCATCCAGACGGAGGTCATCGCCAGCCCACTTGCGCGTCATGGCCAGAAGCTTTGGCAGGCGAAGACCATCTTTTGTCAAGATAAGATGTACTCATGTTCCCCTTCAAAATTGGCCATTGTGGCAACCCTTCCCGCCAAGTGTTTTGGGGGAAGAGGATCGGGTCAGCATAAGTAGAGCTAGACCATCACCTTAGCAAGGTCCCCGATCGAGTTCATCCACCCCTCAAGCCCGGAGCCGCTCCTGAAGCCTCCCGAGGCGACTTGTACTCACAATCATCCTCCCTCACGAGGCAATGCAACCACAAAGCAGGAGTAGGTTTTACACCGCAAGGTGGCCCGAACCTGGGTAAACTACCCTATTCTTTGTCCTTCCTTTGCGCTGGGATCTTGGTAGATCTTGGACGTGGGGATGTGTGTAGCTGATAGGGCGAGGTGAGGAGCAGTGAGCACGCCCCTGAGTTCGAACCTTCCTCGGGTCAGTGGAGCCCCGATTCTGACATTTGGCGTGCCAGGTAGGGGGCCTGCCTCTCTTCTTCCACTCCGCTCCAGTTTCAGCTACACCAACTCCATGGCCGACGCCCATCGTGTTCGTGTCGAGCGCAGGGCATCGCATGTCGCCTAGACCGCGCCCGCAGAGCGCGACGCCCACCACCACTCCGCCTCGATGCTCAGCGCGTAGAGCGTGATGACAAGGTCATGACGAACTGGTTCCCCATGGTCCTCAAGGACGGCGCCTTCTCCTGGTTCATGAATCTACCCGAGGACTCCATCTCTTCGTGGGGTGAGTTGTTCGTCGCCAACTTCAAGGGCACCTACGACCGCGCCCTCACCATGAACGAGCTGCGGCGGGTGAAGCAGCGCCCCGATGAAACACTCCGCCAGTACATTTAGCGCTTCAGCCAGGTGCGCCACAAGATTCCGCGTGCCTCGGGCGAGGCCATCATCACGGCGTTCACCAGTGGAGTCAAGGACATCCGCATGTGCGAGAAGCTAGCCATCGACAATGACCTGAGCACGACGTTGGAGCTGTTCATCCTTGCTGACAAGTGTGTCGGTGTCAAAATCGGCGGATCTCAGGTAGGGGGTCCCGAACTGTGCGTCTAAGGGGGGTGGTAACAGGAGGCGGGGGACACAATGTTTACCCAGGTTCGGGCCCTCTCGATGGAGGTAATACCCTACTTCCTGCTTGATTGATCTTGATGATATGAGTATTACAAGAGTTGACCTACCACGAGATCGTAGAGGCTAAACCCTAGAAGCTAGCCTATGATTATGATTGTTGTTGTCCTACGGACTAAACCCTCCGGTTTATATAGACACCGGAGGGGGCTAGGGTTACACAGAGTCGGTTACATGGGAGGAGATCTACATATCCGAATTGCCAAGCTTGCCTTCCACGCAAAGGAGAGTCCCACCCGGACACGGGACAAAGTCTTCAATCTTGTATCTTCATAGTCCAACAGTCCGACCAAAGTATATAGTCCGGCAGTCCGAGGACCCCTTAATCCAGGACTCCCTCAGTAGCCCCTGAACCCGGCTTCAATGACGATGAGTCCGGCGCGCAGATTTTCTTCGGCATTGCAAGGCGGGTTCCTCCTCCGAATACTCCATAGAAGATTTCGAACACAAGGATAGTGTCCGGCTCTGCAAAACAAATTCCACATACCACCGTAGAGAGTATAATATCTCCACAAATCTAATCTGCTGACAACTTTTCATAATGTGACATCACTCCATGGCCCGGTCATTATTTGAACCGTTTTTCTCAACCAGCTACTGCACATATTGCGAGGCGGTTTTCTTGGCACGTCTTGTCGAAGCAGAGATCGTGTCCCCTTATCACGGGATTCTCATCAATACGGGTGTGGGTAACCCAACCGCACCATCAATCACGGTGCTTGGGGAATAAGCGAGTTTACCAGGCAGGTGGGGAGGCGCATAGTTTCTTCCACCCTTATAAAGGGACAAGGACTCCTCCTTTTCACCCACACCTTCTTCTTCCCTGCCCATCCATTCTCGCGCACTCGAGCTCCAGCGCCCAAGTTCGCATTTTCTCCGAAAAACCACTCCAAACATGTCCATAGCGGGAGGCAAGTGGATGGTCTCCTCTGTTACGGAGGAGAAAATTACGAAGCTCCGGGAAGCCGGATACCTGGCCGCAGATATCGCGCACCGACTCCCATACGCGGGGCAGATCGTCCCTACCCCCGAACGCCACGAAAGGGTTGTATTCCTTACCTATTTCGTCCGCGGGCTGGGATTTCCCCTCCACCCATTTGTCCGCGGGCTTATGATCTACTACGGGCTGGACTTCCATGATCTGGCCCCCAATTTCATCCTCAACATCTCAGCATTTATAGTCGTGTGCGAGGCCTTCCTCCGCATCAAGCCCCACTTTGGCCTGTGGCTGAAGACCTTCAACTTAAACCGAAGGTGGTGGTCGGCCAGCAAGCGGAGTGCGGAGGCGCCATGGTGGGCAAAATGCCCAACGTCACCTCGCTCGAAGGCTCCTATGTGGAGACCGTGAAGGGGTGGCAATCGGGGTGGTTCTACATCACCGAGCCGCGTGACACCAACTGGGTGGCGACCCCCGAATTTCGATCCGGCATCCCCATGCGGCTCACCTCCTGGAAAGAGAAGGGCCTATCCTGGGGTTCATCGGTGGAGCTGACCGGACTCTAGAACTGTGTTAAAAACATGATAAGCAAGAAAATCAAGCTTGTCAACATGGTCCATGATATGTCTCCAACGTATCTATAATTTTTGATTGCTCCATGCTATATTATCTACTGTTTTGGACATTATTGGGCTTTATTATCCACTTTTATATTATTTTTGGGACTAACCTATTAACCGGAGGCCCAACCCAGAATTGCTGTTTTTTTGCCTGTTTTAGGGTTTCGAAGAAAAGGAATATCAAACGGAGTCCAAACGGAATGAAACATTCGGGAACGTGATTTTCTCATCGAATACAGCTCAGGAGACTTGGACCCTATGTCAAGACACGTAACAGAAGGCCACGAGGTAGGGGGGCGCGCCTACCCCCCAGGCGCGCCCTCCACCCTCGTGGGCCCCCTGTTGCTCCACCGATGTACTTCCTCCTCCTATATATACCCACGTACCCCCAAACGATCAGATACGGAGCCAAAACCCTAATTCCACCGCCGTAACTTCTGTATCCACGAGATCCCATCTTGGGGCCCGTTCCGGAGCTCCGCCGGAGGGGGCATCGATCACGGAGGGCTTCTTCATCAACACCATAGCCCCTCTGATGAAGTGTGAGTAGTTTACCTCAGACCTACGGGTCCATAGTTAGTAGCTAGATGGCTTCTTCTCTCTTTTTGGATCTCAATACAATGTTCTCCCCCTCTCTTGTGGAGATCTATTCGATGTAATCTTCTTTTTGCGGTGTGTTTGTTGAGACCGATGAATTGTGGGTTTATGATCAAGTCTATCTATGAATAATATTTGAATCTTCTCTGAATTCTTTTATGTATGATTGGTTATCTTTGCAAGTCTCTTCGAATTATCAGTTTGGTTTCGCCTACTAGATTGATCTTTCTTGCAATGGGAGAAGTGCTTAGCTTTGGGTTCAATCTTGCGGTGTCCTTTCCCGGTGACATTAAGGGCAGCAAGACACGTATTGTATTGTTGCCATCGAGGATAACAAGATGGGGTTTTCTTCATATTGCATGAGTCTATCCCTCTACATCATGTCATCTTGCTTAAGGCGTTACTCTGTTTTTAACTTAATACTCTAGATGCATGCTGGATAGCGGTCGATGAGTGGAGTAATAGTAGTAGATGCAGGCAGGAGTCGGTCTACTTGTCTCAGACGTGATGCCTATATACATGATCATACCTAGATATTCTCATGACTATGCTCAATTCTGTCAATTTCTCAACAGTAATTTCTTCACCCACCGTAGAATACTTATGCTCTCGAGAGAAGCCACTAGTGAAACCTATGGCCCCCGGGTCTATCTTTATCATATCAATCTCCTACTACTTAGTTATTACTTTGCCATTTACTTTGCCTTTATTTTACTTTGCATTTTATCATAAAAATACCAAAAATATTATCTTATCATATCTATCAGATCTCACTCTCGTAAGTGGCCCTATAGGGATTGACAACCCCTATTTGTGTTGGTTGTGAGGATTTATTTGTTTTGTGCAGGTGCGAGGGACTCGAGCATAGCCTCCTACTGGATTGATACCTTGGTTCTCAAAAACTGAGGGAAATACTTACGCTACTTTGCTGCATCATCCCTTCCTCTTCGGGGAAAACCAACGCAATGCTAAAAGAGGTAGCAAGAAGGATTTCTGGCATCGTTGCCGGGGAGGTCTACGCAAAAGTCAACATACCAAGTACCCATCACATACCCTTATCTCCCACATTACATTATTTTCCATTTGCCTCTCGTTTTCCTCTCCCCCACTTCACCCTTGCCGTTTTATTTGCCCTCTCTCTCTCTATCCACCCTCTATTTGCCTGTTTTTGTCCTCTTGCTTTTTGTTTGCTTGTGTGTTAGTTTGCTTGCTTGTCACGATGGCTCTACCTAAATTTGGTGATCTTCACCTTAAAAGGTTAGAAGAAATCGAAAATAATGTTAGGAGTTTCATGGTTTTGCAATTTGAACATAATAGTATCTTCAGAAACAAGGTTAAAGAACAGAAAAGTTTTATGAGTTTTATGAATAAAGAACTTGATGATATGTCTAAAGAATTTGATGGTTTAAGATCCCAACTTGCTCATCTTGAGAAATTAACTACTGAAATTTCGGATAAGCAGGCTACCCTAGTTAATAAGATGGCCGCTAAACCGAGTTGCTATGAAAATAATGATGAAGATCTAAAAGTTATTGATGTGTCCCCTATTAAATCTTTGTTTTGCAATTTGAATCTTGATAATGATGGGACTAAATATGATCCACCTTTACCTAGAAGGAGTTCCAAGAATTCTGAATCTTTTGATCTTGATGCTAAATTTGATAAAAGTGGCATTGAAGAAATTAAAACCCTAGATGTTGCTAAACCCACTATTATGGATTTCAAGGAATTTAACTATGAAAATTGCTCTTTGATTGATTGTATTTCCTTGTTGCAATCCGTGCTAAATTCTCCTCACGCTTATAGTCAAAATAAAGCGTTTACTAAACATATCATTGATGCCTTGATGCAATCTTATGAAGAAAAACTTGAATTGGAAGTTTCTATCCCTAGAAAACTTTATGATGAGTGGGAACCAACTATTAAAATTAAAATTAAAGATCATGAATGCTATGCTTTATGTGATTTGGGTGCTAGTGTTTCCACGATTCCAAAGACTTTGTGTGATTTGTTAGGTTTCCGTGATTTTGATGATTGCTCTCTAAACTTGCACCTTGCGGATTCCACTATTAAGAAACCTATGGAAAGAATTAATGATGTTCTTATTGTTGCAAATAGGAATTATGTGCCCATAGATTTTATCGTTCTTGACATAGATTGCAATCCTTCATGTCCTATTATTCTTGGTAGACCTTTCCTTAGAACGATTGGTGCAATTATTGATATGAAGGAAGGAAATATTAGATTTCAATTTCCATTAAGGAAAGGCATGGAACACTTTCCTAGAAAGAAAATTAAATTACCTTATGAATC
Organism: Triticum dicoccoides; assembly: GCF_002162155.2. Classification (NCBI taxonomy): domain Eukaryota; kingdom Viridiplantae; phylum Streptophyta; class Magnoliopsida; order Poales; family Poaceae; genus Triticum; species Triticum dicoccoides. The sequence goes on along the minus strand of NC_041384.1, from coordinate 460,505,332 downwards.
TATTATGAGAGCCACTTATGGATTGCCTACCAAAGATGGCAATACCTAGATCTATTCTTGCTTGTTATGCCTAGCTAGGGGCGTTAAACGATAGCGCTTGTTGGGAGGTAATCCAATTTTATTTTTATTCCTTGCTTTTTTCTCCTGTTTAGTAATAAATAAATTATCTAGACTCTGTTTTGGTTGTGTTTTTTGTGTTTAATTAGTGTTTGTGCCAAGTAGAACCATTGGGAAGACTTGGGGAAAGTCTTGTTGAACTTGCTACAAAAAACAGAAACTTTAGCGCTCACAAGAACTGCTGTTATTTTTATTTGGAAAGTGCTATTTAGTTAAAAAAATCAGATGATTAATAGATACATTCCTCACGTCCAGCAATTTATTTTCGAATTTTTGGGGTTCCAGATCTTGCGCTAGCTACAGATAACTACAGTTTGTTCTGTTTTTGACAGATTTTGTTTTCCGTGTGTTGTTTGCTTATTTTGATGAATCTATGGCTAGTAAAATAGTTTATAAACCATAGAGAAGTTGGAATAAAGTAGGTATAACACCCATATAAATAAATAATGAGTTCATTACAGTACCTTGAAGTGGTATTTTGTTTTCTTTCGCTAACGGAGCTCACGAGATTTTCTACTTTAAGTTTTGTGTTGTGAAGTTTTCAAGTTTTGGGTACAGATTTGATGGATTATGGAACAAGGAGTGGCAAGATCCTAAGATTGGGTATGCCCATGGCACCCCCAAGATAATCTAAGGACACATAAAAGTCAAAGCTTGGGGATGCCCCGGAAGGCATCCCCTCTTTCGTCTACTTCTATCGGTAACTTTACTTGGAGTTATATTTTTATTCGCCACATGATATGTGTTTTGCTTGGAGCGTCTTGTATTATTTGAGTCTTTGCTTATTAGTTTAGCACAATCATACTTTCTGTACACACCTTTTGAGAGAGCCATACATGATTTGGAATTTGTTAGAATACTCTAAGTGCTTCGCTTATATCTTTTGAGTTATATAATTTTGCTCTAGTACTTCACTTATATCTTTTAAGAGCACGGTGGTGGATTTGTTTTATAGAAACTATTGATCTCTCATGCTTCAGTTAGATTATTTTGAGATTCTTAATAGCATGGTAATTTGCTTGAAATCCTAATATGCTTGGTATGCAAGATTAATAATAAAACCTTCTTAAGAGTGTGTTGAATACTAAGAGAAGTTTGATGCTTGATGATTGTTTTGAGACGTGGAGGTAATAATATCAAAGTCGTGCTAGTTGAGTAGTTGTAAAATTGAGAAATACTTGTGTTGAGGTTTGCAAGTCCCGTAGCATGCACGTATGGTAAACGTTATGCAACAAATTTGAAACATGAGGTGTTATTTGATTGTCTTCCTTATGAGTGGCGGTCGGGGACGAGCGATGGTCTTTTCCTACCAATCTATCCCCCTAGGAGCATGCACGTAGTACCGAGGTTTTTGATGACTTGTAGATTTTTGCAATAAGTATGTGAGTTCTTTATGATTAATGTTGAGTCCATGGATTATACACACTCTCACCCTTCCATCCTTGCTAGCCTCTTCGGTACCGTGCATTGCCCTTTCTCACATTGAGAGTTGGCGCAAACTTCGCCGGTGCATCCAAACCCCGTGATATGATACGCTCTTTCACACATAAACCTCCTTATATCTTCCTCAAAACAGCCACCATACCTACCTATTATGGCATTTCCATAGCCATTCCGAGATATATTGCCATGCAACTTTCCATCATTCCGTTCATCATGACACATTCATCATTGTCATATTGCTTAGTATTTGTGGCAAAGCCACCGTTCATAATTCTTTCATACATGTCACTCTTGGTCCATTGCATATCCCAGTACATCGCCGGAGGCATTCATATAGAGTCATCTTTGTTCTAATATCGAGTTGTAATCATTGAGTTGTAAATAAATAGAAGTGTGATGATCATCATTTTCTAGAGCATTGTCCCATGTGAGGAATATATAAAAAAAGAAAGGCCATAAAAAAAGAGAAGGCCCCAAAAAAGGGAAAAGGCCCAAAAAAAGAGAAAATAAAAAAATGAGAGAAAAAGAGAAAAAAAGAGAGAAGGGACAATGTTACTATCCTTTGCCACACTTGTGCTTCAAAGTAGCACCATGATCTTCATAGTAGAGAGTCTCTCATGTTATCACTTTCATATACTAGTGGGAATTTTTCATTATAGAACTTGGCTTGTATATTCCAACAATAGGCCTCCTCAAGTGCCCTAGGTCTTCGTGAGCAAGCAAGTTGGATGCACACCCACTAGTTTCTTTTGTTGAGCTTTTATACATTTATAGCTCTAGTGCATCTGTTGCATGGCAATCCCTACTCCTTGCATTAGCATCTATCGGTGGGCATCTCCATAGCCCATTGATTAGCCTTGTTGATGTGAGACTTCCTCCTTTTTTGTCTTCTCCACATAACCCCCCTCATTATATTCTATTCCACCTATAGTGCAATCTCCATGGCTCGCGCTCCTATATTGCTTGAAAGTTTATAGGTTTGAGATTACTAAAGTATGAAACAATTGCTTGCCTTGTCATCGGGGTTGTGCATGATGATAGCATTCTTGTGTGACGAAAATGAAACATGACTAAACCATATGATTTTGTAGGGATGAACTTTTCTTTGGCCATGTTATTTTGAGAAGACATAATTGCTTAGTTAGTATGCTTGAAGTATTATCATTTTTATGTCAATATGAACTTTTGTCTTGAATCTTTCAGATCTAAATATTCATACCAAAATTAAGAAGAATTACATTAAAATTATGCCAAGTAGCACTCCGCATCAAAAATTTTGTTTTTATCATTTACCTACTCGAGGACGAGCAGGAATTAAGCTTGGGGATGCTTGATACGTCTCCAACGTATCTATAATTTTTGATTGCTCCATGCTATATTATCTACTGTTTTGGACATTATTAGGCTTTATTATCCACTTTTATATTATTTTTTGGGACTAACCTATTAACTGGAGGCCCAACCCAGAATTGCTGTTTTTGCCTGTTTTAGGGTTTTGAAGAAAAGGAATATTAAACGAAGTCCAAACGGAATGAAACCTTCGGGAACGTGATTTTCTCATCGAATACAACTCAGGAGACTTGGACCCTACGTCAAGACACGTAACAGGAGGCCACGAGGTAGGGGGGCGCACCTACCCCCCAGGCGCGCCCTCCACCCTCGTGGGCCCCCTGTTGCTCCACCAACGTACTTCTTCCTCCTATATATATACCCACGTACCCCCAAATGATCAGATATGGAGCCATAACCCTAATTCCACCGCCATAACTTTCTGTATCCACGAGATCCCATCTTGGGGCCCGTTCCGGAGCTCCGCCGGAGGGGGAATCGATCACGGAGGGCTTCTTCATCAACACCATAGCCCCTCCGATGAAGTGTGAGTAGTTTACCTCAGACCTATGGGTCCATAGTTAGTAGCTAGATGGCTTATTCTCTCTTTTTGGATCTCAATACAATGTTCTCCCCCTCTCTTGTGGAGATCTATTCGATGTAATCTTCTTTTTGCGGTGTGTTTGTTGAGATCGTTGAATTGTGGGTTTATGATCAAGTCTATCTATGAATAATATTTGAATCTTCTCTGAATTCTTTTATGTATGATTGGTTATCTTTGCAAGTCTCTTCGAATTATCAGTTTGGTTTCGCCTACTAGATTGATCTTTCTTGCAATGGGAGAAGTGTTTAGCTTTAGGTTCAATCTTGCGGTGTCCTTTCCCGGTGACAATAAGGGCAGCAAGACACATATTGTATTGTTGCCATTGAGGATAACAAGATGGGGTTTTCTTCATATTGCATGAGTCTATCCCTCTACATCATGTCATCTTGCTTAAGGCGTTACTCTGTTTTTAACTTAATACTCTAGATGCATGCTGGATAGCGGTCGATGAGTGGAGTAATAGTAGTAGATGCAGGCAGGAGTCGGTCTACTTGTCTCGGACATGATGCCTATATACATGATCATACCTAGATATTCTCATAACTATGCTCAATTCTGTCAATTGCTCAACAGTAATTTGTTCACCCACTGTAGAATACTTATGCTCTCGAGAGAAGCCACTAGTGAAACCTATGGCCCCCGGGTCTATCTTTATCATATCAATCTCCTACTACTTAGTTATTACTTTGCCTTTATTTTACTTTGCATATTTTATCATGAAAATACCAAAAATATTATCTTATCATATCTATCAGATCTCACTCTCGTAAGTGGCCCTATAGGGATTGACAACCCCTATTTGCGTTGGTTGCGAGGATTTATTTGTTTTGTGCAGGTGCGAGGGACTCGCGCGTAGCCTCCTACTGGATTGATACCTTGGTTCTCAAAAACTGAGGGAAATACTTACGCTACTTTGCTGCATCATCCCTTCCTCTTCGGGGAAAACCAATGCAGTGCTAAAAGAGGTAGCAGTCCAGGTCATGCTCTTCCGCCGGATCCTCCCTTGTCAAAGACGGGCATTCAATATGTGGGAGTTCGACCCGGCTAAGCACCAAACGCTGCGAGAGCTCTTCGACACGATGCACCGGGACATCTGGAAGGTGCTGTTCAAGTCCGCCGAGGTACCTCCTCCCCTTACCGAGAATCGTGGACTCAACGCAAAGCGCCCTGCCAATCTGGTGAGCTCCTTATATCTCGTAAGATGGTTCTTTCCCCAGTATAATCATGTGGGGGATCTAAGCCTCCACGCCATTTAACAGGACTGGGTCGCGACAGCAGAGCGGATCGATTGTCCATGCCCACTGCCCGAAGATCTAGCAAGGGCTCTCTTAATGGAGATGTTGGTTCCGACGCCCTATGAGGCGCCGGAGAAGAAGGCCACGGGGACCAGGAAAGGTCTCCGGCACAAGGTCGTATCGGACTCATCGTGCAATAACACCGAGGTGCCCTCCTCCCACGAAAATGAGGAGGAGGAAGAGGAAAGTTCTCCCCCCCAGTCAGGGGAGACAAGAAAAGGAAGGCCGCTCCATCAGGGGAGGCCGAAGGGTCCAAGAAGGGAAGGACTCTCCTTCCGGACTTGTAGCGACCCGAGCTCAAATGGTCAAGTCTCTGTGCTTCAGTGTCATCCCTGGATCGGTAATGCTGACACACACAGTACTCGAAGGATTTATAACAGAGTAGCAATCATACACTTATTACATCGGATGTCTCAAAAGAGAACTCATTACAATAAATATGGCTTAAGGCCATCTAATACGATAACAGCGGAAGGCTTGGAAGATAAAGCGAGTCCATCAACTCCAAAAACATAGCTGAGCTGCACGGCAACGACCTAACGAACCTTACTCCTTGTCTGAAAAGTCTGCAACATTATACGTTGTAGCCCGAAACGGGTCAACACATGGAATATGCTGGCAAAGTAACACAGTAGAGCAAGAACAGAATAATGCTAAGACTACATGCATATATGGCTGGTGGAAAGCTCTATGGTTACTGTTTTTGCGAAAAGCCAATTTTCCCCTACAACAAAGGAATAGATTTTAAATTTTACTATCATGGTAGTTGAAACATCATTGAGAAGGTTCCTCCAACTCAATCCCAATTAAAGTGATTAACAACCCAACAATATTATTTAAGAGTGATGAGATACTTAAGATACTCCAAGTACTAGATACTCAAGATTGTCCATAACCGGGGACACGGCTAACCATGATTAGTTTATACACTCTGCAGAGGTTTGCGCACTTTTCCCCACAAGACTCGATCGCATCCGTTAGATTTCTCGCACTACCTGGTGTTTGAGAAACGAATGACCGAGACATAGTCTTTCAAAAACATTAACTCTCTACTCCGGGTAGACCATACCAAACCTACAAACCCACTACCTGCCGATCTACCTCTTCAAGAGCTTCACGTAACTTACTCAACTATGCTAGAGCCCATAATAGCTTTTGGCTGCACATGGAAGTTTCTAGCATGAATAATCTCAGTTCCCTTTGAGCCTGGGTGGCGGTCCATAGGAAGATCACACGGGTACTCCGGGATTTCCAAAAAATACAGGCAGCACTAGGTACTCCAGGTGCCTCAATCCACCCAGATGTAAATTTGAGTTGCCACCTTAAGTTGAACCATTATTAACAATCTCACATCTGTCATGGATTTCACTCACCCAAACCACGTCTACGAGCATAGCATAGCAGTATAAGCAAAGCGTAGAAGTAACTCCCAAGGGTTTGAATGTAACAGGGTAATAGGTTCTACCTCATCAACTACTTCCCAACCCACAAGTTAATGTCATCCTAATCATGCAATGTTTGAGGATTGGAACTAATGCATAAAAACTGGGTGATAAAGGGGTATGATCAAAGTGTTACTTGCCTTGCTGACGATCCGCGTAACCTAGAGACTCCAAATAACACGCTTCGCACTCCGGGAATTCTATCGCAAACAAACAATAGCATACATAAGCAACTAACAACAAACACAGGTAAAACCCAAATAAGAAGGTCTAACCAGAAAGTTCAACTTAAGAACTCCGGTTTGCAAAAAGAATCAAATCAAACGGAGCAACGAAACTCAAATGGCGAAAGAAACAACATCCGTTTACTAATCTGGACCTAGGTCAAATTTTACAGTACCAAAATCTTGTTCAAGTTGGTTAAGCGGAAAGAGGGTCTCCAGACAAAGATCTAGGCGCTTGAATCGCCTGATTCTGACTATAGAGCGAAAAGAAAAACTAAAACGAAAATCGGATCAGAAATCGCGATCAGAAATAATCGCGGATTAATCCGATAAAAAGAAAACGGACGAATAGACTAACAAACGAGCGTTCGTTAGCTGTAACTAACGGGCGAAAACCGTTCGTTAAAACGAACGTACGGACGAATGTCAGCAAAAATAGAAGAGCCGGGAAAAAACCGGCGAACCGATCTAAAAAAACCGAACTAGGTTTCTAAAAAAACTGAACGGTTTTTAAAAACACTGGTGGCTCGGATCGGCGCGGTACCTCGGCGAGGCGGCTCCGGTGAGGCGGGATCGGGCGGCGGCGGCGCGGGGCTCGGCGGCGGCGCGGCGGCGGGGTTGGCGGCTGGCGAGGGTGGTGGCAAGGGGGCGGGGTGTCGGCTATAAAAAGGGAGGGCTGGCTTGGGCGAGGGGGCGCCCGGGGAGGAGTCCAAGCCGGACTCTCCTCGGCGGCCGTGCCGAGCACGGCGGCGCGCGCGAGGGGAGGGGGTGCGCGGGGTGGGCCGGCCTGGCTCGGCTGGGCTTCGGCCCAGTCGGGCGCGGGAAGTTTTTTTAAAACAATTCTGCCAAACTCAGAAAAATTCTAAGAAATAAAATAAAATTCTAAAAATGCCAAAACAAATTTTCGCCGTCTAAATAAAATATTTAGAACAAGATGAACATTTTCTTGGCCCTAAAATGCAATTTTGAAAAACGTGCAATTTTTCTAATTGCAAATAAATTCCAAATAAAATCAAATAAATGATTTTAATATTTTTCCTCCAATATTTCAATTTATTTTGGAGAAGTCATGTTATCTCCTCTCATATATTAATATGAAATATTTTCGGAGAGAAAAATAATTAAAACCGAAATCCTCGTTTCACTATTTGATGAAAATCAAATAAGGAAACCGGGAAATCCCCAACTCTCTCCAAGGGTCCTTGAGTTGCTTAGGATTTTGAGGATTGCGAAACGAAAATGGAATAAAATATGATATGCAAGAATGATCTATGTATAACATTCCAAATTGAAAATTTGGGATGTTACAAACCTACCCCCCTTAAGATGAATCTCACCCTCGAGATTTGGGTTGGCTAGAAAAGAGGTGTGGGTGGTCCTTGCGGAGATCATCCTCTCGTTCCCAGGTGGCTTCATCCTTGGTATGGTGGCTCCACTGAACTTTGCAAAACTTGATAACCTTGCTGCGGGTGACTCGGCTGGCAAACTCCAAAATCTTGACTGGCTTTTCCTCATAAATCAAATCACTGTCCAACTAAATCGCCTCCAAGGGTACTGTATCTCTTAATGGTATATCGGCCATCTCTGCATGACGCTTCTTTAACTGCGAAACATGGAACACATCATGAACTCCTGACAGTCCTTCAGGTAACTCCAACTTGTATGCAACTTCTCCCATCCGTTCCAAAACACGATACGGTCCTACAAATCTCGCGGCTAACTTTCCCTTAACTCCAAAACGTTTTACTCCTCGCAAGGGTGATACTCGCAGATATGCCCTATCTCCAATTTCATAGGTTACCTCCTTGTGTTTCGAGTCTGCATAACTCTTCTGCCTGGACTGAGCAATCTTCAGTCTATCACGAATCAGCTTAACCTTCTCTTCAGACTCCTTGATCAAGTGTGGTCCAAACAACTATCGGCCTCCTACTTCATCCCACATTAACGGCGTTCTGCACCTCGTCTGTACAGGGCTTCGAACGGTGCCATCTTCAAACTGGCTTGGTAGCTATTGTTGTATGAGAACTCTGCATAAGGAAAATTGTCATCCCAGCTAGATCCATAATCTAGCGCACAGGCTCTCAACATGTCCTCCAGAATCTGATTGACTCTCTCGGTCAGTCCATCCATCTGCGGGTGAAATGTTGTACTGAACTCCAATCTCGTTCCAAAGTCTGGTGCAGCTGATGCCAAAACTTTGAAGTAAACTATGTTCCTCTATCTGATACGATGGTCCTCGGAACTCCATGCAGACATACGATCCTCGTCATATATATCTTGGACAACTTTGTGCTGGTATAAGTTGTTTTCACTGGGATAAAGTGAGCCACTTTGGTCAAGCGATCAACTACTACCCATATGGAATCATATCCTAATTTGGTCCTGGGCAATCCGGTGATGAAATCCATGCCAAGTTTATCCCACTTCCATTCGGGTATCGGCATAGGCTGTAACAATCCTGCCGGCTTTTGATGCTCTGCCTTCACTCTCTGACATACATCACATATGGCTACATACTCGGCAATATCCTTCTTCATACCTGTCCACCAGAAACGTTTTTTCAAATCCAAATACATCTTGGTGTTTCCGGGTTGTATCGAGTATGGTGAGTCATGAGCCTCCTGTAGTATTAACTTCCTGATCTCTGTGTTATTGGGCACGTATATCCGGTCCTCAAACCATAAGGTATCGTGCTCATCCTAACGAAAACCTTTGGCCTTTCCTTTGCTCATCTTCTCCTTTATCTCGGCAATCTCTTTGTCATCCTTCTGAGCCTCTCGAATCTTGCCCAACAATGTAGACTGAACCTCCATTGTTGCAACAAAACCTCTTGGGACAATCTCTAATCGAAGTTCCATGATATCCTCTGCTAACTCCTTCGGCAATCCCTTACTTTCAAGGATATTAGCATAACTCTTTCGGCTCAAGGCGTCTGCTATGACATTGGCCTTCCCTGGATGATAGTGAAGCTTCATGTCATAATCCTTTATAAGCTCCAACCATCTCCTCTGCCTAAGGTTCAGCTCCTTTTGTGTGAAAATGTACTTCAAACTCTTATGATCCGTGTACACATCACAATGGTTTCCAATAAGGTAATGTCTCCAAGTCTTCAATGCATGCACTACGGCTGCTAGCTCCAAATCATGCGTGGCATAATTCAACTCGTGAGGTTTTAGTTGTCGCGAGGCATACGAAACAAATCTTCCATCCTGCATGAGCACACATCCAAGTCCTAAGCGAGAGGCATCGCAATACACTTGGAAATCCTTATGTATATCTGGCAGTGTCAGCACTAGGGCTATAGTCAAACGTTTCTTCAACTCCTAGAAACTTGCCTCGCAATCTACTGTCCATTTAAACTTGGTATCCTTCTTCAATAGTTCAGTCATTGGTTTCACAATCTTGGAAAAATTCTCAATGAATCTCCGATAGTACCCTGCAAGCCCAAGAAAACTATGGATCTCGCTAACTGAAGTGGGTGCCAATCTTTCAGTGACTGACTGAACCTTGCTGGGGTCTACTGATATACCTTCTCCTGATATAACATGTCCAAGGAATCCGACTTCCTTCAACCAAAACTCGCATTTGCTGAACTTGGCATACAACTGGTGTTCCCTGAGTTTCTCGAGAATTAAACGCAAATGCTCCTTATGCTCTTCTTCATTCTTCGAGTATACCATAATATCATCAATAAACACCACAACAAACTTGTCCAAATATTCCATGAACACCTTGTTCATCATGCTCATGAAATAGGAAGGGGCGTTAGTCAGTCCAAATGACATGACCGTATACTCGTATAGTCCATACCGCGTGGTGAATGCTGTCTTTGGTATATCCTTCTCTCAAATCTTCAACTGATGGTATCCCGATCATAGATCGATCTTTGAAAACACCTTAGCTCCTTGCAACTGATCAAACAGATCATTGATCATTGGCAGCGGATACTTATTCTCAAGGCCCGATAATCAACAACCATTCTTAGGGACTTATCCTTCTTCTCAACCAAAAGTACTGGGGCTCCCCAAGGTGATGAACTTCTTCGAATGTAACCTTTCTCCAATAACTCCTTGATCTGTTTCTTAATCTCTTCCAGATCATTTGCGGGCATCCGATAGGGTCTTCGGGATATTGGCCCTGTACCTGGCAATAGCTCTATCAAAAACTCGATGTCTCGATCTAGTGGCATGCCTGGTAACTCCTCTGGAAAAACATCCGGGTAATCCTTTACTACAGGCACTTCCTCCTGAACTACTCTCATGAGGGTATTCACTTGGCTCCTCCTAGGCACATGCCTAGATACATACTTAATCCTTTTTCCCTCCGGGATGGTGAGATAAATCTACTTACTAGCACAGTCAATACTTCCTCTATACTTTGACATCCATTCCATGCCTAATATCACATCCAATCCTTGTGACTCCAAGATAATTAGGTCGGACGAAAAAACATGGGTGCCAATGGTTAGGGGTATCTGGTCGCACCATCGACTAGCTATATATTCTGCTCCAGGTGAACTCACTAAGAGTGGGGTCCTAAGGGTTTGGGTTGGTAGTTTAAACTTATCCATGAATCCCCTTGATATGTATGAATGAGGTGCACCAGTGTCAAAAAGAACAAGAGCGGTAAATGACTTAACCAAAAACTTACCTATTACCGCGTCCTGCTGCTCTTCAACCTCCTCCATGTTAACGTGGTTCACTTGTCCTTTGTTGAATGGATTGGGCTTCTTCCCAGCGCTCCCATTTCCGTTTCCATTCTTTCCATTAGGGCACTCCGTGGCATAGTGTCCAGTCTTCCCACACTTGAAACAAGTAGCGTGACTTATATCTCTTTTGGCGGGTGTGGCTGGATTGGGGCGGTTCTGATTGTTATTGGCTCCATTCCCATTCCCATTCTTAGTACCATTGTGGTTATGTGACCCTCCTCCGGTGTGGTTATGACCTCCATGGTTATGAACAAGTCCTCCCGAGTTCGTGGTTAGGCGAGGCTTTTGCTGAGCTCCTAAATTATACATCCCTTGTCCATACTTCCTCTTACGACTCTCAATCTGCTGTTGCTTCCCTTCAATCATAAGAGCATTATCTACCAACTCTTGGTAGTTGTTGAAGGTTGCTACCATCAACTGCATACTCATCTCATCATTCAGCCCTTCCATAAACTTCTCCTGCTTCACGGCATCTGTGGCCACATCGTCAGGGGCATAGCGAGATAACTTGCTAAACTCATCCACATACTGAGCCACAGTATGGTTCCCCTGGCATAAGTTGCGAAAATCACGCTTCTTCATACTCATAGCTCCAGTTGAAACATGGGCTGTGCGGAAAGTTTGCTGAAACTGATCCCATGTAACCGTGGCTATAGGGTAGGTGATAGTGTAATTCTCCCACCATGATGTTGCTGGTCCATCCAACTGATGGGTGGCAAAACGCACCTTCTCAGCATCAGTACATCCTGCAGTGGTCAAATCCCTTCCAATCTTGCGGAGCCAATCATCTGCTACCATAGGCTCGGTGCTACTGGAAAACACCGGTGGCTGCAACCTCAGAAAACAGGCTAAGTTGTCAACTAGTGGGGGTGGTGGTGGATTGTTGTTGTTGTTGTTGTTGTTGCCCTGGTTCTAAACTAGCAACTGCATCAGGGTATTCTGCTGTTGGATCAACTGAGTGAGCTCCGGCGGGAAGGCAAATTCAGGGTCACGTCTCGGAGGCATCTGATGGGTTTAGAGGGAAGAGATTAGAATAGAATGGGGTCTAATGAGAAGGCACTACCCATATGCACATGAGACAAACACAATCATTTCACTCAATCAATCAAGCAAGGCATACAATCGATCTAACTATCGCAAAAGTGCTCGGACTACTTTATTTACATGGCGGAATACTATTACTGATATGGTGGTCTTCTAAAAATATTCCTCGGTTGCAGATTCCATGATATCTGCTCCAGCTTTGTCTTCAAAGTCATCATCGCTAAGGTCGGAGTCGGTGTCATCGATGATGATGTAGTCCTCTAGGCGAATCTCCTTGGGTTCTTCATCTTCTTCTACTGGAGTGGGGTCTCCCATAAATATTCCGATCTTAATCAGGTCGTCATTCTTCTCCAATAGTGTTGCAATTTCCTCCTCATATCCATCGCGTGTAGACTTAAGTTCTTCTTCCAGCTCGATGATCCTTCTTCAAATCTATCATGTCTGCGCACATCTGATTCTACGTCGAATGTGCTGGTTTAACTCCTGGACAAAAGCTGCAATTGATCTATCCTTCCTGGTGCTGATCATCTCTCATTGCTCGTCTCGGCGCCCACATATCTGGTAGACAGTGTCCTTAAGATCCTTGTGATATACTTCTCCAATGCGTCCCATGGTGATGTGAGCTGCCATACTCTTTCCTAAACTCCAGATTGGTGCGTCGAAGGAAAATTCTATGGGCTTAGTGACTGACATGAATGTCCTTCCTGGAACTTGAACTTGAATCATCCATCGTTCCTCTTCTGGTAAAGTGGCGTTGTATGTCCCGGTGAAGCTTGGTATTCCTATGTTCAGGTACCTAGTGACTTCCTTCAAGTGTCGTCCAAAAGGCGAGTCTTCCTCCGGTTGTGCAAACTTGTTCTTCGTCTCCGCCATACTAAAGAGTAGAAAATGGAGAGGAGTCAGAAATGAGTAGAGAAGAGTGACCTAGGGTTTATCTTAGTGGTCGTGCCCTACACTCAGCGTGTGCTCTAATACCATCTTTGTGGTGACCCGACCTCAAACGGTCAAGTCTCTGTGCTTCAGTGTCATCCCTGGATCGGTAATGCTGACACACACAGTACTCGAAGGATTTATAACAGAGTAGCAATCACACACTTATTACATCGGATGTCTCAAAAGAGAACTCATTACAATAAATATGGCTTAAGGCCATCTAATACGATAACAACGGAAGGCTTGGAAGATAAAGCGAGTCCATCAACTCCAACGGCATAGCTGAGCTGCACGACAATGACCTAACGAACCTTACTCCTCGACTGAAAAGTCTGCAACATAATACGTTGCAGCCCGAAACGGGTCAGCACATGGAATATGCTGGCAAAGTAACACAGTAGAGTAAGAACAGAATAATGCTAAGACTACATGCATATATGGCTGGTGGAAAGCTCTATGGTTACAGTTTTTGCGAAAAGCCAAATTTTCCCTACAACAAAGGAATAGATTTTAAATTTTACTATCATGGTAGTTGAAACATCATTGAGAAGGTTCCTCCAACTCAATCCCAATTAAAGTGATTAACAACCCAACAATATTATTTAAGAGTGATGAGATACTTAAGATACTCCAAGTACTAGATACTCAAGATTGTCCATAACCGGGGACACGGCTAACCATGATTAGTTTATACACTCTGCAGAGGTTTGTGCACTTTTCCCCACAAGACTCGATCGCCTCCGTTGGATTTCTCGCACTACCTGGTGTTTGAGAAACGAATGACCGAGGCACAGCCTTTCAAAAACATTAACTCTCTACTCCGGGTAGACCATACCAAACCTACAAACCCACTACCTGCTGATCTACCTCTTCAAGAGCTTCACGTAACTTACTCAACTATGCTAGAGCCCATAATAGCTTGTGGCTGCACACGGAAGTTTCTAGCATGAATAATCTTAGTTCCCTTTGAGCCTGGGTGGCAGTCCATAGGAAAATCACACGGGTACTCCGGGATTTCCAGAAAATACAGGCAACACTGGGTACTCCAGGTGCCTCAATCCACCCAGATGTAAATTTAAGTTGCCACCTTAAGTTGAACCATTATTAACAATCTCACATCTGTCATGGATTTCACTCACCCAAACCACGTCTACGAGCATAGCATAGTAGTATAAGCAAAGCGTAGAAGTAACTCCCAAGGGTTTGAATGTAACAGGGTTAATAGGTTCTACCTCATCAACTACTTCCCAACCCACAAGTTAATGTCATCCTAATCATGCAATGTTTGAGAATTGGAACTAATGCATAAAAACTGGGTGATAAAGGGTATGATGAAAGTGTTACTTGCCTTGCTGACGATCCACGTAACCTAGAGACTCCAAATAATACGCTTCGCACTCCAGGAATTCTATCGCAAACAAACAATAGCATACATAAGCAACTAACAAGAAACACGGGTAAAACCTAAATAAGAAGGTCTAACCGGAAAGTTCAACTTAAGAACTCCGGTTTGCAAAAAGAATCAAATCAAACGGAGCAACCAAACTCAAACGGCGAAAGAAACAAGATCCGTTTACTAATCTGGACCTAGATCAAATTTTACAGTACCAAAATCTTTTTCAATTGGTTAAGCGGAAAGAGGGTCTCGAGATGAAGATCTAGGCGCTTGAATCGCCTGATTCCGACTAACGAGCGAAAAGAAAAACTAAAACGAAAATCGGATCAGATATCGCGATCAGAAATAATCACGGATTAATCTGATAAAAAGAAAATGGATGAACAAACTAATGAATGAGCGTTCATTAGCTGTAACTAACGGACGAAAACCATTCATTAAAACGAACGTACGGACGAACGTCCGCAAAAATAGAAGAACCGGGAAAAAACCGGCGAACCGATCTAAAAAACGAACTAGGTTTCTAAAAACCCGAACGGTTTTAAAAAAACCAGCGGCTCAGATTGGCGCGGTACCTCGGCGAGGCGGCTCCGGCGAGGCGGGATCGGGCGGCGGCTCGCGGGGCGGTGGGGCTCGGTGGCGGCAAGGCG
>NC_041384.1:460459044-460489685 GCF_002162155.2 Triticum dicoccoides | reverse complement strand
CGCCCCGGGAGGATTCCGAGCCAGACTCTCCTCGGCGTCCGTGCCGAGCACGACGGCGCGCGCGAGGGGAGGCGGTGCGCGGGGTGGGCCGGCCTGGCTCGGCTGGGCTCCGGCCTAGTCGGGCGAGGGAAGTTTAAAAAAACCATTCCGCAGAACTCAGAAAAATCCTAAGAAATAAAATAAATTCTAAAAAAATGCCAAAACAAATTTTCATCGTCTAAATAAAATATTTAGAACAAGATGAACATTTTCTTGGCCCTAAAATGCAATTTTGAAAAACGTGCAACTTAATTAATTGCAAATAAAATCCAAATAAAATCAAATAAATGATTTTAGTATTTTTCCTCCAATATTTCAATTATTTTGGAGAAGTTTTATTATGTCCTCTTATATATTAATATGAAATATTTTCGGAGAGAAAAATAATTAAAACCAAAATCCTCGTTTCACTATTTGATGAAAATCAAATAAGGAAACCGGGAAATCCCCAACTCTCTCCGAGGGTCCTTGAGTTTCTTAGGATTTTGAGGATTGCGAAACGAAAATGCAATAAAATATGATATGCAAGAATGATCTATGTATAACATCCCAGATTGAAACATGACTGCTCCACGGCGGCTGCTTTTAGCGAAGAGGAGTGGTTACCCAGGGACAAGCCCCTGGCGAAGTCGTAAGTATCCGGATACCATAATAGTTCTTGGTATATTTTATTTTATTGCTTCTTATCATGCCGAACATGATTATGCAGCCCATCCAAAGCCCATATCGACGTATCCTCTTCGGATGAGTCTTTGGGCCCGTCGGAGGTGAACAGCGATTCACTCCCGACCGCCTCCTCCCCCCGCGCTACGGACGACGTCGAGGTGTTGTCTCAAAGGGTACTGAACCAAGGGGAGAAAGTTCTGGAGGCGCCCCAAGGCGACATTCCGAACATAGGGCGCATGAGGGGAAAGACTCCCATGGGCTCTAATGCCGGGGGCAGCAAGTCTAGGCCCCGGCCGAATACTGCGCTGGAACCTCCAGTGGTTCCAGATTCTGTCAGGCGACCCCTCGCCAAGGGGGGCAAGCCGTTTGTGCTGATGGCGTCTGTCCATCCAGAGGCATCGGACAATTTGCTGGAAGCGCTTCACGGCGCTTCCATTGACGAAGAGCACCGCACTATCATGAGTGCGGTGGTCAAGAAGGTTCAGTCCGCCAAAAGCGGACTGACTGAAGCCTGTGCCAGCCTCCTATCAGGCTTTGAGGTAAGTAATCAAATTATGAGAAAATGTTACAACATAGACAGTAGCCCCTGATGCTCTGTTTGGTGTTTGCAAAGAAAGGCTAAACAGTGGATCAAAGAATAATCACAGGAGTCTAATCAGAATATGTCTATGTGAATAAGCAGGCTTCAGTGCTGGCCGCTGCCGCTCGCACGGTGGAGGTCTCCGCACTGAAGCGGGACCTTGAGCGGTCCGAGGAAGAGCTCGGCCTTACCAAGAGGCAGCTCGAAGAGAATGAAGGTAAGTAATACCTCGTCTGTTTATTGATAAAGAAAAAGGAAAGTGGTTGTTAGATCACATGATCGTCATGAATTTTGCTAGGGGCCACGACCGAAGTGGCAGCCCTGAAGAAGGCGCTGTCCGAGGCCGAAGGCAAAGTGGCCAAGGAGCGCGTCGAGCGCGAGAAGCAAGAGGCCCGAGTCGGCGAGGTTCGGCAAGAGCTCCAGGAGTTTGTCAAGAAGTACGAGTCCTTGGAGCGTGACTCTAAGACGCAAGGGTCCGAGCTTGCGAAGGCCCTCGAGAACTCACAAAATGCCAAGGTCGAAGCACAAAAGGCCCTCCAGGAAATTGAGACGGTCAAGAAGATAGCAGTGGGTAAGGCATTCATTATCCAAAGCAAGCATGTGAAGGAAACTTTCCTTTTACTTACCCGAATTCGGAGCTCTCTAGGAGCGTTCGCAGATCTACCCAGCAGTGTGTCAGATGCCGCGGAGTTCTACGGGGCCGAGGAAGGGAGCTCGACGAAGAAGTTGTTCTGGTCTCAGTATACTGGGACCGAACATCCGATTCCCTTGAGTGACCAGTTGAAGCATCTGGTCGAGCTTCACAAGGCGGCCGAACTGGCCATGAAGGGCCTCATAGTCCGGATGTGGCCTGGCGAGCCCCTTCCTCGCAGCTATTTCGGCCTGGTAAGGCGGCTTGTGAACGCATGCCCACGGTTTGAAGTCATAAAGCGATCTTTCTGCATTGAGGGTTCGCGCAGGGCTTTTGCCCGGGCGAAAGTGCACTAGGCAAAGATGGACGCCAAAAAGCTGGTGAAGGAGGGGCCGCCGGAGGGCAAGGAGCATCGCCACCCCGAAAAGTATTATGACAGTATTCTAAAGGGTGCTCGCCTTGTGGCACAGGAATGTGCTAAGGATGTAATATTTGAATGAATGTACTCATGTGATCCTGTAATGTGGAACGAGTTCATGTGCGCTATGTAACGCTTGTTAATTTAAAATATTACCTTTTGTGCGGCTGTTTATAAAATTTGAGAGTTGGCCAGTCGTCGGCTTCTGCCCCCATGTAACTAGTACTGAGGTGTTCGGGATAAACCTGACCACTCTTTATCCCAATTTTGGGTCCTTTGAAGGAGGTGTTCAGCACAACGAACCAGGCAATCGGACTATAAAGCTTTATCACTCTCACTTAGCCATAGAAGTCTACAATTTTAAATTTTGGCGAAGCCCCTAATATTCGGAAGGCCGAACTTGGGGCGCTATGTACGCCTAAATCGGACAAGGCCGACTCCTCGCCCGAAGTGGAAAAAATCTTTAAGGATTTGAGACCTCTCGAACAGCGACCAGCTCTCGCCGCATCATGACAGTCAGTTTTCGGCTTTCTCTACTGAGGTGCTCGTCCGGAAGAACCGGGACACAATCGCAGTAGTTCTCCCAGTGCTACCTTAGCCGATATAGCAGAACGTAAGGTACCAAAACATGGGAGCCGGGCAAACCCAACTATTGACCCAAGACATGATTCGGAGCTGATGCATATAATGCTATAAGTTCGGGGTGCCGCACTGTCGAAAGTGTTCGGACTTTTCATGCCGTGTTATGGGGTACACTGAAGCCCATGGCGCACTGGTTGTATCAAAATGTACGGGTGTGATTTCTCGTAAATAAGCAGACAGGGAAAAAAGATAAAGGAATGCAATAATGAGCTAATGATGTACATTGTTATTTAGATGATACGTCAAAGAGTATGCATACATGTAGTGCAATAAGTAAAAGATAGGACTATTTGACATGTCCTATCCAAGGTCAAGCTGCGTGTGGGTATGCAAAACAGGTATATCGATCATTATCAGAGACCACCTGAGGATTCCCTTGTACATCAAAGCTTCTTGCCTCCTTGGTGTTTCCTTCCGGGTCCGATAATCAGGCGATCAGAGAGGGTCTTCAGAGAATAGGGGCCTGAAAGGAAGAAAATGTTAAAGGTATACGGGTCCTGAAGCGGTTGAGCCGCATTGTGGGTTGTGCCATGGCCGTGCCTCCGCCTATGCCCATGGTATCTTGAGTGCATAATTATGTACGTGCAGCACAAATTTTGTCGCTTGACTGGGACTAGGACGGAGGCTGAATTGCTAGGCGAGCTCTTAACGTGCCTGGCGATCCTCTTGCAGGGTATTCCAGACTCTCTTGAAGGTGTCTGGGGTCTTTTTCGCCGAATTGGCGGTTTGCCTCATAAGGCTGCTTTGCACTTCTGCTGCGAGGGCTGCAGTGTGCTCCTCCATGCGGAGCGAGCGTTCTGTGTTTCTATTAACTGTTATAACCCCGCGAGGTCCTGACATTTTGAGCTTGAGGTATGCATAATGCGGTACTGCATTGAATCTGGCAAATATGGTTCGTCCGAGCAGTGCGTGATAGCCACTGCGGAAGGGGACGATATCGAAGATTAACTCCTCGCTTCGGAAGTTGTTTGGAGATCCGAAGACCACTACCATTGTGATTGAGCCCGTGCAACATGCCTCTACACCTGGGATGACACCTTTAAAGGTGGTTTTGGTGGGTTTGATCCTCGAGGGGTCTATACCCATTTTGCGCACTGTATCCTGATAGAGCAGGTTCAGGCTGTGCCACCGTCCATAAGGACTCGAGTGAGGTGAAATCCGTCAATGATGGGGTCAAGGACCAATGTGACAGAACCGCCATGACGGATACTGGTGGGGTGGTCCCTGCGATTGAAGGTGATCAGACAAGAAGACCATGGGTTGAACTTTGGGGCGACTGGCTCCATCGCATAGACGTCCCTCAGTGCACGCTTTCATTCCCGCTTGGGAATATGGGTTGCGTATATCATGTTTACCGTTTTCACTTGGGGAGGAAATTTCTTCTATCCTCCTGTATTCGGCGGCCGGGGCTCCTCATCGTCGTCGCTATGCAGCCCCCTTTTCCTTATTGTCGGCATTCAACTTGCCGGCCTGTTTGAACACCCAGCATTCTCTGTTGGTGTGGTTGGCTGGTTTATCGGGGGTGCCGTGAATTTGACATGAACGATCGATTATGCGGTCCAACCTAGACGGGCCCGGATTGCTTCTTTTGAATGGCTTTTTCTGCTGACCAGATTTAGAGCCACTGAATCCAGCATTAACAGCCGTGTCTTCAGCGTTGTCGCCGTTGTTGCGGCGCTTGTGTCTGTTGCGACATGGCCTGCCGTTGCTATCTTTGGCATCTGAATTGCCAGGGTTTCTTGATGTGTTGTTGCTGCGAGCCAGCCAGCTATCCTCGCCCGCACAAAAGCGGGTCATGAGTGTCATGAGGGCTGCCATGGATTTTGGCTTTTCTTGGCCGAGGTGTTGGGCGAGCCACTCGTCGCGGATGTTATGCTTAAATGCCGCTAAGGCCTCGGCATCCGGACAGTCGACAATTTGGTTCTTTTTAGTTAGGAACCGAGTCCAGAATTTCTTGGCCGATTCCTCTGGCTGTTGGGTTATGTGCCTCAAGTCATCAGCATCCGGTGGTCGCACATAAGTGCCCTGGAAGTTGTCAAGGAATGCGTCCTCCAAATTCTCCCAACTGCCAATGGAGTTTGCCGGCAGGCTATTGAGCCAATGCCGCGCAGGTCCTTTGAGTTTTAATGGGAGGTACTTGATGACATGTAGATTGTCACCGCGGGCATGTAGATGTGGAGGAGGAAATCTTCGATCCATACCGCGGGGTCTGTTGTACCATCATATGATTCAATGTTCATGGGTTTAAAACCTTCTCGGAATTCATGATCCATTACTTCATCTGTGAAGCATAGGGGGTGTGTGGCACCTCTGTGCCGGGCTATATCACGACGCAGTTCATACGAGTCTTGTCTGCTGTATTCGGCCCGGCCGGATTTTCTATTAGTATATCCGGCGTGACGGTCGTCGTCACGCGTTGGGGCACGCCCCCGTGATCCGTAGATCGATCTTGCATGTCCTGCCTTGTTTTCCAATACGTCTCGCAGGTCCCGCGTGTTCCCCCGGGCCTTGGTATTTTTGTTGAACTGGCGACGGGGTGCGGGTTGGACTTCGGCTTGACATGCTGCTTTGTATCGGCCACGAGGTGGTCGGTCAGCCGCATCATATGCTAGAAGTGTAGGCTTTAATGCTTCTTCCTCGAGTTGGGGTAGCAACCTGCGCTTTGGGTAACTTTTGGTTGGGCACTCGAGTTCGTATTCCTCGGCCGCCAGGACCTCAGTCCATCTATCTGCTAGCAGATCTTGGTCAACTTAAAGCTGCTGTTGCTTTTTCTTCAGGCTTTTTGCTGTGGCTATAAGCCGCCGCTTGAAGCGCTCCTATTCGGCGGGATCCTCAGGCACAATAAATTCTTCATCGCCGAGGTTCACCTCGCCTTCGGAGAGAGGCATGTAATTGTCATCCTCTGATTCTCCATCTGCTGCCTGTTCCTTAGGGATAGCTTGCCCATCCTCCCGCTCGAGGCCTGGCTGGAGGGGATTGTCTTCATCTTCGGCGCTATCCGCAGCGTTATTGTCTCTTGTGCCGGTATCGCCGTTTTTGCTATGGCAGGGCTTAGAGCGGCGCCGTTGACGCCGGTGCTTAGATTGCTTCTCGAGGGGATTATCCTCTGTTGCCTTATTGCCATCGCTTTCTTTGGGGGTGTCCACCATGTATATATCATATGATGAGGTGGCAGTCCAGCGCCTTGTGGGCGGTGGTTCCTGTTATTCTCCTACATCGTCGTCCATACCGTCGATGTCTACGGAGCCGAAATCAAGCATGTCGGTTAAGTCGTTGACAGTGGATATTAAGTGGGTGGTGGGTGGGGAACAAATATCTTCGTCGTCCGCTTCCCACTCAAGCTGGACATAGTTCGGCCAAGGGCCTTCCGACAAGGAGAGAGACCTTAATGAATTCAGCACGTCACCCAGGGGCGAGTTCTGAAAGATATCCACTAAGGAAAACTCGATAATCGACGCCAAATCAGATTCGATAGGCACGGACGCAGGCGGTTCGGAGCCCGTGGCCGGGGACGAATCCAAGGGTCCGGCAACACAGGTCTCGTAGGAGGTGAAGTCAGTATTTGGCTCTATCGCCGCTGAGTGTGCGGCCTCCATGGCGGGGTCCATCCACCCATCCTTGGACGGCGCGATCTGCTCCGGATCGAGGGCCAAAGTTGCCACAGGGATGATCTTCCGAACACTGTCCAGCGGCAGAGCTAAGTGATGCTCGTCGTGACCGTGCGGCGCACCTGACACGGGCTCGAATCCGTCGAGGACCAAGTCTCCGCGGATGTCGGCAGTATAGCTTAAGTTTCCAAACCTGAACTGATGGCTAGGGGCGTAGCTATCGATCTGCTCCAGATGGCCAAGCGAGTTGGCCCACAATGCGAAGCCGCCGAATACGAAGATCTGTCCGGGGGGAAAACTTCACCCTGGATCGCATCGTTGCCGATGATCGAAGGAGCCATCAAGCCTTATGGTGAGACACAGTGGAACTCTTAATGAAAGCACCAATGTCGGTGTCAAAACCGGTGGATCTCGGGTAGGGGGTCCCGAACTGTGCGTCTAAGGCGGATGGTAACAGGAGGCGGGGGACACAATGTTTACCCAAGTTCGGGCCCTCTCGATGGAGGTAATACCCTACTTCCTGCTTGATTGATCTTGATGATATGAGTATTACAAGAGTTGATCTACCACGAGATAATATAGGCTAAACCCTAGAAGCTAGCCTATGATTATGATTGTTGTTGTCCTACAGACTAAACCCTCCGTTTTATATAGACACCGGAGGGGGCTAGGGTTACACAGAGTCGGTTACAAGTGAGGAGATCTACATATCCGAATTGCCAAGCTTGCCTTCCACGCAAAGGAGAGTCCCACCCGGACATGGGACAAAGTCTTCAATCTTGTATCTCCATCAATGTTGGGATATCGCTTATCGGGTACTTATCGGTCGACCCATGATAAGGGGTAAATCGGCCAGTTTATCGGCATATCGGCCGATTTATCGCCATATCGGCTGATTTATCTTATCGGTCAAACAACGGTAAGCGATAAATTGGCCAATTTATCGGAATATCAGAAGATATCTTGAGCAGTGATCTTCATAGTCCAACAGTCCGGCCAAAGTATATAGTCCAGCAGTCCGAGGACCCCCTAATCCAGGACTCCCTCAAAGTGCGCCAAGGCCGAAGATGGTTGCCTCTTCCTCCACAACGACCTCAAGGTGGCGCATGACGATGGCAAGGCTGAGGGCAAGGAGGTCAAGCGCAAGGGCCCTACTATGTTGGCAGCCGAGCCCGAGAAGAAGCGCGGCCGCGACCGCGACGAGCCCGAGGGGAGCAGCCGCCTGCTCCACGTCTACCACCATTTGCGCACCCACAAAAGCAACGACTGCCAGGAGCTTAGGGAACTTCACGACGAGCACTTGGTTCGCCGCCCCAACCGCCCCGATCGTGGCGCCGGTCATGGAGGCAGCCATGGCGGCGACAGATGGGACAATCACAACGACAATTAGCACCAGGCCTGGCGTGACCAGCCTCGCAACAGTGCCTGGTGTGACCAACCTCGCGACGTTGCCTCGCGTGCCCAGCCTCACGACAGTGCGTGGCGTAACCAGCCTCACGAGGCTCATCCTCAGGACAACACAGCCCTTGCACTGTTGTCGCTGTCCCCCAGGAGGAACGACAACAACCAGCAAGACGAGGGGTTGGGAGCTACCAGGAGCCTCACGCGATAGCCTGCATCCTCTGCGGAGCTCATGCACCCACGTCCAACCGCCTCTTCAGGCAGTTCTCTCACGAGGTGAATGTTGCCCTCCCGAGGCTTGAAGCGGTGAGACCCCTCAAGTGGTCACAGTACACCATCACTTTTGACTCCAAGGATCACCTTAGGTGCTCCACCATCGCTGGCGCACTTCCCATGATGTGCACCCCCAACATCAGCAACGTCTCAGTCACTAAGACTCTCATCGACGGTGGGGCTGGCCTCAACATGATCTCCATCGCGACCTTCGAAACGCTCCAGGTGTGCCTTTTGGTCACCTTCGGCACCCGCAACAACTACCACACCACGACGATCGACTTCGACGTGGCCCACATCGTCCTCCCGTACAACGCCATGTTGGGGTACCCCGTACTCACCAAGTTCATGGCGGCAACCCACCACAGCTACAACGTCCTCAAGATGCCTAGCTACAGCGGCGTCAGCACTGTCACTTGTGATGAGAAGGACGCGGTCTGCTCCCTCGAGCATGCTTACCGCACCGCTGTGGCAGACAACTCTGATGGCAAGAATGTCGTTGGCCTCGCTGAAGTGACCCCCGCGAAGAAAAAACAGCTCCTCCCCAAGGGCTGCCTTTAGGTGAACAAGCAGCTGGCTGGCGGCGATGCCCAGGTCTCTGTCCCCGTCACTGGGGCACGCCTTCCTCCTGCATAGGAAGGCGCGCCCGGTGCCTCCCTTAGGTTAGGCTCGGGGGCTTCCGTCTGGAGAGAGTCTGACCTGACCAGTGCAACGAGGGAGGTGCTCGGGCACCACTTGGAGGCGTGCCTCAACGCACGCCCCCACGAGCAAGGAGCACAACGCTAGCCGACCAGGAGCACATGAGTTCATCACCTAGGAGATTCACAAGCTGCAAGAAGCGCGGGCCATGCGAGGCGAGCGGTGCCCCCCGTGTACCACTAGCTCGGCTGCCACCCCGCTGCGAACAACGAGTTCCGCATGTGCGTGGACATTGCGGGCCTTAACATGGCCGAATCTCAAGACATGCCGGAGCAGAGGCGTCCCTGCCAACTACATTTGCATGCCTTTCGGCTTGTTGAACGCCGGTGCCTTTTGGCCTCGGCACCTCTGGAGCTTCCAGGGCCTCAGGAGCCGACCATCCCCTAAGGGACTGCCCCTGCGGTATGCTTGGTGACTTGCTTCAATGACAACCCCGACACCCCTGCAGCAGCGTAGTTGGAAGGTGACTTGACGCTCCTTAGGCTGTATTATCCCTAGACCGGTCAGGGTCCGCCCCTGCAACCGCGTCGTTCTGGTCGTGTACTAGACCTGGTTATGCTTTGATGGAATTGTTTTGCTGGCTTAAGCGACGTGTTCGGTGCCTCGCTGCCGTTTGGATCGCCGTGTCTTCATGAACCTCGCTCTTGATTGCCCCATGACCAGGACTCAACACGCCGTCTGTGCTCGGGTCCATCCCTGTAGCGTTAATAAACCAAGCGACTGAGCTCTGTCTCGCAGGCGGTCCTTGGTGTTCTGTCCTCTGATGGGACCGTCCAGGGCAGGAGAGTAAGGGTGCAGCTTGATACGCCCATTTTGCATCATGCTTTTATGTTGATATTTATTGCATTATGGAATCTTATTTCACATTATGATACAATACTTATGCCTTTCTCTCTTATTTTAGAAGATTTACATGAAGAGGGAGAATGCCTGCAGCTGGAATTCTGGACCGGTAAGGAGCAAA
Source organism: Triticum dicoccoides (assembly GCF_002162155.2). Classification (NCBI taxonomy): domain Eukaryota; kingdom Viridiplantae; phylum Streptophyta; class Magnoliopsida; order Poales; family Poaceae; genus Triticum; species Triticum dicoccoides. Next base: position 460,479,764 of record NC_041384.1, on the reverse strand, counting down.
TCTGAGATACCTATTCTGCACAATTCCAAACGTCCTGAAACTTTATGGAAAATTATTTTAGAATATATAAAAAACATTGGGCGAAGAAACAACAGAAGGGGACCCACCAGGTGGCCACAAGCCTGGGGGGCGTGCCCTACCCCCAGGGATTGTGGGCCCCCTAGCCATCATCTAGTGCCCATCTTCTGCTATATGAAAGGTTTTGACATAGAAAAAAAATCAAAAAAGAAGCTTTCGGGACGAAGCGCCATCATCTCGAGGTGGAACCTGGGCAGAAGCAATCTAGGGCTCCGCCGGAGCTATTCTGCCGAGGAAACTTCCCTCCGGGAGGGGGAAATCGAAGTCATCGTCATCACCAACGATCCTCTCATCGAGGGAGGGTCAATCTTCATCAACATCTTCACCAGCACCATCTCCTCTCAAACCCTAGTTCATCTCTTGTATTCAATCTTTGTCCCAAAACCTCAGATTCGTACCTCTGGGTTGCTAGTAGTGTTGATTACTCTTTGTAGTTGATGCTAGTTGGTTTATCTGGTGGAAGATCATATGTCTGATCCTTCATTATATTCAATACCCCTCTGATCTTGAACATGAACATGCTTTGTGAGTAGTTACGTTTGTTCCTGAGGGCATGGGAGAAGTCTTGTTATAAGTAATCATGTGAATTTGGTATTTGTTTGATATTTTGATGAGATGTATTTGTCTTTCCTCTAGTGGTGTTATGTGAATGTAGACTACATGACACTTCACCATGATTTGGGCCTAGGGGAAGGCATTGGGAAGTAATAAGTAGACAATGAGTTGCGAGAGTGACAGAAGCTTAAACCCTAGTTTATGTGTTGATTCGTAAGGATATGATTTGGATCCACATGTTTCATGCTATGGTTAGATTTATCTTAATTCTTATTTCGTAGTTGTGGATGTTGGGGAACGTAGCATGCAATTTCAAAAAAAATTCTTACTATCATGCAAGATCTATCTAGGAGATGCATAGCAACGAGAGGGGGAGAGTGTGTCCACGTACCCCCGTAGACTGAAAGCAGAAGCGTTAGGTTAATGCGGTTGATGTAGTCGAACGTCTTCACGATCCAACCGATCTAGTACCAAACGTATGTCACCTCTGAGTTCAGCACACGTTCAGATCGATGATGTCCCTCAAACTCTTGATCCAGCAGAGGGTCGGGGGAGAGTTCTGTCAGCACGATGGCGTGGTGACGGTGATGGTGATGTGATCCGCGCAGGGCTTTGCCTAAGCACTACGACGCTATGACCGGAGGAGTAAATTGTGGAGGGGGGAACCACACACGGCTAAGAGACCAATTGATGTTCTATGGGGTGCCCCCCACCCCCATATATAAAGGTGGGGAGGAGGAGGCCGGCCACCAAGGGGGCGCGCCATGGGGGGAAGTCTTACTAGGACTCCACTCCTAGTAGGATTCGCCCCCCCCCCCTTTCCTTTCTCATCGGACGGGAAAAGGAAGGAGAGGGAGGGGGAGAGGGAGAGGGAAAGGGGGGTGCCTCCCCCTTCTCCTTGTCCTATTCGGACTCCCTTGGAGGGGGACTTGCGGCCACCACTTGCGGGATCCCCTCTCTCTCTACTAAGGCCCATATAGGCCCAATACTTCCCCGGGAGGTTCCGGTAACCCCTTGGTACTCTGAAATATACCCGAACCATTCCGGTGTCCGAATATCATCGTCCAATATATCAATCTTTACCTCTCGACCATTTCAAGACACCTCGTCAAGTCCGTGATCTCATCCGGGACTCCAAACAAACTTCGGTCACCAAAACACATAACTCATATTACAAATCATCATCGAACGTTAAGTGTGCGGACCCTACGGGTTCGGGAACTATGTAGACATGACTGAGACACATCTCCGATCAATAACCAATAGCAGAACCTGGATGCTCATATTGGTTCCTACATATTATACGAAGATCTTTATTGGTCAAACCGCAATAACAACATACGTTTTCCCCTTTGTCATCGGTATGTTACTTGCCCGAGATTCGATCGTCGGTATCATCATACCTAGTTCAATCTCGTCACCGGCATGTCTCTTTACTCGTTCCGTAATGCATCTTCCCGTAACTAACTCGTTAGTCACATTGCTTGCAAGGCTTACAGTGATGTGCATTACCGAGAGGGCCCAGAGATACCTCTCTGACAATCGGAGTGACAAATCCTAATCTTGATCTATGCCAACTCAACAAACACCTTCAGAGACACCTGTAGAGCATCTTTATAATCACCCAGTTACGTTGTGACGTTTGATAGCAGACAAGGTATTCCTCCGATATTCGGGAGTTGCATAATCTCATTGTTAGAGGAATATGTATAAGTCATGAAGAAAGCAATAGCAATAAAACTTAATGATCATTATGCTAAGTTAATGCATGGGTCTTGTCCATCACATCATTCTCCTAATGATGTGATCCTGTTCATCAAATGACAACTCATGTCTATGGTCAGGAAACTTAACCATCTTTGATTAATGAGCTAGTCAAGTAGAGGCATACTAGGGACACTTTGTCTATGTATTCACACATGTATCAAGTTTTCGGTTAATACAATTCTAGAATGAATAATAAACATTTGTCATGATATAAGGGAATATAAATAACAACTTTATTATTGCCTATAGGGCATATTTCCTTCAGTCTCCCACTTGCACTAGAGTCAATAGTCTAGATTACATAGTAATGATTCTAACACCCATGGAGTCTTGGTGCTGATCATGTTTTGCTCGTGGAAGAGGCTTAGTCAATGGGTCTACAACATCCAGATCCCTATGTATTTTGCAAATCTCTATGTCTCCCTCCTTGACTTGATCGCGGATGGAATTGAAGCGTCTCTTGATCTTTTTGGTTCTCTTGTGAAATCTGGATTCATTTGCTGAGGCAGTTGCTCCAGTATTGTCACAAATGACTTTCATTGGCCCCATGCACTAGGTATTACACCTAGATCGGATATGGACTCCTTCATCCAGACTCCTTCATTTGCTGCTTCCGAAGCAGCTATGTACTCTTCTTCACACGTAGATCCCGCCATGATGCTCTGCTTGGAACTGCACCAACTTACGGCTCCACCATTCAATATAAATACATATTCGGTTTGCGATAGCGAGTCATCCTGATCAATGTAAAAGCTTGCATCAACGTACCCATTTATGACAAGCTCTTTGTCACCTCCATAAACGAGAAACATATCATTAGTACTTTTCAGGTATTTCAGGATGTTCTTAACTGTTGTCCAGTGATCCACTCCTGGATTACTTTGGTACCTCCCTGCTAAACTTATAGCAAGGAACACATCAGGTATGGTACACAGCATTGCATACATGATAGAACCTATGGCTGAAGCATAGGGAATGCCTTTCATTTTGTCTCTATCTTCTGCTGTGGTCGGGCATTGAGTCTGACTCAACTTCACACCTTATAACACAGGCAAGAACTCTTTCTTTGACTTATCCATTTTGAACTTCTTCAAAACTTTATCAAGGTATGTGCTTTGTGAAAGTCCAATTGAGCGTCTTGATCTATCTCTATAGATCTTGATGCCCAATATATAATCAGCTTCACCGAGGTCTTTCATCGAAAAATTCTTATTCAAGTATCCTTTTATGCTATCTAGAAATGCTGTATTATTTCCAATCAACAATATGTCATCCACATATAATATTTAGAAATGATACAGAGCTCCCATTCACTTTCTTGTAAATACAGGCTTCTCCAAAAGTCTGTATAAAACCATATACTTTGATCACACTATCAAAACGTATATTCCAACTCCGAGATGCTTGCACCAGTCCATAAATGGATTGCTGGAGCTTGCACACTTTGTTAGCACCTTTAGGATCGACAAAACCTTCTGGTTGCGTCATATACAACTCTTCTTTAAGATATACCTTAAGGAATGCAGTTTCGACATCCATTTGCCAAATTTCATAATCATAAAATGCGGTAATTGCTAACATGATTCGGATAGACTTAAGCATCGCTACGGGTGAGAAGGTCTCATCGTAGTCAACTCCTTGAACTTGTCGAAAACCTTTCGCAACAAGTCGAGCTTTGTAGACAGTAACATTACTGTCAGCGTTAGTCTTCTTCTTGAAGATCCATTTATTCTCTATGGCTTGCCGATCATCGGGCCACTCAACCAAAGTCCACATTTTGTTCTCATACATGGATCCCATCTCAGATTTCATGGCCTCAAGCCATTTTGCGGAATCTGGGATCATCATCGCGTCCTCATAGTTCGTAGGTTCGTCATGGTCTAGTAACATGACTTCTAGAACAGGGTTACCATAGCACTCTGGTGCGGAATGTACTCTGGTTGACCTATGAGGTTTGGTAGTAACTTGATCTGAAGTTTCATGATCATCATCATTAACTTCCTCACTAATTGGTGTAGGCATCACTGGAACTGATTTCTTGATGAACTACTTTCCAATTCGGGAGAAGGCTTGGAAGATAAGCGAGTCCATCAACTCCAACGACATCACTGAGTATAGAACCACGACCTAAAGGCACCTTACTCGTCGTCTGAAAAGTCTGCAACATGAACGTTGCAGCCCAAAAACGGTTCAACACATGGAATATGCTGGCAATGTAACACATAGAGAGTAATGAAAGAATAAAGCTATACTACATGCATATATGGCTGGTGGAAAGCTCTATGGTTACAGTTTTGTGTAAAGCCAAATTTTCCCTACTGCAAAGCAATACATTTTATTTAACTATCATGGTGGTTGTTAAACATTGAGAGTGTAGACACCCTCTCAATCCCAATTAAGCATCATCATTAAAACCCTACAAATTAATTAGAGTAACATTATGAGATTCACATGATAATCCAAGTACTAGATACTCAAGATGTCCGTAACCGGGGACACGACTAACCATGATTAGTTTATACACTCTGCAGAGGTTTGCACACTTTCCCCACAAGACTCGATCTCCTCCATTGGGATTCTCGCACTACATGATGTTTGGGAAACGGATGACCGAGACAAAGTCTTTCAGAAGCCCTAGCACCTTACGATCGGGTAGACAGTACCAATCTACATCCGCTACATCTGCTAGTCTGCCACTATAAGAGTTCGCATGACTTAGTCAACTATGTTAGAGCCCATATTAGCTTGTGGTTGCACACGGAAGTTTCTAGTATGAATAATCTCATGATCCCTTTGAGCCTGAGTGGCGGTCCATAAAGAAAAACAGGCAATCACTGGAATATCCAGGTGCCTCAATCTACCCAGATGTGTGTTTAAGTTGCCATCTTAAATAAACCATTAATTTAACAATCTCACATCTGTCATGGATACACTCACCCAATCCACGTCTACTAGCATGGCATGGCAATATAAGAAAACATAGAAGTAACTCCCAAAGGTTTGATAATAAAACAGGAAATATGTACTACCTCATCTACTTCCCAAAACCCACAATTTAATTAGATCCTAATCATGCAATGTTTGAGGATTGATCTAATGCAATAAAAAGTAGGTAGTAAAGTGATATGATCAAAGTGTTACTTGCCTTGTTGATGATCCGCGAAACCTAGAGATTCAAAGTAGCAAGCGGCGCACTCCGGGTACACTATCGCAAACAAACAAGCACACAATAAGTACTCATCTAATGCACATGTAAAACTCAAATAAGAGATCTAACCAGAAAGTTCAACTTAAGAACTCCGGTTTGCAAAAAGAATCAAATCGAACGAAGCAACGAAAGTCAAACAGCGAAAGAAACAAACTTCGTTTACTAATATGGATGAAACTCCGGGCGCTTGAATCGCCTAATTCCGATAAACGAGCGAAAAGTTATACTAGAACGAAAATCGGATCAGAAATCGCAATCAGAAATAATCGCGGAAAATCCGAGAAAAAGAAAAACGACGAACAGATTAACGAACGAACGTTCGTTTTCTGGAACTAAACGGTGAACGCGTCCATTAAAACGAACGAACAAGCGAACACTCGCTAAATACACTAAACCGGAAATAAACCGATCTAAAATAAAGAACGGATCTAAAAAACCGAACGAAAACCAAACGGAAAACCGAACGGTTTTCTCGAGAAAAACTGCAGGCGGCGGGGCGGTGGTCAACCTCGGCGGGGCGGCGACGGCTCGGGCGGCGGTGTCCGGCGGCGGCGGCGGCGGGGTCCGGCGGCGGCGGCGGTGGATCGGGGCTAGGGTTAGGGGTTTTGGCGCGGCGCGGCTTGGGCTGACGGGCTCGGGGGTGGCGCCTTATAAAGGCCCGGCCGGACGGAGTCCTGGCCGAACACGACCCAAAGTCGGGTCGCGTTTTTTTAAATAATTACGCGCAGAAAAACAAATGAAAGGAATACTAAACGGACTCCAAAAATCCCGAAATAAATTTTCCCCGACTTCTAAAATCAAGCCGGACAAGATGAACATTTATTTGGGGCCTAAATGCAATTTTGAAAAACACGCATTTTTCCTAAATTCAAATAAAGTAGCAAAACTCCAAAAATAAAATCTTATTTAATTTTATTATTAAATCCTCAATATTTTTTATTTTGGGAAAGTCATTTTATTCCCTCTCTCATATTTTGATAATATAAATAATTGAAGATAAACTAAATAAAATCAAATGATCCTATTTTCAAAATTTGAGAAAACTCAAATATGAAAATAACGAAATCCCCAACTCTCTCCGAGGGTCCTTGAGTTGCGTACAATTTCTTAGGATCAAACCCAAAAACAAATAAAATATGATATGCAGTGATGATCTAATGTATAACATTCCAAATTGAAAATTTGGGATGTTACAAACCTACCCCCCTTAAGATGAATCTCGCCTCGAGATTCGGGTTGGCTAGAAAATAGGTGATGGTGGTCCTTCAGCAGTTCTTCCTCTCGCTCCCATGTGGCTTCATCCTCGGTGTGGTGGCTCCACTGAACTTTGCAAAACTTGATAACCTTGCTGCGGGTGACTCGGCTGGCATACTCAAGAATCTTGACTGGTTTCTCCTCATAGGTCTCACTGTCCAGCTGAATCGCTTCTAGCGGCACTGTATCCCTTAGCGGTATATCAGCCATCTCTGCGTGACACTTCTTCAACTGGGAAACATGGAATACATCGTGAACTCCTGACAATCCTTGTAGGCTACTTCTCCCATACGCTCCAAAACCTTGTATGGTCCTACAAAACGTGGCGCTAACTTTCCCTTAACTCCAAAGCGCTTAACTCCTCAAAGTGCAGATACTCGAAGATAAACTCGGTCTCCGACTTCGTAAACTGTCTCCTGGTGTTTAGAATCTGCGTAGCTCTTCTGCCTGGACTGGGCTACCTTGAGCCTGTCGCGAATCAATTTCACCTTCTGTCCAGACTCCTTAATAAAATCCGGCCCAAACAACTGGCGATCTCCAACTTCATCCCACGACAATGGGGTCATGCACCTCCGTCCGTACAAGGCTTCGAAAGGGGCCATCTTCAAACTGGATTGATAACTGTTGTTGTAAGAGAACTCTGCATATGGCAAATTGTCGTCCCAACTAGATCCGTAATCTAGCGTGCAAGCTCTCAGCATATCCTCCAAAATCTGATTGACTCTCTCGGTCTGTCCATCTATTTGTGGATGAAAAGCTATGCTGAACTCTAGCCTAGTACCAAAAGTTTCGTGCAACTAATTCCAGAACTTTGAGGTATATTGGGTTCCTCTATCTGACACAATGCTCCTTGGAACTCCATGCAGACATACGATCCTGGTCATGTATATCTTTGCCAACTTAGCACTGGTGTAAGTAGTCTTCACTGGGATGAAATGAGCTACCTTTGTCAAACGATCGACTACAACCCAAATCGAGTCATAGCCTGAATGAGTTCTGGGCAAACCTGTGATAAAATCCATGCCTAGCTTATCCCAATTCCATTCGGGTATTGGCAATGGCTGTAACAATCCTGCTGGTTCTGATGCTCTGCCTTTACTCTCTGACATACATCACAAACTGCTACATACTCCGCAATATCCTTCTTCATTCCGGTCCACCAGAAAGTATCCTTCAAATCCAAATACATCTTAGTATTTCCTGAGTGAATCGAATATGATGAATCATGGGCCTCCTGCAGAATTAACTTCCTATTCTCCGGGTCATTGGTCACAAAAACACGGTCTTCAAACCATAGGGTATCGTGCTCATCCTCACGAAATCCTTTAGCTTTTCCTTTGCTCATCTTCTCCTTTATAGAGGCAACCTCATTGTCAGTCTTCTGAGCTTCTCTGATCTTATCCATCAAAGTAGACTGAATTTCCTATGCTGCTACATAGCCTCTCGGAACTATCTCCAAACATAGCTCACGAAGGTCCTCGGCTAACTCCTTCGGTAAATCTCTCGTCATTAGTGTATTGACATGGCTTTTATGGCTCAGGGCATTGGCTACTACGTTAGCCTTTCCGGGATGATAATGCAATCTCATGTCATAATCCTTGATGAGCTCCAACCATCTCCTTTGCCTGAGATTTAGCTCCTTCTGCGTGAAAATACACTTCAAACTCTTGTGATCCGTGTACACTTCACAATGGTTTCCAATGAGAAAATGTTTCTAAGTCTTTAATGCATGCACTACGACTGCTAACTCCAAATCATGTGTGGCATAATTCAACTCATGAGGCTTAAGCTGTCATGAGGCATATGAAACAACTTTTCCCTCCTGCATAAGCACTGCTCCAAGTCCTCGACGTGAAGCGTCGCAATACACCTCATAATCCTTGTTCTGATCCGGCAAAATCAACACTGGTGATGTAACCAAACGTTTCTTCAACTCCTGGAAACTGGCCTCACATTCCTCAGTCCATTTGAACTCGGTATCCTTCTTCAATAACTCCGTCATAGGCTTCGCAATCTTCGAGAAATTTTCAATGAATCTCTGGTAGTATCCTGCGAGTCCAAGAAAACTCCGGATCTCTCCAACTGTTGTTGGTGCTTCCCAATTTGTCACAGTGACAATCTCTTGGTGGGATCTACTGCTATACCTTCTCCGGATATAATGTGTCCGAGGAATCCAACTTCCTTCAACCAAAACTCACATTTGCTAAACTTGGCATATAACCGATGTAGAGATTCTCAAGTACCAAACGCAAATGCTCCTTATGCTCCTCTTCATTCTTCGAGTAAACCAGAATATCATCAATGAACACTATGACGAACTTATCCAAAAACTCCATAAACACTTTGTTCATCATGTTCATAAAATAGGCAGGTGCGTTAGTCAGACCAAATGGCATAACACTATACTCGTACAACCCATACATGGTGGTAAAAGCCGTCTTAGGTATATCCTGTTCTCGAATCTTCAATTGATGGTATCCTAATCGCAGATCGATCTTGGAAAATACCTTAGCTCCTTGCAATTGATCAAACAGATCATTGATCATCGGTAGTGGGTACTTGTTCTTGATTGTTACTTCATTCAATCCTCGATATTCAGCAACCATCCTTAATGATCCATCCTTTTTCTCCACTAGAAGTACTGGCGATCCCCAAGGCGAAGAACTTGGGCGAATATAACCTTTATCCCGTAACTCTTTAATCTGCTTCTTAATCTCCTCCAAAACCTTTGCGGGCATCCTGTATGGTCTCTTAGATATTGGCCCTGTGCCTGGCAAAAGCTCAATCAAAAACTCAATATCTCTATCCGGTGGCATGCCTGGCAACTCCTCTGGAAATACGTCAGGGAAATCCTTCACCACTGGTACTTCCTCTTGCACAACTCTTGATAAGGAATTTACTTGAGTCCTCTTCGGCACATGCCGGGATACATACTTGATCCTTCTTCCTTCTGGCGTCATAAGCAAAATTGACTTACTAGCACATTCAATATTCCCTTCATACTTCGATAACCAATTCATGCCTAATATCACATCCAATCCTTGAGATTCCAATACTATTAGGTCTGAGGGAAATACATAGTTACCAATCCTTAATGGTAACCGATCACACCATAGACTAGCCATATACTCTGCTCCAGGCGAGGTTACTAACATGGGTGACCTAAGGGCTTGGGTTGGCAGTTTATACTTATCCACAAATCCCCTTGAGATGTATGAATGCGATGCACTAGTATCAAAAAGAACGAGTGCAGTAAATGACTTAACCAAAAACTTACCTATTACTGCATCTGGCTGAGCTTCAACCTCTTCCACGTTAACGTGGTTCACCTGTCCCCTATTGAAAGGGTTCAACTTCTTCCTAGAGCTTCCATTGCCATTTCCATTCTGGGCTTCAGGACATTCATTGGCATAATGTCCAGTCTTCTAACACTTAAAGAAAGTGACTTGGCTCAAGTCTCTCTTGGCTGGTGTTGATGGGTTGGTACGGTTCTGGCCGTTGCTTCCTCCATTCCCATTACCATTCTTGGGGCCATTATGATTGTGCGAGCTTCCTCCCCCATGGGTATGCTGAAAAGGTCCTCCCGGTTTAGGGGTAAACGCGGCTTCTACTGAGCTCTAGAATTGCACTTCCCTTGTCCATACTTCCTCTTACGGTTTTCAATCTGCTGCTGCTTCCCTTCAATCATAAGAGTGCGATCTACCGACTCCTGGTAGCTGTTGAAGCTTGCTACCATCAACTGCGTGCTCAACTCATCATTCAGTCCTTCCAGAAACTTCTCCTGCTTAGCTGCATCCATAGCAACGTCATCTGGGGCATAACGTGCTAGCTTACTAAAGTCATCCACATACTGGCCAACGGTCCGTCCTCCTTGGCGCAAGTTGCGAAACTCACGCTTCTTCATGGCCATAGCTCCTGCTAAAACATGGGCAGTACGGAAAGCCTGCTGAAACTGATCCCATGTGACAGTGTCAATAGGGTAAGTGGCTGCGAAATTCTCCCACCATGATGATGCGGGTCCTTCAAGCTGATGTGCGGCAAATTTCACCTTTTCCGCATCTGTGCATCCTGCCGTGGTCAACTCCCTTGCTGTCTTGCGGAGCCAATCATCTGCAATAATTGGCTCGGTGCTACTGGAGAACACCGACGGATTCAGCCTAAGAAAATGGGTTAAGTGATCAACAGGTGGTGGCGGTGGTGGGTTGTTTTTGTTTTTGTTCCCCTGATTCTGATTCTGGACTAGCAACAACATCAAGGCATTCTGCTGCTGGATCAACTGAGTGGGCTCCAGTGGGAAAGCAAATCCATTGTCACGTCTCGGAGGCATCTGAGGGTTCAGAAAAGATGAGAATATAGAATAGAATGAGGTCTAGAGAGAAAACACTACCCAAATGCACATGAGGCAAATGCACAGAAAATCACTTCATTCAATCAAACAAGGGCATACAATCGGTCTAGAACTATCGTTATAAAAGTGCTTGGACTATGCTATATACATGGTGGAACACTACTACGGTTATGGTGGTCTATTAGAAAAACTGCTCCGATGAAGACTCCATGATATCCGCTCCAGCTTCATCAACATAGTCATCATCGCTATCGTCTGGATCCGAGTCGGTGTCGTCGATGATGATATAGTTCCCCGGGCAAGTGGAATCGTCATCTTCTCCTCCTAGCGCGGGATCTCCCATGAAAACTCCTAGCTTCCTGGTCATGTCCTCATTCTTCTCCACTAATACTTCGATTTCCTCCATATAATCTTCACGTGTAGCCTTGGGTTCTTCTTCTAGCTCCGTGATTCTTGTCATCGCCTTCTTTAGATCTATCATGCCTGCACACATCTGGTTCTCCTGACGTCGAATGTGTTGGTTTAACTCCTGGATGAAAGCGGCAATTGATCTATCCTTCCTGGTGCTGATCATCTCCCATTGCTCATCTCGGCGCCCACAAATCTGGTAGATAGTATCCTTGAGATCATTGCGGTAAACTTCTCCAATACGTCCCATGGTGATGTGGGCTGCCATGCTCTTTCCTAGACTCCAGGTTGGTGCATCAAAGGAAAACTCTATGGTCTCAGTGACGGGCATGAACGTCCTTCCTGGAACTTGAACTTGAATCATCCAACGCTCCTCTTCAGGTAAAGTGGCATTGTAGGTTCCGGTGAAGCTTGGTACTCCGATGTTCAGGTACTTAGTGACTTCCTTCAGGTGGCGTCCAAATGGTGTATCTTCATCCGGTTGCGTGAACTTGTTCCTTGCATCCGCCATCCTAAAAGAGTAGACAAGATGAGAAGTCAGAAATGAGAAGAGTGAGTAGTGATCTAGGGCTTTAGTTTAGTGGTCGTGTCCTATAGTTAGCGTGTGCTCTGATACCATCTTGTAGCGACCAGACCTCAACCAGTCTGATCTCTGTGCATCAGTGTCATCCCTGGATCAGTAATGCTGAAACGCACAGCACTTGAAGGATTTATAACAGAGTAGCAATCACACACTTATTACATCGAATGTCTCAAAAGCGAACTTATTACAATAAATATGGCTTAAGGCCATCTAGCAACGGGAACAGCGGAAGGCTTGGAAGATAAGCGAGTCCATCAACTCCAACGACATCACTGAGTATAGAACCACGACCTAAAGGCACCTTACTCGTCGTCTGGAAAGTCTGCAACATGAACGTTGCAGCCCGAAAATGGGTCAGCACATGGAATATGCTGGCAATGTAACACATAGAGAGTAATGAAAGAATAAAGCTATACTACATGCATATATGGCTGGTGGAAAGCTCTATGGTTACAGTTTTCCGTAAAGCCATTTTTTCCCTACTGCAAAGGAATAAATTTTATTTAACTATCATGGTGGTTGTTAAACATTGAGAGTGTAGACACCCTCTCAATCCCAATTAAGCATCATCATTAAAACCCAACAAATTGATTAGAGTAACATGATGAGATTCACATGATAATGCAAGTACTAGATACTCAAGACGTCCATAACCGGGGACACAGCTAACCATGATTAGTTTATACACTTTGCAGAGGTTTGCGTACTTTTCCCCACAAGACTCTATCTCCTCTGTTGGGATTCTCGCACTACATGCTGTTTGAGAAATGGATGCCCGAGACATAGTCTTTCAGAAGCGCTAGCACCTTACGATCGGGTAGACAGTACCAACCTACATCCCCTACATATGCTAGTCTACCACTGTAAGAGTTCGCACGACTTAGTCAACTATGCTAGAGCCCATAGTAGCTTGTGGATGCACACGGAAGTTTCTAGTATGAATAATCTCATGATCCCTTTGAGCCTGGGTGGCGGTCCATAAAAAAAAACAGGCAATCGCTGGAATACCCAGGTGCCTCAATCCACCCAGATGTGTGTTTAAATTGCCACCTTAAATAAACCATTAATTTAACAATCTCACATCTGTCATGGATACACTCACCCAATCCACGTCTACTAGCATAACATGGCAATATAAGCAAACGTAGAAGTAACTCCCAAAGGTTTGATAATAAAATATGAAATATGTACTACCTCATCAACTTCCCAAAACCCACAATTTAATTAGATCCTAATCATGCATTGTTTGAGGATTGATCTAATGCAATAAAAACTGGGTAGTAAAGAGATATGATCAAAGTGTTACTTGCCTTGCTGATGATCCACGAAACCTAGAGATTCAAAGTAGCAAGCGGCGCACTCCGGGTACTCTATCGCAAACAAACAAGCACACAATAAGTACTCATATAATGCACATGTAAAACTCAAATAAGAGAACTAACCAGAAAGTTCAACTTAAGAACTCCGGTTTGCAAAAAGAATCAAATCGAACGAAGGAACGAAAGTCAAACGGCGAAAGAAACAAACTTCCTTTACTAATATGGACCTAAATAAAATTTTACAGAAGCAAAATCTTCTTTGAGTTGGTTAAACGGAAAGAGGGTTTCGAGACGAAACTCCAGGCGCTTGAATCGCGTGCTTCCGATAAACGATCGAAAAGTTATACTAGAACGAAAATCGGATCAGAAATCGCGATTAGAAATAATCGCGGAAAATCCGAGAAAAAGAAAAACAACAAACAGATTAATGAACAAACGTTCATTTTATGGAACTAAACAGTGACCGCGTCCGTTAAAACGAACGAACGAGCGAACGCTCGCTAAATAAACTAAACTGGAAATAAACCGATCTAAAATAAAAAAATGGATCTAAATAAACCGAACGAAAACCAAACGAAAAACCGAACGGTTTTCTCGAGGAAAACTGCCGGCGGCAGGGCGGTGGTCAACCTCGGCGGGGCGGCGGCGGCTCCGTCGGCAGCGGCTCGGGCGGTGGGGTCCGGCGGCGGCGGCGGCTCGGGCGGCGGGGTCCGACGGCGGCGGATCGGGGCTAGGGTTAGGGTTTTTGGCACGGCGCGACTTGGGCTGACGGGCTCGGGGGTGGAGCCTTATAAAGGCCCGGCCGGACGGAGTCCTGGCCGAACACGGCTCAAAGTCGGTTCGCGTTTTTTTAAATAATTACACGCATAAAAACAAATAAAAGAAATACTAAACGGACTCCAAAAATCCTGAAATAAAATTTCCCCGACTTCTAAAATCAAGCCGGACAAATGAACATTTATTTGGGGCCTAAATGCAATTTTGAAAAACGTGCATTTTTCCTAAATTCAAATAAAGTAGAAAAACTCCAAAAATAAAATCTTATTTGATTTTATTAATTCCTCAATATTTATTTATTTTTGGAAAGTCATTTTATTCCCTCTCTCATATTTTTATAATAGAAATAATTGAAGATAAAATAAATAAAATCAAATGATCATATTTTCAAAATTTGAGGAAACTCAAATATGGAAATAACAAAATCCCCAACTCTCTCCGAGGGTCCTTGAGTTGCGTAGAATTTCTTAGGATCAAACCCAAAAGCAAATAAAATATGATATGAAGTGATGATCTAATGTATAACATTCCAAATTGAAAATTTGGGATGTTACACCTCATCAAGTTCTACTTTCCTCCCACTCACTTCCTTCGATAGAAACTCCTTCTCTAGAAAGGATCCATTCTTAGCAGTTAATATCTTGCCTTCGGATCTGTGATAGAAGGTGTACCCAACAGTTTCCTTTGGGTATCCTATGAAGACGCATTTCTCCGATTTGGGTTCGAGCTTATCAGGTTGAAGCTTTTTCACATAAGCATCGCAGCCCTAAACTTTAAGAAACGACAGCTTAGGTTTCTTGCCAAACCACAGTTCATATGGTGTCATCTCAATGGATTTAGATGGTGCCCTATTTAACGTGAATGCAGACATCTCTAAAGCATTACCCCAAAACGATAGTGGTAAATCGGTAAGTGACATCATAGATCGCACCATATCTCATAAAGTACGGTTACGACGTTCGGAGGCACCATTATGTTGTGGTGTTCCA
Organism: Triticum dicoccoides; assembly: GCF_002162155.2. Lineage (NCBI taxonomy): Eukaryota > Viridiplantae > Streptophyta > Magnoliopsida > Poales > Poaceae > Triticum > Triticum dicoccoides. The sequence continues at coordinate 460,464,478 of NC_041384.1, read as the reverse complement.
GGTGGCGTGAGTTGCGAAACTATTCCACATTGTTTCAAATGAAGACCAAACTCGGAACTCAAATATTCGCCTCCGCGATCAGATCATATAAACTTTATTTTCTTGTTACGATGATTTCGATTTCACTCTGAAAATCTTTGAACTTTTCAAATGTTTCAGACTTATTTTACATCAAGTAGATATACCCTTATCTGCTTAAATCATCTGTGAAGGTCAGAAAATAACGATACCCACTGCGAGCCTCAACACTCATCGGACCGCATACATCAGTATGTATTATTTCCAATAAGTCAGTGGCTCGCTCCATTGTTCCAGAGAACGGAGTCTTAGTCTTCTTGCCCATGAGGCATGGTTCGCAAGCATCAAGTGATTCCAAAAGCCCATCGGTAGGGAGTTCCTTCATGCGCTTTACACGAAATGACCTAAATGGCAGTGCCACAAATAATTTGCACTATCATTATTAACTTTGCATCTTTTGGCTTCAATATTATGAATATGTGTATCACTAAGATCGAGATTCAAAAAAATAGACCACTCATCAAGGGTGCGTGACCATAAAAGATATTACTCAAATAAATAGAACAACCATTATTCTTTGATTTAAATGAATAACCATCTCGCATCAAACAAGATCCAAATATAATGTCCGTGCTCAACGTTGGCACCAAATAACAATCATTCAGGTCTAAAACTAATCCCGAAGGTAGATGTAGAGGTAGCGTGCCGACGGCGATCACATCGACCTTTGAACCATTTCCGAGCACAACGTCACTTCGTCCTTGGCCAATTGTCGTTTAATCCGTAGCCCCTGTTTCAAGTTGCAAATATGAGCAACAGAACCAGTATCAAATACCCAGGCGCTACTACGAGCATTAGTAAGGTACAAATCAATAACATGTATATCAAATATACCTTTCACTTTGCCATCCTTCTTATCCGCCAAATACTTGGGGCAGTTCCGCTTCCAGTGACCAGTCCCTTCGAAGTAGAAGCACTCAATTTCAGGCTTAGGTCCAGATTTGGGCTTCTTCCCTTGAGCAGCAACTTGCTTGCTATTCTTCTTGAAGTTCCCCTTCTTCCCTTTGCCCTTTTTCTTGAAACTACTGGTCTTGTTAACCATCAACAGTTGATGCTCCTTCTTGATTTCTACCTCCGCAGCCTTTAGCATTGCGAAGAGCTCGAGAATTGTCTTGTTCATCCCTTGCACATTATAGTTCATCACGAAGACTTTATAGCTTGGTGGAAGTGATTGAAGAACTCTGTCAATGACACTATCATCAGGAAGATTAACTCCCAGCTGAGTCAAGTGGTTACGGTACCCAGACATTCTGAGTATGTGTTCACTGACAGAACTGTTCTCCTCCATGTGCAGCTATAGAACTTGTTGGAGACTTCATATCTCTCAACTCAGGCATTTGCTTGAAATATTAACTTCAATTCTTGGAACATCCCATATGCCCCATGACGTTCAAAACTTCTTTGAAGTCCCGATTCTAAGCCATAAAGCATGGCACACTAAACTATCGAGTAGTCATCAGCTTTAGTCTGCCAGACGTTCATAACGTCTGGAGTTGCTCCTGCAGCGGGTCTTGCACCTAGTGGTGCTTCCAGGACGTAATTCTTCTGTGCAGTAATGAGGATAATCCTCAAGTTACAGACCCAGTCCGTGTAGTTGCTACCATCATCTTTCAACTTAGCTTTCTCTAGGAACGCATTAAAATTCAAGGGAACGATAGCATGGGCCATTGATCTACAACAACATAGATATGCAAAAACTATCAGGACTAAGTTCATGATAAATTTAAGTTCAATTAATAATATTACTTAAGAACTCCGACTTAGATAGACATCTCCCTCTAGTCATCTAAATGATCATGTGATCCATATCAACTAAACCATGTCCAATCATCACGTGAGATGGAGTAGTTTTCAATGGTGAACATCTCTATTTTGATCATATCTACTATATGATTCATGTTAGACCTTTCGATCTTAGTGTTTCGAGGCCATATCTGCATATGCTAGGCTCATCAAGTTTAACCCGAGTATCCTGCGCATGCAAAACTATCTTACACCCGTTGTATGTGAACGTAGAGCTTATGTAACACCCTCGATGCGACTATATCTCCCACGTGTCGAGGCGCGACTTAGAGGCATAATCGCATTGAAGGCATATGTCGCAAGTTAGGCAATCTTCACAACATCCCATGTAATATAGATAATAAAAGGGGAGATAACATAGTTGACTTACACTCGCCACGTCAATCAAGTACATAAATAACATTACATCACCCAAACACTCATGGCCCGACTACGGCGCCAAAATAAAAGAGAACCCAACATGCGACACGGTCCCGATCACCCCCAACTGGGCACCACTACTGATCATCGGGAAAAGAAACATAGTAACGTTGAGAGTCCTCGTCGAACTCCCACTTGAGCTCGAGCGTGTCTCCTGGAGCGGAATCATCAGGCCCTGCATCTGGTGTAATAGTAATCTGTGAGCTACAGGGACTCAGCAATCTCGCACCCTCGCGATCAAGACTATTTAAGCTTAAAAGGTATGGCAAGGGAAATATATGTGGAGCTGCAGCAAGCGACTAGCAAATATGGTGGCTATCCTGTTCGCAAAAGAGAGCGAGAAGAGGAGGCAAGGCGCGAGCGGGAAACTAGAGAGCAACCTGCGCAAACATTACTCCAACACCGTGTCCACTTCCCGGACTCCACCGAGAAGAGGCCATCACGGTAACACACTCAGTTGATTCATTTTAATTAAGTTAAGGTTCAAGTTATCTACAGCCGGACATTAACAAATTCCCATCTGCCCATAACCGCGGACACGGCTTTCAAAAGTTCAAATCCCTGCAGGGGAGTCCCAACTTAGCCCATGACAAGCTCTCACGGTCAACGAAGGAATAGACCTCCTCCCAAGATGTTCCGATCAGACTCGGTATCTCGGTTCTTCAAGACACTTCGACAGGTTAAAACAAGACCAGCAACACCGCCCGAATGTGCCGACAAATCCCGATAGGAGCTGCACATATCTCTTTCTCAGGGCACACTCAGATTGTCCTAGGTACGGGTAGGCCAGCCCAGAGTTGCCCCTGGTGGCCACCGGTAGCTGACAGGTGGACCAACACTCAGAGGAGCACTGGCCCGGGGGGGTTAAAATAAGATGACCCTCGGGCTCCGGAAACCCAAGGGAAAAAGAGGCTAGGTGGCAAATGGTAAAACCAAGGTTGGGCATTGCTGGAAAAGCTTTAATCAAGGCGAACTATCAAGGGGTTCCCATTATAACCCAACCGCGTAAGGAACGCAAAATCCGGGAACATAACACCGATATGACGGAAACTAGGGCGGCAAGAGTGGAACAAAACACTAGGCGAGAGGCCGAGCCTTCCACCCTTTACCAACTATATAGATGCATTAAGATAACAAGATAATATAATGATATCCCAACAAGTAAATAAATGTTCCAACAAGGAACGGCCTTCAATCTTCACCTGCAACTAGCAACGCTATAGGAGGGGCTGAGCAAAGCCAATCAACGGTTTGCTAGGACAAGGTGGGTTAGAGGTTTGACATGGCAATTTGGGAGGCTTGAAAGCAAGTGGTAGGCATCGTAGCATTGGCATAGCAAAAGAGCGAGCAAACTAGCATAGCAAAGATAGTAGTGATTTCGAGGGTATGATCATCTTGCCTTCACAGTTGTCAGAGTTGACTAGATCCTCGAAAGCAAACTCAAGGGGCTCCTCATTAGCGAACTCTTCTCCCGACTCTGCCCAAACAAGACAAAAAAGCAACAAGGACACAATCAAACACGTGCAAGAATCAAACAAGTTGGTGCAAAGATGATATGCTACGCGGGATGCGATGTGGGATGCATATGCAACATGTGACAAGAAATGCATGAACCTGGCCTCAACTTGGAAATCCAAGTGTGCCACTGTAAAGATGAGATGAAATCGCTTGAAAACGATATAAAGAACGCCGGAATCGGAGTTACGGTTTGGAAATGGCAAGCAATTCAAATATGACACCGGTTTGTGATTTACAGCAAGTAGGCATCTAAATGCAATGAGATGAACGTGCTAAAGCACACAAACATGACAACAAAATACATGGCAGGGATGCATTCAATATGCTTAATAAAAGTCTAGCACTGAGCTATGGCCAAATCATCCATTAACAGGTTCAAACAAGCATGGCAAAAATGCATATGACAAACAGATTTCAGACTTAGTGAAATTAACACTTGTCTGGAATTTCAGATCAGGTAGCACTCTTCGGAGCAACAAAACTACATGCTACAGGACCTGAACATGGCAAAGTAAAGCATGGCATGGAGCTACTCAAAGAGCTTAACAAAAGTCCCTTAGCGACCTTGAGCCAAAAGGGATCAGAAAATACAAATGCAAGCATGTGAACATAGCAAAAACGTAATCAGTTTTTAGACTTTGTGAAAACTGGCACATGCTGAAACATAACTCAAGTAGGCATGTTTACGAGCTCAATGCACTCACTACGGAGCAAGTCATGATAATCTAAGCATACACCCATCAAGAATACACAAAATGAAAGCTAGACATGGCAAGAACAATAACATAGCATGCACGGATCAACTACAACAACATCGGCAAAATTGCAAACAAGTTGACAATCTGCCCAGATTCACAAAGTAGCAAAAGTAGAGCTCGATTGACCCAAGCTAGGGTACTCCATAATTGAAAACAAAGACATGGATGGATAGAGCACTAAAAGATTAACAAAACATCCTTACTGATCATCCTCAAAAGAGGCACGGATCACTAGGAAACAACATGAACATATGACAATATGAGATAAACAACTCAAGGACTTGGTGGAAATGCTAAGTCCCTGAAAACGGAATTAACAAGTGCACCACTTTGCAAGCTTGTGCTAGTCACCACACACATCACAAAAATACATGGGTTGCACCTCTGGCAAGATGACAAACCCTTAACAAAACATATGTATAACTCATGGGCATATCATGCACACAATAATCATGGCAAAAATGACAAAAAGCTAAATGGAGTAGCAGATCTGACAATTATCTCAAGTAGCCCTCTTCTAACAGCATTTCGGGCATCAAGATGAACTCAAATGAAAATGGTGCAATGGAACAAAATGATGTGCTCTCTGAGATGAACATTTTGATATGCTAAATGCCAAAAACGGAGTTACGGATGCGGAGATACAAGACTATGAACAGGAGCATATGGACTAGAAAATTCCAGGGACTTAGGAAGAAAAAAACCCCGAGATCTAGGGTTTGCACGGAAGCCGAGGTGGTGGCGGATCTCGTCGGAGCTTCTCGCCGGAGAGGGGATCCGGCGACGAGGAGGACGGCGGATGGCGGCGGAGCGGTGGAGAGGAGGCGAGGCCGAGGCGAGGGGCGGCGAGGCGCGGG
>NC_041384.1:460453313-460458536 GCF_002162155.2 Triticum dicoccoides | reverse complement strand
GGGGAGCTGAGGAGGCGACATCGGGCGGGCGCCCCCATGCGGCGACGGCGGCGGGATGGGCCGCGGGGGCCTGCGATGGGCCGCGGTGGGCAGGCGGAGGAGGCGGCGAAGTGGGGCGGCCGGGTCGCCATGTGGCACGCCCGGAGTGGCTGGCGGGGAAGCGAACAATGTCCGTCGGCGGGAATTTTGTCCGGCGCGCACGATGACGAGTGGATCTAGGGTTTCGGCGGAAAGAAGAAGAAGAAAACGGAGGGGGTCTTTAAATAGGCTTAGAGGGAGCTAGGAGAGTCCAAATGAGGTGCGGTTTTTGGCCACGCGATCATGATCAAACGCTCTAGATGTTGGAGAAGAGTTAGGTGGGTTTTGGGCTAAAATGGAGGGGTGTTGGGCTGCAACACACACGAGGCCTTTCGGTCCCTCGGTTAACCGTTGGAGTATCAAACGAAGTCCAAATGATACGAAACTTGACAGGCGGTCTACCGGTAGTAAACCAAGGCCGCTTGGCAAGTCTCGGTCCAATCCGGAAATCTTTAATCCCCACACATGAAAGAAAGTTAGAAATGACCACCGGAGGAGAATGAAGTGCCGGAATGCAAAATGGACAACGAGGAAAATGCTCGAATACATGAGATGAACATGTATGCAAATGCAATGCACATGATGACATGATATGAGATGCATGACAATGATAACAACACATGGGGACAAAAACCCGAACCCGAGAAAATAAAATAACTTAACGCCGGAAACGATAAGAGTTGGAGTACAAATTGGGAAAGTTACATCCGGGGTGTTACAACACTCCACCACTACGAAAGGATCTCATCCCGAGATCTAGGGCTGAAGTAACGCCGGGTACTCAGAACGGAGGTGATCCTCACGTTCCCAGGTAGCTTCATGGTCAGAATGGTGTGACCACTTGACTTTGAGAAATTTGATTGACTTATTGCGAGTCTTGCGTTCAGTCTCTTCAAGAATAGCAACTGGGTGCTCACGATAAGAGAGATCTTCTTGGAGCTCAATGTCCTCGAAGTTGATGGTGCGGTCAGGAGTCTTGAAGCACTTTCGAAGCTGAGAGACACGGAACACGTCATGAACATTTTCAAAGTTCGAAGGAAGCTCAAGTTGATAGGCGAGGTCGCCTCTCTTGCTGACAATCTTGAAAGGTCCCACGTATCTAGGGGCAAGCTTCCCTTTGATACCGAAGCGACGAGTACCTTTCATAGGAGAGACACGGAGGTAAACATGATCTCCGATCTCGAAAGCCAAATCACGGTGCTTACTATCATAGTAGCTCTTCTGACGGGATTGGGCTGCTTTGAGGGTATCTCGAATGACTTTGCACATTTCCTCTGCCTCTGTGATTAAGTCATTACCCAAAAGCTGATGTTCACCGGTTTCAGACCAGTTGAGAGGGGTACGACACTTCCTGCCATACAGAATTTTAAATGGGGCCTTGCCCGAACTTGCTTGAAAACTGTTGTTGTAGGAGAATTCAGCATAAGGAAGACAATCCTCCCACTTCATGCCGAAGGAGATAACACAAGCCCTGAGCATATCTTCAAGAATCTGGTTGACACGCTCGACTTGACCGCTAGTTTGAGGATGGAAAGCTGTGCTGAAACGGATGTTGGTGCCCATGGCCTTATGAAAATAATCCCAAAACTTGGATGTAAAGATGCTGCCACGGCCTGAAGAGATCACTTGTGGAATACCGTGCAGAGAGACAATACGAGAGGTATAGAGTTCCGCCAATTGAGCTGCAGTGATCGACTCTTTGATAGGCAGAAAGTGAGCCATTTTGGTGAGTTTGTCGATGACAACGAACCTGGCTCTGATACCAACTTGTAACACCCTCGATGCGACTATATCTCCCACGTGTCGAGGCACGACTTAGAGGCATAATCTCATTGAAGGCATATGTTGCAAGTTAGGCAATCTTCACAACATCCCATGTAATATAGATAAAAAAAGGGGAGATAACATAGTTGGCTTACACTCGCCACGTCAATCAAGTACATAAATAACATTACATCACCCAAACACTCATGGCCCGACTATGGCGCCAAAATAAAAGAGAACTCAACATGCGACACGGTCCCGATCACCCCCAACTGGGCACCACTACTGATCATCGGGAAAAGAAACATAGTAACGTTGAGAGTCCTCGTCCAACTCCCACTTGAGCTCGAGCGCGTCTCCTGGAGCGGAATCATCAGGCCCTGCATCTGGTGTAATAGTAATTTGTGAGCCACAGGGACTCAGCAATCTCGCACCCTCGCGATCAAGACTATTTAAGCTTAAAAGGTATGGCAAGGTAAATATATGTGGAGCTGCAACAAGCGACTAGCAAATATGGTGGCTATCCTGTTCGCAAAATAGAGCGAGAAGAGGAGGCAAGGCGCGAGCGGGAAACTAGAGAGCAACCTGCGCAAACATTACTCCAACACCCTGTCCACTTCCCGGACTCCGCCGAGAAGAGGCCATCACGGTAACACACTCAGTTGATTCATTTTAATTAAGTTAATGTTCAAGTTATCTATAGCCGGACATTAACAAATTCCCATCTGCCCATAACCGCGGGCACGACTTTCAAAAGTTCAAATCCCTGCAGGGGAGTCCCAACTTATCCCATGACAAGCTCTCACGGTTAACGAAGGAATATACCTCCTCCCAAGACGTTCCGATCAGACTCGGTATCTCAGTTCTTCAAGACACTTCGACAGGTTAAAACAAGACCAGCAACACCGCCCGAATGTGCCGACAAATCCCGATAGGAGCTGCACATTTCTCTTTCTCAGGGCACACTTAGATTGTGGTACGGGTAGGCCAGCCCAGAGTTGCCCCTGGTGGCCACCGGTAGCTGACAGGTGGACCAACACTCAGAGGAGCACTGGCCCCGAGGGGGGGGGGTTAAAATAAGATGACCCTCGGGCTCCGGAAACCCAAGGGAAAAAGAGGCTAGGTGGCAAATGGTAAAACCAAGGTTGGGCATTGCTGGAAAAGCTTTAATCAAGGCGAACTATCAAGGGGTTCCCATTATAACCCAACTGTGTAAGGAACGCAAAATCCGGGAACATAACACCGATATGACGGAAACTAGGGCGGCAAGAGTGGAACAAAACACTAGGCGAGAGGCCGAGCCTTCCACCCTTTACCAAGTATATAGATACATTAAGATAACAAGATAATATAATGATATCCCAACAAGTAAATAAATGTTCCAACAAGGAACGGCCTTCAATCTTCACGTGCAACTAGCAACGCTATAGGAGGGGCTGAGCAAAGCGGTAACATAGCCAATCAACGGTTTGCTAGGACAAGGTGGGTTAGAGGTTTGACATGGCAATTTGGGAGGCTTGAAAGCAAGTGGTAGGCATCGTAGCATTGGCGTAGCAAAAGAGCGAGCAAACTAGCATAGCAAAGATAGTATTGATTTCGAGGGTATGATCATCTTGCCTGCACAGTTGTCAGAGTTGACTAGATCCTCAAAAGCAAACTCAATGTGCTCCTCGTTAGCGAACTCATCTCCCGGCTCTACCTAAACAAGACAAACAAGCAACAAGGACACAATCAACCACGTGCAAGAATCAAACAAGATGGTGCAAAGATGATATGCTATGCGGGATGCGATGCGAGATGCATATGCAAGATGTGACAGGAAATGGATGAACCTGGCCTCAACTTGGAAATACAAGTGTGCCAATGGAAAGATGAGATGAAATCGCTTGAAAACGATATAAAGAACGCCGGAATCGGAGTTACGGTTTGGAAATGGCAAGCGATTCAAATATGACACCGGTCTGTGATTTACAGCAAGTAGGCATCTAAATGCAATGAGATGAACGTGCTAAAGCACACAAACATGACAACAAAATACATGGCAGGGATGCATTCAAGATGTTTAATAAAAGTCTAGAACTGAGCTACGGCCAAATCATCCATTAACAGGTTCAAACAAGCATGGCAAAAATGCATATGGCAAACAGATTTCAGACTTAGTGAAATTAACACTTGTCTGGAATTTCAGATCAGGTAGCACTCTTCGGAGCAACAAAACTACATGCTACAGGACCTGAACATGGCAAAGTAAAGCATGGCATGGAGCTGCTCAAAGAGCTTAACAAAAGTCCCTTAGTGACCTTGAGCCAAAAGGGATCAGAAAATACAAATGCAAGCATGTGAACATAGCAAAAACGTAATCAGTTTTTAGACTTGGTGAAAACTGGCACATGCTGAAACATAACTCAAGTAGGCATGTTTATGAGCTCAATGCACTCACTACGGAGCAAGTCATGATAATCTAAGAATACACCCATCAAGAATACACAAAATGCAAGCTAGACATGGCAAGAACAATAACATAGCATGCACGGGTCAACTACAACAACATCGCAAAATTGCAAACAAGTTGACAATCTGCCCAGATTCACAAAGTAGCAAAAGTAGAGCTCGATTGACCCAAGCTAGGGTGCTCCATAATTGCAAACAAAGACATGGATGGATAGAGCACTACAAGATTAACAAAACATCCTTACTGATCATCCTCAAAAGAGGCACAGATCATTAGGAAACAACATGAACATATGACAATATGAGATAAACAGCTCAAGGACTTAGTGGAAATGCAAAGTCCCTGAAAACAGAATTAACAAGTGCACCACTTTGCAAGCTTGTGCTAGTCACCACACACATCACAAAAATACATGGGTTGCACCTCTGGAAAGATGACAAAACCCTTAACAAAACATATGTATAACTCATGGGCATATCATGCACACAATAATCATGACAAAAATGACAAAAAGCTAAATGGAGTAGCAGATCTGACAATTATCTCAAGTAGCCCTCTTCTAACAGCATTTCGGGCATCAAGATGAACTCAAATGAAAATGGTGCAATGGAATAAAATGATGTGCTCTTTGAGATGAACATTTTTGTATGCTAAATGCCAAAAAACAGAGTTACGGATGCGGAGATACAAGGCTATGAACAGGAGCATATGGACTAGAAAATTCCAGGGACTTAGGAAAAAAACAACCCCGAGATCTAGGGTTTGCACGGAAGCCGAGGCGGTGGCAAATCTCGCCGGAGCTTCTCGCCGAAGAGGGGATCCGGCGACGAGGAGGACGGCGGAGAGGAGGCAAGGCCGAGGCGAGGGGCGGCGAGGCGCGGGCCGGGTCGAGGTGGCGGCGGAGCGGCGAAGGCGGCGTCAAGGCGGAG
>NC_041384.1:460388196-460453027 GCF_002162155.2 Triticum dicoccoides | reverse complement strand
CGCGGGCGGGCGCCCCCGTGCGGCGACGGCGGCGGGATGGGCCGCGGCGGGCCGGCGGAGGAGGCGGCGAAGTGGGGCGGCCGAGTCGCCACGTGGCATGCCCGGAGTGGCTGGCGAGGAAGCGGACAATGTCCGTCGGCGGGAATTTTGTCCGGCGCGCGCGATGACGAGTGGATCTAGGGTTTCGGGGGAAAGAAGAAGAAGAAAACGGAGGGGGTCTTTAAATAGGCTTAGAGGGAGCTAGGAGAGTCCAAATGAGGTGCGGTTTTCGGCCACGCGATCATGATCAAACGCTCTAGATGATGGAGCAGAGTTAGGTGGGTTTTGGGCCAAAATGGAGGGGTGTTGGGCTGCAACACACACGAGGCCTTTCGGTCCCTCGGTTAACCGTTGGAGTATCAAACGAAGTCCAAATGATACGAAACTTGACAGGCGGTCTACCGGTAGTAAAACAAGGCTTCTTGGCAAGTCTCGGTCCAATCCGGAAATGTTTAATCCCCACACACGAAAGAAAGCTAGAAATGACTACCGGAGGAGAACGAAGCGCCGGAATGCAAAACGGACAACGGGGAAAATGCTCGAATGCATGAGATGAACACGTATACAAATGCAATGCACATGATGACATGATATGAGATGCATGACAACGATAACAACACACGGGGACAAAAACCCGAACCCGAGAAAATAAAATAACTTAACGCCGGAAACGGCAAGAGTTGGAGTACAAATTGGGAAAGTTACATCCGGGGTGTTACAGCTTATCACACCCGATCATCACGTGGTGTCTCGGCACGACGAACTGTAGCAATGGAGCATACTTAGGGAGAACACTTATACCTTGAAATTTAGTGAGGGATCATCTTATAATGCTACCGCCGTACTAAGCAAAATAAGATGCATAAAAGATAAACATCGCATGCAATCAAAATATGTGACATGATATGGCCATCATCATCTTGTGCCTTTGATCTCCATCTCCAAAGCACAGTCATGATCTCCATCATCACTGGCTTGACACCTTGATCTCCCTCGTAGCGTCCATGTCATCTCGCCAACTATTGCTTATACAACTATCACTACCGCATAGTGATAAAGTAAAGCAATTACATGGAGATTGCATTTCATACAATAAAGCGACAACCATAAGGCTCCTGCCAGTTGCCGATAACTTTTACAAAGCATGGTCATCTCATACAATAACTTATATCACACCATGTCTTGACCATATCACATCACATCATGCCCTGCAAAAATAAGTTAGATGTCCTCTACTTTGTTGTTGCAAGTTTTACGTGGCTGCTACAGGCTTCTAGCAAGAACCGTTCTTACCTATGCATCAAAACCACAACGATTTTTCATCAAGTGTGTTGTTTTAACCTTCAACAAGGACCAGCCATAGTTAAATTCGATTCAACTAAAGTTGGAGAAACAGACACCCGCCAGCCACTTTACGCAAAACAAGTTGCATGTCTGTCGGTGGAACCGGTGTCATGAACGTGGTCATGTAAGGTTGGTCCAGGCCGCTTCATCCAACAATACCGCCGAATCAAAATAAGACGTTGGTGGTAAGAAGTATGACTATTATCGCCCACAACTCTTTGTGTTCTACTCATGCATATCATCTATGCATAGACCTGGCTCGAATGCCACTGTTGGGGAATGTAGCATGCAATTTCAAAAAAATTCCTACGATCATGCAAGATCTATCTAGGAGATTGACAACCCACAAGTATAGGGGATCACAACAGTTTTCGAGGGTAGAGTATTCGACCCAAATTTATAGATTCGACACAAGGGGATCCAAAGAATATTTGAAGGTATTAGCAGCTAAGTTGTCAATTCAACCACACCTGGAGATTAATTATCTGCAACAACGTGATCAGTAGCAAAGTAATATGATAGTTTTGATAATGGTGACAGGAGCAATAGTAACGGTAACAGTGATAGCAGTAATAACTTAGAAAGAACAATATAGGATAAATTCATAGGCATTGGATCTATGACTTGTTGGATGATATTCATCATGAGACAGTTATAACCTAGGGCGATACGGCACTAGCTCTACTTCATCAATATAGTGTAGGAATGTATTTGAAGGAAATATGCCCTAGAGGCAATAATAAAGTTGTTGTTTATATTTCCTTATATCTTGATAAATGTTTAGTATTCATTCTAGATTTGTGTTAACCGGAAACTTAGTACATACGTGAATACATAGACAAACAGAGTGTCCCTAGTATGCATCTACTTGACTAGCTCGTTAATCAAAGATGGTTAAGTATCCTGACCATAGACATGAGTTGTCATTTGATGAATGGGATCACATCATTAGGAGAATGATGTGATGGACAAGACCCATGCATTAGCTTAGCATAATGATCGTTAAGTTTTATTGCTATTGCTTTCTTCATGACTTATACATATTCCTCTGACTATGAGATTATGCAACTCCCGAATACCGGAGGAACACCTTGTGTTCTATCAAACATCACAACATAACTGGGTGATTATAAAGATGCTCTACAGGTGTCTCTGAAGGTGTTTGTTGGGTTGTCATAGATCAAGATTAGGATTTGTCACTCCGATTGTCGGAGAGGTATATCTGGGCCCTCTCAGTAATGAACGTCACTATAAGCCTTGCAAGCAATGTGACTAATGAGTTAGTTACGGGATGATGCATTACGGAACGAGTAAAGAGACTTGACGGTGACGAGATTGAACTAGGTATCATGATACCGATGATCGAGTCCCGGGCAAGTAACATACCGATGACAAAGGGGAAAATGTATGTTGTTATTGCGGTTTGACCGATAAAGATCTTTGCAGAATATGTAGGAACCAATATGAGCATCTAGGTTCCGCTATTGGTTATTGACTGGAGATGTGTCTCGGTCATGTCTACACGGTTCTCGAACCCGTAGGGTCCGCACACTATACGTTCGATGATGATATGTATTATGAGTTATGTGATTTGATGTACCGAAGATTGTTCGGAGTCCCGGATGAGATCACGGACACGAAATGGTCGAGACATAAAGATTCATATATTGGAAGGCTACCTTCGGACACCAGAATGGTTCTGGTCGTTTCGGATAAGTTCCGGAGTATCGGGGTTTACCGGACCCCCCCCCCCCCGGGAAGTTATTGGGCCTTATGGGCCTAATAGTAGAAGAGAGGAGGCAGGCCAAGGTGTGGCGCCCCCCCTAGCCCAAACCGAATTGGACTAGGGCTAGGGGGCCGCCCCCCTTTCCTTCTCTTCTTCATCTTCTTCCTTCTTCTCCTACTAAGACTAGGAAAGGAGGAACCTACTCCTACTAGGAGTAGGATTCCCCCCTTGGGCGCACCCCTTGTGGCCGGCCCTCCTCCTCCTCCCCTCCTTTATATACGGGGGAGGGGGTGATAACCCACAAGTATAGGGGATCGCAAAGTATTTAGTAGCAAAGTAATATGGAAGTAACGGTAAAAGTGGCAAAAGTAACAATATTGGTTTTGTAGTGATTGTAACAGTGGCAATGGAAAGTAGCTAAGAAAAGATCAATATGTGAAAAGCTTGTAGGCAATGGATCAGTGATGGATAATTATGTCGGATGCAATTCCTCATGCAACAGTTATAACATAGGGTGACACAGAACTAGCTCCAGTTCATCAATGTAATGTAGGAATGTATTCCGAATATAGTCATACGTGCTTATGGAAAAGAACTTGCATGACATCTTTTGTCCTACCCTCCCGTCGCAGCGGGGTCCTATTGGAAACTAAGGGATATTAAGTCCTCCTTTTAATAGAGTACCGGACCAAAGCATTAACACTTAGTGAATACATGAACTCCTCAAACTACGGTCATCACCGGTAAGTATCCCGATTATTGTCACTTCGGGGTTAACGAATCATAACACATAATAGGTGACTATAGACTTGCAAGATAGGATCAAGAACTCACATATATTCATGAAAACATAATAGGTTCAGATCTGAAATCATGGCACTCGGGCCCTAGTGACAAGCATTAAGCATAGCAAAGTCATGGCAACATCAATCTCTGAACATAATGGATACTAGGGATCAAACCCTAACAAAACTAACTCGATTACATGATAAATCTCATCCAACCCATCACTGTACAGCAAGCCTACGATGGAATTACTCACGCACGGCGGTGAGCATCATGGAATTTGTGATGGAGGAAGGTTGATGATGATGATGGCGACGGATTCCCCTCTCTGGAGCCCCGAACGGACTCCAGATCAGCCCTCTCGAGAGAGATTAGGGCTTGGTGGCGGCTCTGTATCGTAAAACGCGATGAATCCTTCTCTCTAATTTTTTCTCCCCGAACGTGAATATATAGAGTTGGAGTTGAGGTCGGTGGAGCACCAGGGGGCCCAGGAGGCAGGGGCACGCCCAGGGGGGTAGGCACGCCCCCACCCTCGTGGACAGGGTGTGGGGCCCCTGGCCTTGATTCTTTCGCTAGTATTTTTTATATATTCCAAAAATATTCTCCGTTGATTTTCAGGTCATTTCGAGAACTTTTATTTCTTCACAAAAATAACACCATGGCAATTCTGTTGAAAACAACGTCAGTCTGGGTTAGTTCCATTCAAATCATGTAAGTTAGAGTCCAAAACAAGGGCAAAAGTGTTTGGAAAAGTAGATACGATGGAGACGTATCAACTCCCCCAAGCTTAAACCTTTGCTTGTCCTCAAGCAATTCAGTTGATAAACTGAAAGTGATAAACAAAAACTTTTACAAACTCTGTTTGCTCTTGTTGTTGTAAATATGTAAAGCCAGCATTCAAGTTTTTAGCAAAGATTATGAACTAACCATATTCACAATAACATTTAGGTCTCATGTTTACTCATATCAATGACATAATCAACTAGCGAGCAATAATAGTAAATCTCGGATGACAACACTTTCTCAAAACAATCATAATATAATATAACAAGATGATATCTCGCTAGCCCTTTCTAAGACCGCAAAACATAAATGCAGAGCACCTCTGAAGATCAAGGGCTGACTGGAAATTGTAATTCATGGTAAAAGAGATCCAGTCATAGTCATACTCAATGTAAACTAATAGTAATGCATGCAAATGACAGCGGTGCTGTCCAACTGGTGCTTTTTAATAAGAGGATGATGACTCAACATAAAAGTAAATAGATAGGCCCTTCGCAGAGGGAAGCAGGGATTTGTAGAGGTGCCAGAGCTTGATTTTGAAATAGAGATGAATAATATTTTGAGTGGTATACTTTCATTGTCAACATAACAACCGAGAGATCTCGATATCTTCCATGCTACACACATTATAGGCGGTTCCCAAACAGAATGGTAAAGTTTATACTCCCCCAACCACCAAAAAACATCAATCCATGGCTTGCCCGAAACAACGGGCGCCTCCAACTAACAAAAATCCTGGGGGAGTTTTGTTTGCAATTATTTTGATTTGATTTGAGCATGGGACTGGGCATCACGGTGACCAGCTATTTTCTCGTGAGTGAGGAGCGGAGTCCACTCCTCTTGAGAATAACCCGCCTAGCATGGAAGGTATAGACAACCCTAGTTGATACATGATCTATTCGAGCATACAAAACAGAATTTCATTTGAAGGTTTTGAGTTTGGCACATACAAATTTACTTGGAATGGCAGGTAGATACCGCATATAGGAAGGTATGGTGGACTCATATGGAATAACTTTTGGGGTTTATGGAGTTGGATGCACAAGCAATATTCCCGCTTAGTACAAGTGAAGGCTAGAAAGAGATTGGGAAGCAACTAGCTAGAGAGCGACAACAGTCATGAACATGCATTAAAATTAATCAACATTGAATGCAAGCATGAGTAGGATATAATTCACCATGAACATAAATATCGTGGAGGCTATGTTGATTTTGTTTCAACTACATGTGTGAACATGTGCCAAGTCAAGACACTCGAATCATTCAAAGGAGGATACCACCCTATCATACCACATCACAACCATTTTAATAGCATGTTGGCATGCAAGGTAAACCATTATAAACTCCTAGCTAATTAAGCATGGCATGAGCAAATATAATCTCTAATTGTCATTGCAAACATGTTTCATTCATAATAGGCTGAATCAGGAACGATGAACTGATCATATTTACAAAAACAAGATAGATCGAGTTCATACCAGCTTTTCTCATCTCAACCAGTCCATCATATATCGTCATTATTGCCTTTCACTTGCACAACCGAATAGTGTGGATAATAATAATAGTGCACGTGCATTGGACTAAGCTGGAATCTGCAAGCATTCAATACAAGGGAGAAGACAAGGTAATATGGGCTCTTGGTTAAATCAACAATAATGCATATGAGAGCCACTTAATAATTTCATTATGGTCTTCTCCTCTCGACCCCCAAAGAAAAGAAAAGAAACAAAACTATTCACACGAGAAATCTCCCAACAAACAAAAGAAGAACGAGAAATCTTTTGGGTTTTTCTTTTAATTACTAACACTATAAGCATGGAAAGTGGACTAGCTAAAAGCTACAACTAATTTTTTTGGTTTTCTTAAGGTTTTTCAAACACACAAAAAGAAAGCTAGAAAAGAAAATAAACTAGCATGGACGAAACAATGAAAAAGTATGAGCACCGACAATTGGAATGAGTGTGTGAACATGAATGTAATGTCGGTGAGGAATACGTACTCCCCCAAGCTTAGGCTTTAGGCCTAAGTTGGTCTATGCCCATGGATCAAAATGGTCCCCTCCAGTGTACGGAGGAGGGTGTTGGGGAACGTAGTAATTTCAAAAAAATTCCTACGCACACACAAGATCATGGTGATGCATAGAAACGAGAGGGGAGAGTGTGTCTACATACCCTCATAGACCGAATGCGGAAGCATTAGCACAACGCGGTTGATGTAGTCGTACGTCTTCATGATCCGACCGATCCAAGTACCGAACGCACGGCACCTTCGAGTTCTGCACACGTTCAACTCGATGACGTCCCGCGAGCTCCGATCCAGCAAAGCTTCACGGGAGAGTTTCTTCAGGACGACGGCGTGGTGACGGTGATGATGATGCTACCGACGCATGGCTTCACCTAAGCACCGCTATGATATAATCGAGGTGGATTATGGTGGAGAGGGGGCATCGCACACGGCTAAGAGATCAATCAACAATTGTTGTGTCTATAGGGTACCCCTGCCCCCGTATATAAATGAGCAAGGGGGAGGAGGTGGCCGGCCAGGGAGAGGCACGCCAACGGGGAGTCCTACTCCCACTAGGAGTAGGACTCCTCCTATTCCTAGTAGGAGTAGGAGAGGGGGAAGGAAAGGGAGAGGAGGAGAAGGAAAGAGGGGGCTGGCCCCCCTTGCCCTAAACCAATTCGGTTTGGGCCTTGGGGGAGTGCCCCACACTCCCCTTGCTGCCCTCTATTTCCACTAAGGCCCATGTAGGCCCATTAAGCCCCCGGGGGGTTTCGGTAACCCCCCGGTACTCCGGTATATGTCTGAAACCTTTCGGAACCTTTCCAGTGTCTGAACATAGTCGTCCAATATATTGATCTTTACGTCTCGACCATTTCAAGACTCCTCGTCATGTCCGTGATCATATCAGGGACTCCGAACTACCTTCGATACATCAAAACACAAAAACTCATAGTACCGATCGTCACCAAACTTTAAGCGTGCGGACCCTACGGGTTTGAGAACTATGTAGACATGACTAAGACACGTCTCCGGTCAATAACCAATAGCGGAACCTGGATGCTCATATTGGCTCCCACATATTCTACGAAGATCTTTATCGGTCAAACCGCATAACAACATACGTTGTTCCCTTTGTCGTCGGTATGTTACTTGCCCGAGATTCGATCGTCGGTATCTCAATACCTAGTTCAGTCTCATTACCGGCAAGTCTCTTTACTTGTTCCGTAATACATCATCCCGCAACTAACTCGTTAGTTACAATGCTTGCAAGGCTTATAGTGATGTGCATTACCGAATGGGCCCAGACATACCTCTCCGACAATCGGAGTGACAAATCCTAATCTCGAAATACCCAACTCAACAAGTACCTTTGGAGACACCTGTAGAGCACCTTTATAATCACCCAGTTATGTTATGACGTTTGGTAGCACACAAAGTGTTCCTCCGGTAAACGGGAGTTGCATAATCTCATAGTCATAGGAACATATATAAGTCATGAAGAAAGCAATAGTAACATACTAAATGATCAAGTGCTAAGCTAACGGAATGGGTCAAGTCAATCACATCATTCTCCTAATGATGTGATACCGTTAGTCAAATGACAACTCATGTCTATGGCTAGGAAACATAACCATCTTTGATCAACGAGCTAGTCAAGTAGATGCATACTAGTGACACTCTGTTTGTCTATGTATTCACACATGTATCATGTTTCCGGTTAATACAATTCTAGCATGAATAATAAACATTTATCATGATATAAGGAAATAAATAATAACTTTATTATTGCCTCTAGGGCATATTTCCTTCAGTCTCCCACTTGCACTAGAGTCAATAATATAGATTACACAATAATGATTCTAAGACCCATGAAGCCTTGATGCTGATCATGTTTTGCTCGTGGAAGAGGCTTAGTTAACGGGTCTTCCACATTCAGATCCATATGTATCTTGCAAATCTCTATGTCTCCCACCTGGACTTGATCCCGGATGGAGTTGAAGAATCTCTTGATGTGCTTGGTTCTCTTGTGAAATCTGGATTCCTTTACCAAGGCAATTGCACCAGTATTGTCACAAAAGATTTTCATTGGACCCGATGCACTATGTATGACACCTAGATCGGATATGAACTCCTTCATCCAGACTCCTTCATTTGCTGCTTCCGAAGCAGCAATGTACTCCGCTTCACATGTAGATCTCGCCACGAAGCTCTGTTTAGACATGCTCCAACTGACAACTCCATCATTTAATATAAACATGTATCCGGTTTGCGATTTAGAATTGTCCGGATCAGTGTCAAAGCTTGCACCAATGTAACTGTCGGGGATATACCCCGCGGTATAAACCGCCGGATGTATGACCCGGCTAGAGTTTGGCGATTCACTGGCAACCCACTTGGACATGGCGGTTTACGGTTCATTGGTAATCCGGCAGGCGGGTCAGAGGAGCGACAAGACCCGGTGGCCCAACGGGCGGTTTATGGAAGGCCGGTTCACGTTATGGTGGGCCGGTTTAAGAGGAAAGGCATGAGGAATATTTGTCTTACAAGGAGTAAGACCAGGACTTGTATCTGGTTTGTATTAGAGATAGACTAGTCCTAATCCTAATAGGACTCCACATGTAACTCGCCCCTTCAATATATATAAGGAGGGGCAGGGCTCCCCAAAGAGGGACAGACAACAATCAATAATCTCTAGGGCTAGACACAAAGAGGAGAGCCGGTTTACGGCGAATCCCTCATGATGATAATGAGACCTAGCCTCAAACAGCATGTAGGGTTTTTACCGGATGATGTTTCCTGGGGCCCGAAGCTGTCTAAATCCCTGTCTTGTGTGGCGTTTCTCGATTCTGCTCAACCCCTCTCAAGCTATCACATAGATGCGTTGGCCTCGCGACTAAGTCCTCACACTAAGGACATCTGACGTGACAATTCCACGACAGTTGGCGCCCACC
This sequence comes from Triticum dicoccoides, assembly GCF_002162155.2. Classification (NCBI taxonomy): domain Eukaryota; kingdom Viridiplantae; phylum Streptophyta; class Magnoliopsida; order Poales; family Poaceae; genus Triticum; species Triticum dicoccoides. The sequence goes on along the minus strand of NC_041384.1, from coordinate 460,443,394 downwards.
GTGGGGCTGCGCATAGTGGTGTTGAGTTCTTGAAGGGATCTCTCCCAGGGATCGAGAAGTTTGCAATTTTCTGGACGGAGAAAGCTGGTTCAGAAGGATTTATATCAGCTTCAAGTTCATCAGTCCAAGGTTAAGATTTGGGGTTTAAGGTTCAAAGGAAATTAGGGTTACAACTTTTTCCGTTGCCGTGAGTCGCCGCGATCATCATTTTTCTGCTACAGCCAGTTTCATCACCACGTCAAATCCGATCTACAAGTTGCCAGAATCGGCATGGTTTGGGTCTTCGTTGTGATCACCGTGTCCGATAGTAATACCAACTGCCCAGATCGCTGCAACGCAGAAAGACAAGTCGGAATTGAGCTATCTAAATCAGCCCAGAGACCAGATATTTTTGATAAAGTAATGGCGATTTACTCCATGGCAGATCAGAAGGTTCCAAGTCCCGAGGTAGTCAACAGTAGCTGCTCCTGTTTACTCTGTGACTTCTGGACTCAATTCAGATCCAAGGAGTCATCACGTGCTACTAGTAGTCGGGTCCCGAGGCAAGTAGTGTTAAGAAGGAAAAGAAACAATCGTCTTCTCGTCAGATCATGACTCAAAGAAAAAAAATTGGCCAGAGTGGCCACAACCCGGACACAGAGATGGACTTGGACTCCTTTGTCGCTGCTTGCGTGACTCCCCTGCTACTGTTCGCATAAAGGGTCCACCAAGTACTTGAGTATTATCCACGTGAAGACTCAGATTTTGGGAAGGAATAGTCTATACAAACAAGGTCCAGATTCATTTTTTAATCATTCCTTTGGTAAAATCAGCCACGAGCACTAGTACGTGAAGCTAGTAGTAATATTGGTTCAGTTTTTCAATTATCAAAAGGGAGACTACACCCTGACCTATTCAACTGGGGTCGACCCGGAAACAGCCATGACCCGGGAGCGAGCTATTCATGGACTCGGACTCCTCGGTTTGACCTACCACTTCCTTGCACGGAAAAAACACCGTCTCGCAGAGAGCCGCCATTGAGGAATCGCCCTGTGGGGCCGTACGGCGCTTCATACTGCTGCTGCCCTGAGTCGCGGCGAGCCGACCTCCGCCGAGCTGCTTTCGTGCGCTACTATTTGAATCGGTCTCCCCCCTGCGGCCGATGGACCGACGGGTGTGCCATACCGCTGCTGTCTAAAAAGTCGAGGAACAAGCAGATCGAACGGTGTCTCCTGGGATCAGCCAAAGCTAAGCATCATAGTAATTACCCAAGGCCAAAGCAACCACGTATTGATATGCAAAAAGTACTATTGGGGCACGTCCTCCAAAGCTTAGCGGATATATGGGTAGATGTGAAGACCATTAAAATTTCATGAGGAAATTTGCTTCGATCCTCCGGATAAATCAGGTGCTATCTTTTTATGTATTTTATCAATGCATATTAAAATGTTCGAGAACAATTACTCTGGTATGTGATATTTGTTCGCAGGACCATTATTCGTTACAAAAGTATCAGGTTGGTTGACGGATACGCGTGCAAATCGCCGCCCCCGCTGTTCGGTTTACATCCGTCCGCACATGCGGCTGATTTGCTCGTCCATGCCGGCTTACAACACTTGTGATCGACTCACGCGCCCGTGCTGCCTTACAACGCCATGGATGACTCGCCCGTCCGCCCTTGCGACCGGTTCACGCATCCGCACCGGTTTATAACGCGGAGGACAACGGGCTCATCTGTGCCGTCTTACAAGGCCGCGTCCGATTCATCACCCCGAAGCTGCTTCTGATGCTGCGGTGGTTGTACTGTCCGCCCAAACATCAGGTGGTATTCATCTAAATTTATGTATTAAACACTTATTATTTTTTGTCAAAGAACAATTACTCTGTCCTGTAATATTTTTACACAGGACAATTTTATGCCATTCACGGACATGCGTACCGCGGTCCGGGTTACATCAATGCACCGGCCGACTCGCCCGCACCACCTTATAACACCATGGACGGCTCGCTCGTCCGCCCTCGCGGCCGGTTCACGCGTCCGCGCCGGCTTACAATGAGGAGGATAACTTGCTCGTCCACACCGGCTTACAACACCCCGGCTGACTCATCTGTCTGCTCCCGCGGCCGGCTCGGCCGTGATTGATTTCAGCATCACCATGGTGATCATCAACTCCGCAGTGATTATTTCTGGCCTGGCACATCAGGTGATATTCATCTAAAATATATTTTATTGGCACATATTATTTTTTTCCAAAGAGCAGTTTATCTTTGTCTTGGTCTGCAATATTGTTGATGCAGGACAATTGTTCACTACATCAAAACGACGCGGTTAACTTGCCCATCCGTGCCGGTTTTTAACACCAGTACCGATTTCCCTGTCCATGCTGGTTTACAATGCCGCGGCCGACTCATCTGTCGGAGCCGCCACTGATGATGCGGTCGTCCCTGCTGTCCGTCTCTCGTGGCCTGGTCTACGTCGACATACCGGGCCGCACCTGTTTGCATGAGCTGTTTATTGGGTGCACAAGTCGCCGCCACTACAGTTTGGTTAACTTCAAATCACTAGTTGGAAGGAACCATTGGCCGAGTTGCTGACACGGCTCATACGAGATCAATTACAACCCACCGCAGTCACCTCAACCCTCTGTGGATTCACATCGTGCTATCAACACCAATGATATACAACTTATGCCGGTTTACATCACGGTCATATATGGAGAGTCTCAAGCAAACTCCTCGAGTCACCTTTGAGACTCGGGGGCTACAATGACATGGCTCAGCAAATCTTGCCAGTTTCAGCAAATTTAAGAACCCCGGGACGATGGAGGGAAAGATAACCCGGTCCCGGAGGCTACCATTATTTGAAGGCCGTCAGAAAATTTCCGGCTTAGAAAGTATATGACAGTTACAAAATCCCGGCTCAATGAAGAAGTTCCGGATCATCAGAAAGGATTCCGGTTTACAATCCGGTTCAAGGGAAGTCAGTCTCACTAAAGCTCTCAAATATCCGGCTTACAATCCGGTTCAAGGGGAATTTGTCTCGCACGAAGCTTTGAAGCTCTCAAATCTGGTTTAACAATGTCCGGTTCAAAAAGGAATTAATTTCTCGCAAGTTCGAGTTGAAAGGCCGTCAGAAAATTCCCGGCTGAAAATGAAGATTCCGGTTTGCAATCCTGTTTAAGGGACGTCTGTTCTCCCACAAAGCTTTGAAGCTCTCACTATCCGGTTCAAGATCCCGGTTCAAGAAGAATTTATCTCTTGCAAAAAAGTTAAAAATTACTGAAGAGGACCTGCTGCCATGATGCGCAGTTCAAACATGGGTATCCTGCCTTATTGGCCTAACATATTATTGATCACATGGGGGCTTCTGCTTCATAAAGCGGGGTCTTTGTCTTTCTTATCATGCGTGGTTACATGGAGTGGCTCTGTTTTTAAAGCGGACTCCGGTTTACCCCTTGACATTTGCTTTGTATACATCACTGGGGGCCTTGGTCGTGTCCGAACCAACGCGACACCTTTTGATAGGCGACAGCCACCAGATCACTTGGGGACATGGTCAAGTCTGAACCAGTCACGCCTCTTGGTCGGCCTAAGGCCACAAAATCACTTGGGGGCTTGGTCGAACCCGAACCATTGCCACGCCTCTTGATCTGGCATATATGCCACGAATCATTTGGGGACCTGGCTGACTTGAATCATTGTCACTCCTATTGGGGGCTTGGTCCTGTCCGACCATGGTAATACCATCTGATCAGCTCAGTATAGCATATTTTTGCAAACGGTTTTTATCATTGCTTTTGCTTCCATATTTTTTCATAACTGTTATTTGATTTTTGTTGCGTTTTTTAAACCGAGAACGTTGTTAATCCGGTTCGACTCTCAAATACAAATTGGCGGAACACGGTCAAATCTTAATCCGGAGACTATCTGCCCAGTTTTGATTTTCTATTACCATCCTATTATGGAGTAAACCGGCGTTCATTAACCCGGCTTGACTTTCAATTACAAGTTGTCAATACAGGATCAAGTTATAATCCGGAGACTATCAGCCCGGTCTGGTTTGACTATGAGTCGCCAGTATTATATATGGTTAAACCGGTGTTTATCACAACCCGGTACGGTTTATCATCAACCGGCACAGTATGAAAGGAGTTATCATTACTCAAGATTGGGGTTATCACTCTTACTACAAAAAGTTGGTAAAACCAGCAATTTGATTATTCTTAAGTGCAGCCTTGGTTATAAACCTGGGTTATATGTTGGGCATTATGACCCGTCCGGCGGTAAACCGCCAGGACACTTTAAACTTGTTGTATGCAGAGACAGGTTGAATAAAGCATTATGATAGATTATCCGGAGTTTATTAAACCGGCCTGGCTTTGGACTATACGTCGCCAGTATATATTTGGATTGCGCCATTGGAATCATGCGCTTAAAAATGATTGGGTTATATTATTCAAATAGCCAAATTTGGCTGAATTTTCATTATGATATTGGATGAATTTTTCATACAGGATTATATTATCTTGAATAACCAACATGGCTGGATTTTTATGGTTATTAGTAACCGGTATTATTGAGTTTTCAAAGTCGCTTTAGCACAACAGTTACTATTTTATCAAAGGATATGATTTATTCTACAATGGAAGGAATAGTCCCGAGTCGCTGCAGGCTCACGACCCGGCACTTGGGGGCTACATTATTCAAATTGAGATTCCATGCAAGTCTCATGTCACTGCAAGCATGCACCATGACACTTGGGGGCTAATGCAAAGTAATTTTCTACTCATATTATTGAAGACCCGACTCATCACATTATAATGAGTCAGCCCTTGGGGGCTACCAATTGCTCCTGTCAACAGTTGAAGGTACAAAGCTTTTTATTCATTATATTGAAGAGTCCACTGCTCAGTTGGTAAAGCACAAGGCTCTTAACCTTGTGGACGTGGATTCAAGTCCCATGATGAGGGTTACATCATATGATGTTATTTTCATTGAAGTATATATTAAAGTCCCGGCTCAATATTATCTTACTGAGCCGGCCCTTGGGGGCTACACATCATTGCTCAAATCTACATGATTATACCTACAAAGTCCCTGCTCATTATTGCATAATGACCCGGCTCTTGGGGGCTACACTGGTTAAAGTTTTTATGAGTATAAGACAATTGCAAGTCCCAGGTTGCTGTAAGCATGATAACCCGGCACTTGGGGGCTACATAGTATGGAGTATTCAGTTTTTACTAGTCACTGGGATGAACAACATGGATTTCTTCTTAAGTGGCAGTATTTATATTGAAGCAAGTCTTAAGCCATCACTTTGTTCTGCTCAAGACTTGGGGGCTACAGGTATTATATTATTATCGAAGAACTATTTTCAAATTCTCTGTTTTGAGCAAACTGGATTAACCCGGTGTCACCAATCATTACGATCCTGTGTCTGTAACCCGGCGTCATCAATAATCATGAACCGGCATTAGCAACAATCATGAACCGGTGTTGGCAACAATCATGACCCGGAATTATCAGTTTTTATAACCAGACAATGGTGGTAATCATAAACCGGCAAATTTTACATCTTCAAGCCGGCTGGATATCAGTTGAATATTTCAGAGACTAATATTTTTGTCAAGTCAAAGCATTGAAGGCCGATTCAAATGGATTCTTTATTTACAAATATCTTCTGCAAGCAAATTGATTATGAAGATGGTTATTAACTTGGAAGGAAGAAATGACAAGGATTTAAGGATGATCAAGTGCCGGCTTACAAGTATATTTAAACCGGAGCACAACCCGACAAATTTGTTCTTGTTGCAGGTCAGTTTAACAAGGATGAATCCAAATTAAACTGGGGGCTAATGTCGGGGATATACCCCGCGGTATAAACCGCCGGATGTATGACCCGGCTAGAGTTTGGCGATTCACTGGCAACCCACTTGGACATGGCGGTTTACGGTTCATTGGTAATCCGGCAGGCGGGTCAGAGGAGCGACAAGACCCGGTGGCCCAACGGGCGGTTTATGGAAGGCCGGTTCACGTTATGGTGGGCCGGTTTAAGAGGAAAGGCATGAGGAATATTTGTCTTACAAGGAGTAAGACCAGGACTTATATCTGGTTTGTATTAGAGATAGACTAGTCCTAATCCTAATAGGACTCCACATGTAACTCGCCCCTTCAACATATATAAGGAGGGGCAGGGCTCCCCAAAGAGGGACAGACAACAATCAATAATCTCTAGGGCTAGACACAAAGAGGAGAGCCGGTTTACGGCGAATCCCTCGTGATGATAATGAGACCTAGCCTCAAACAGCATGTAGGGTTTTTACCGGATGATGTTTCCCGGGGCCCGAAGCTGTCTAAATCCCTGTCTTGTGTGGCGTTTCTCGATTCCGCTCAACCCCTCTCAAGCTATCACATAGATGCGTTGGCCTCGCGACTAAGTCCTCACACTAAGGACATCTGACGTGACAATTCCACGACAGTAACCATTTACGATGAGCTCTTTGTCACCTCCATAAACGAGAAACATATCCTCGGTCCTTTTCAGGTACTTCAGGATGTTCTTGACCGCTTTCCAGTGATCCACTCCTAGATTACTTTGGTACCTCCCTGCTAAACTAAAAGCATGGCACACATCAGGTCTGGTACACATCATTGCATACATGATAGAGCCTATGGCTGAAGCATAGGGAACATCTTTTATTTTCTTTCTATCTTCTGCATTAGTCGGGCATTGAGTCTTACTCAACTTCACACCTTGTAATACAGGCAAGAACCGTTTCTTTGCCTGATCCATTTTGAACTTCTTCAAAAATTTGTCAAGGCATGTGCTTTGTGAAAGTCCAATTAAGCGTCTTAATCTATCTCTATATATCTTGATGCCCAATATGTAAGCAGCTTCACCGAGGTCCTTCATTGAAAAACTCTTATTCAAGTATCCTTTTATGCTATCCAGAAATTCTATATCATTTCCCATCAACAATATGTCATCCACATATAATATTAGAAATTCTACACAGCTCCCACTCACTTTCTTGTAAACACAGGCTTCTCCAAAAGTCTGTATAAAACTATATGCTTTGATCACACTATCAAAGCATTTATTCCAACTCCATGAAGCTTGCACCAGTCCATAAATGGATCGCTGGAGCTTGCACACTTTGTTAGTACCTTTTGGATCGATAAAACCTTCAGGTTGCATCATATACAACTCTTCTTCCAGAAATCCATTCAGGAATGCAGTTTTTACATCCATTTGCCAAATTTCATAATCATAAAATGCGGCAATAGCTAACATGATTCAGACGGAATTAAGCATCGCTACGGGTGAGAAGGTCTCATCGTAGTCAACTCCTTGAACTTGTCGAAAACCTTTCGCAACAAGTCGAGCTTTGTAGACAGTAACATTACCATCAGCGTCTGTCTTTTCTTGAAGATCCATTTATTCTCGATGGCTTACCGATCATCGGGCAAGTCAACCAAAGTCCACACTTTGTTCTCATACATGGATCCTATCTCAGATTTCATGGCCTCAAGCCATTTTGCGGAATCTAGGCTCATTGTCGCTTCCTCATAGTTCGTAGGTTCATCATTGTCTAGCAACATGACCTCCAGAACAGGATTACCGTACCACTCTGGTGCGGATCTTACTCTAGTTGACCTAGGAGGTTCGGTAGTAACTTGATATGAAGTTTCATGATCATCATCATTAGCTTCCTCACTAATTGGTGTAGGTGTCACAGGAACCGGTTTCTGTGATGAACTACTTTCCAATAAGGGAGCAGGTACAGTTATCTCATCAAGTTCTACTTTCCTCCCAATCACTTCTTTCGAGAGAAACTCCTTCTCTAGAAAGGATCCATTCTTAGCAACGAATGTGTTGCCTTCGGATCTGTGATAGAAGGTGTACCCAACAGTTTCCTTTGGGTATCCTATGAAGACACATTTCTCCGATTTGGGTTCGAGCTTATCAGGTTGAAGTTTTTTCACATAAGCATCACAGCCCAAACTTTAAGAAACGACAATTTTGGTTTCTTGCCAAACCATAGTTCATAAGGCGCCGTCTCAACAGATTTTGATGGTGCCCTTTTTAACATGAATGCAACCGTCTCTAAAGCATAACCCCAAAACGATAGCGGTAAATCAGTAAGAGACATCATAGATCGCACCATATCCAGTAAAGTACGATTACGACGTTCGGACACACCATTACACTATGGTGTTCCAGGTGGCGTGAGTTACGAAACTATTCCGCATTGTTTCAAATGTAGACCAAACTTGTAACTCAAATATTCTCCTCCACGATCAGATCGTAGAAACTCTATTTTCTTGTTACGATGATTTTCCACTTCACTCTGAAATTCTTTCAACTTTTCAAATGTTTCAGACTTATGTTTTATTAAGTAGATATACCCATATCTGCTCAAATCATCTATGAAGGTGAGAAAATAACGATACCCGCCGCAAGCCTCAATATTCATTGGACCACATACATCAGTATGTATGATCTCCAACAAATCTATTGCTTGCTCCATTGTTCCGGAGAACGGCGTTTTAGTCATCCTGCCCATGAGTCATGGTTCGCAAGTACCAAGTGATTCATAATCAAGTGATTCCAAAAGTCCATCAGTGTGGAGTTTCTTCATGCGCTTTACACCAATATGACCCAAACGACAGTGCCAAAAATATGTTGCACTATCATTATCAACTCTGCATCTTTTGGATTCAACATTATGAATATGTGTGTCACTACAATCAAGATTTAACACAAATAGACCACTCTTCAAGGGTGCATGACCATAAAAGATATTACTCATATAAATAGAACAACTATTTTTCTCAGATTTAAATGAATAACCGTCTCGCATCAAACAAGATCCAGATATAATGTTCATGCTCAACACTGGCACCAAATAACATTTATTCAGGTCTAAAACTAATCCCGAAGGTATATGTAGAGGTAGCGTGCCGACGGCGATCACATCGACTTTGGAACCATTTCCCATGTGCATCGTCACCTCGTCCTTAGCCAGTCTTCGCTTAATCTGTACTCCTTGTTTTGAGTTGCAAATATTAGCAACAGAACCAGTATCAAATACCCAGGTGCTACTGTGAGATCTGGTAAGGTATACATCAATAACATGTATATCACATATACCTTTGTTCACCTTGCCATTCTTCTTATCTGCCAAATACTTGGGGCAGTTCTGCTTCCAGTGACTAGTGTGTTCGCAATAGAAGCACTCAGTCTCAGGCTTAGGTCCAGACTTGGGTTTCTTCTCCTGAGCAGCAACTTGTTTGTTGTTCTTCTTGAAGTTCCCCTTCTTCTTCCCTTTACCCTTTTTCTTGAAACTGGTGGTCTTGTTGACCATCAACACTTGATGCTCCTTCTTGATTTCTACCTCAGCTGCCTTTAGCATTGCCAAGAGCTCGGGAATTGTTTTATTCATCCCTTGCATATTATTGTTCATCACGAAGCTCTTGTAGCTTGGTGGCAGTGATTGAAGAACTCTGTCAATAACACTATCAACAGGAAGATTAACTCCTAGTTGAGTCAAGTGATTATGATACCCAGACATTTTGAGTATATGTTCACTGACAGAACTATTCCCCTCCATCTTGCAGCTATGGAACTTATTGGAGACTTCATATCTCTCAATCTAGGCATTTGCTTGAAATATTATCTTCAACTCCTGGAACATCTCATATGCTCCATGACGTTCAAAACGTCGTTGAAGTCTCGGTTCTAAGCCGTAAAGCATGGCACACTGAACTATCGAGTAGTCATCAACTTTACTCTGCCAGACGTTCTTAACGTCATCAATGGCATCTGCAGAAGGCCTGGCACCCAGCGGTGCTTCCAAGACGTAATTCTTCCATGCAGCAATGAGGATAATCCTCAAGTTACGGACCAGTCCATGTAATTGCTACCATCATCTTTCAACTTTGCTTTCTCAAGGAACACATTAAAATTCAACGGAACAACAACATGGGCCATCTATCTACAATAACATAGACAAGCAAAATACTATCAGGTACTAAGTTCGTGATAAATTTAAGTTCAATTAATCATATTACTTAAGAACTCCCACTTTGATAGACATCCCTCTAATCATCTAAGTGATCACGTGATCCATATCAACTAGACCATAACTGATCATCACGTGAAATGGAGTAGTTTTCAATGGTGAACATCACTATGTTGATCATATCTACTATATGATTCACGCTCGACCTTTCGGTCTCAGTGTTCCAAGGCCAAATCTGCATATGCTAGGCTCGTCAAGTTTAACCCGAGTCTGCGTGTGTAAAACTCTCTTACACCCGTTGTAGATGAACGTTGAGCTTATCACACCCAATCATCATGTGGTGTCTCGGCATGACAAACTTTGGCAATGGTGCATACTCAGGGAGAACACTTTTATCTTGAACTTTAGTAAGAGATCATCTTATAATGCTACCGCCAAACAAAGCAGAATAAGATGCATAAAGGATAAACATCACATGCAATCAATATAAGTGATATGATATGGCCATCATCATCTTGTGCCTTTGATCTCCATCTCCAAAGCACCGTCATGATCACCATCGTCACCGACACGACACCTTGATCTCCATCATAGCATCGTTGTCGCCTCACCAACTATTGCTTCTATGACTATTGCTACCGCTTAGTGATAAAGTGAAGCAATTACAGGGTGATTGCATTGCATACAATAAAGCGACAACCATATGGCTCCTGCCAGTTGCCGATAACCCCATTACAAAACATGACCATCTCATACAATAAATATAGCATCATGTCTTGCCAATATCACATCACAACATGCCCTGCAAAAACAAGGTAGACGTCCTCTACTTTGTTGTTGCAAGTTTTACGTGGCTGCTATGGGCTGAGCAAGAACCGTTCTTACCTATGCATCAAAACCACAATGATAGTTCGTCAAGTTAGTGTTGTTTTAACCTTCTCAAGGACCGGGCGTAGTCACACTTGGTTTAACTAAAGTTGGAGAAACTGACACCCGTCAGCCACCTGTGTGCAAAGCACGTCGGTAGAACCAGTCTCGCGTAAGCGTACGAGTAATGTCGGTCCGGGTCGCTTCATCCAACAATACTGCCGAACCAAAGTATGACATGATGGTAAGCAGTATGACTTGTATCGCCCACAAATCACTTGTGTTCTACTCATGCATATAACATCTACGCATAAACCTGGCTCGGATGCCACTGTTGGGGAACATAGTAATTTCAAAAAAATTCCTATGCACACACATGATTATGGTGATGCATAGCAAAGAGAGGGAAGAGTGTGTCTACGTACCCTCGTAGACCGAATGCGGAAGCATTAGCACAATGCGGTTGATGTAGTTGTACGTCTTCACGATCCGACCGATCCAAGTACCGAACGCACGGCACCTCCGAGTTCTGCACACGTTCAACTCGATGAAGTCCCGCGAGCTCCGATCCAGCAAAGCTTCACGGGACAGTTTCGTCAGCACGATGGCATGGTGACGGTGATGATGCTACTGACGCAGGGCTTCACCTAAGCACCACTATGATATAATCGAGGTGGATTATGGTGGAGGGGGGCACCGCACACGGCTAAGAGATCAATCATCAATTGTTGTGTCTATGGGGTGCCCCCCGCCCTCGTATATAAAGGAGCAAGGGGGAGGAGGCGGCCGGCCAGGGAGAGGCGTGCCAAGGGGGAGTCCTACTCCCACTAGGAGTAGGACTCCTCCTATTCCTAGTAGGAGTAGGAGAGGGGGAAGGAAAGGGGGAGGAGGAGAAGGAAAGAGGGGGCCGACCCCCCTTGCCCTAAACCAATTCGGTTTGGGCCTTGGGGGCGCGCCCCACACTCCCATTGCTGCCCTCTATTTCCACTAAGGTCCATGTTGGCCCATTAAGCCCCCGGGGGGTTCCGGTAAATCCCCGGTACTCCGGTATATGTCTGAAACCTTTCGGAACCTTTCCAGTGTCCGAACATAGTCATCCAATATATCAATCTTTACGTCTCGACCATTTCGAGACTCCTCGTCATGTACGTGATCATATCCGGGACTCCGAACTACCTTCGGTACATCAAAACACAAAAACTCATAATACTGATCGTCACCGAACTTTAAGCGTGCAGACCCTACGGGTTCGAGAACTATGTAGACATGACCGAGACACGTCTCCGGTCAATAACCAATAGCGGAACCTGGATGCTCATATTGGCTCTAACATATTCTACGAAGATCTTTATCGGTCAAACTGCGTAACAACATACGTTGTTCCCTTTGTCATCGGTATGTTACTTGCCTGAGATTCGATCGTCGGTATCTCAGTACCTAGTTCAATATCGTTACCGGCAATTCTCGTTACTCGTTCCGTAATACATCATCCTGCAACTAAATCATTAGTCACAATGCTTGCAAGGCTTATAGTGATGTGCATTACCAAGTGGGCCCAAAGATACCTCTCCGACAATCGGAGTGACAAATCCTAATCTCGAAATACGCCAACTCAACAAGTACCTTTGGAGACACCTGTAGAGCACCTTTATAATCACCCAGTTACGTTGTGACGTTTGGTAGCACACAAAGTGTTCCTCTGGTAAACGGGAGTTGCATAATATCATAGTCATAGGAACATATATAAGTCATGAAGAAAGCAATAGCAACATACTAGACGATCAAGTGCTAAGCTAACGGAATGGGTCAAGTCAATCACATCATTTTCCTAATGATGTGATCCCATTAATCAAATGATAACTCATGTCTATGGCTAGGAAACATAACCAGCTTTGATCAACGAGCTAGTCAAGTAGAGGCATACTAGTGACACTCTGTTTTTCTATGTATTCACACATGTATCATGTTTCCGGTTAATACAATTCTAGCATTAATAATAAACATTTATCATGATATAAGGATAAATAATAACTTTATTATTGCCTCTAGGGCATATTTCCTTCAGAGGGTCCTTGGGGTGCCACTGGTTGGCGATCTCCTCCGGATCCCACTGATAAACCGACTGCTAATAAGGATCAAGGGGTGGCTCGGGCTCGGGCTCTGGGGATCGTGTTCGCTCCCAATATGCATAAATGTCATCAGGCAGGATGATGTATGTGCCTGAATAAATGTTAAACAAAGAAGGTGCAGGTAGGGTAATAATCTGACAAGTCTTTTCACTGAATACCAGGTTATAAATGAGTCTCTTCACCTTATCAGCGCGAATAAAATCTTGTGCTACCATACTTTTTTAATCTAATAAAATAGGGGCAACACCTTTTCTTCTTTATCATAGTGTCCAATAGGTATCCCAAAATATTTAGCAAGACGCGAAGCAAAGATACCTCCAAAAATGGGGCCCTTTGTATGGTTCAGACTCAACCGTTTAGCAACCATAGCACCTAAAGTGAAAGTTCTGTCATGGAATAAAGCATGGCGCAAAATGGCAAGGTCGGGAGCACTGGGGCCCCCACTATTCCCGCGGCCAATTAAACATCTACTAGCGAATATTGCATAGTAACATAGAACAGGAAAATGTATGCTAGTAGTTCTTGCCTCTAACAATTTTCTTGTTTCCCCTACAACAATCATATCAATATATCCTTCCACATCCCTAGGATGTGGTTCCTCGATGCTGCCCTCAAAAGGCAACTTGCAAACCGCACAAAAATCATAAAGTGATATCTCCTTAAACTCATCATATAAATGAAAATCCACCGAAGGTGGCGATCTCCTAGCATGGAAATGAAAATTTTGCACAAAAATATTAGTGAGTAGAAGATACTGTTCGAGCTGATCGTGGAGGAAGTCGGTGAGGCCTACATTCTCAGCCAAATAATAAAAGTCTTCATAAATCCCAGCTGCTCTCAAGAACTCATCACAAGGCCATTCGCACGGCCGAATCTCCGCAGTGCGAGCGAGATTATATTTGGGCTTCTTATTCTCTTCACTTTGCTTATCCTTCAAGCTTCGGCTCGAAGAGCCCCTCAAAAATCTCTTCATCATTTTCTGAAAATTTCTAAAAAATTTAGTAACTTAAAATAAAAGTGAACCAAACTCAACAAAATTGATAGAAACTACTCCCACAAGTGCCTAGAGGCCATATCATGCATTAAAACTACTTGGGACCATATAAATTTGACATGCAAGCTCAGGAAAAGTGTCACCTAAGCAGCAAAAATTGCAATAAAGAAAGCACTAGAACAAGAACTAATTGGACCATTGGAGGAGTCACATACCGAAGAACAATCCCCCAAAGCAGTTTTGTGAATTGAGCTTTAAGCAAGGAGATCGAAAAATGGCAGCAAGATGAGCTAGAACTTGGGTTTGAGCTGGTGGGTGATTTTTCTGGAGGAAGGCGAAGTGTGTGGGTGCAAGAATAAGTGGAGGGGGCCCACGTGGGGTCCACGAGGCAGGGGCGCACCGTAGGGGGTGGGCGCGCCCTCCACCCTCGTGGGCACATGGTGGGTCCCCCTGGTGTGTTCTCAGTGCCAATAATTCTTAAATATTCTAGAAAAAAATCATATTTCATTTTCAGGACATTTGGAGAACTTATATTTTCAGGGTATTTTTTATTGCAAGGATAATTCAGAAAACAGACAGAAAAATACTATTTTTTCTTTATTAAATCTAAATAACAGAAAGTAAAAAGAGGGTACACAAAGTTGTGTTTTCTAACTTCATCCATCTCATGCACATCAAAAGGAATCCACTAACAAGGCTGATCAAGTCATGTTAACAAACTCATTTCGAATCGCATGAAACCGGAGAATTTTCGAATAACACTAGGTTACCTCAACGGGGATATGCACATCCCCAACAATAAGAATATCATATTTCTTCTTGACAGTAGGAAGAGGAAACTCAAAACCTCCAATAATAATCGTTGAAATGTTTCCAATAGAATTGATACTATGGACTTGAGGTTGTTTCCTCCAAAAGTGTACCGTATGCTCATTACCATTAACATGAAAACTAACATTGCCTTTGTTGCAATCAATAACAGCCCCTGCAGTATTCAGAAAGGGTCTACCAAGAATAATAGACATACTATCGTCCTCGGGAATATCAAGAATAACAAAATCCGTTAAGATAGTAACGTTTGCAACCAGAACAGGCACATCCTCAAAAATACCGACAGGTATAGCAATTGATTTATGAGCCATTTGCAAAGATATTTCAGTAGGTGTCAACATTTGAGTTGTCAATTCAACCGCACCTGAAAGACTTAATATCTGCAGCAAAGTAGTATGATAGTAGCGGTAACGGTAGCAATAGTAATAGTAGCAGTTTTGTAGTAATTGTAACAGTGGCAACGGGAAAGTAACTAACCAAAGGTCAATATGTGAAAAGCTCGTAAGCAAGGGATCAGTGATGGATAATTATGTCAGATGCGATTCCTCATGCAATAGTTATAACATAGGGTGACACAGAACTAGTGTAACGCCCCGGACACACCCGCCGGTGGTCGTTTCTCCTGGCGGGAACTACACTGGCCCCATAGATCAATACTAGTCTTTTCTGCGCACTTTGTCTTCACTCATGCACACCCGGGAGCAACTTCCCGGCCGGTCACCCATCCTGACACTACTCCAAGCTGAGCACGCTTACTTTGGAGTTCTGTCCGAATGGGCTCCCGAAAAAGAAGGAATTCCTTATTGATATGAGTAGTCTATCATCCCTAATAAGCCAGGCCGTCACATACACCCCCACTCAGAGGAACCGACGTCCTCGTCGGGCCACAGGAGCGTTCCCTCTTGGCACATACGTCTGTGCTTCCAGTCCGGTACATGTGCCATGCCGTGTGCCACGACGGGTCACAAACGTCATGAAAAACATGACCGCACACCTGTCCGCAACCATCTGTGTAACCGCGAGGGTCGGCTCTGATACCAACTTGTAACGCTCCGGACACACCCGCCGGTGGTCGTTACTCCTGGCGGAAACTAGACTGGCCCCACAGATCAATACTAGTCTTTTCTGCATAGTTTGTCCTCACTCATGCACACCCGGGAGCAACTTCCCGGTCGGTCACCCATCCTGACACTACTCCAAGATGAGCACGCTTAACTTTGGAGTTCTGTCCAAATGGGCTCCCGGAAAAGAAGGAATTCCTTATTGATATGAGTAGTCTATCATCCCTAATAAGCCAGGCCATCACAACAACTAGCTCCAGTTCATCAATGTAATGTAGGCATGTATTCCGAACATAGTCATACGTTCTTATGGAAAAGAACTTGCATGACATCTTTTGTCCTACCCTCCCGTGGTAGCGGGGTCCTATTGGAAACTAAGGGATATTAAGGCCTCCTTTTAATAGAGTACCGAACCAAAGCATTAACACTTAGTGAATACATGAACTCCTCAAACTACGGTCGTCACCGGTAAGTATCCCGATTATTGTTACTTCGGGGTTAATGGATCATAACACATAATAGGTGAGTATAGACTTGCAAGATAGGATCAAGAACTCGCATATATTCATGAAAACATAATAGGTTCAGATCTGAAATCATGGCACTCGGGCCCTAGTGACAAGCATTAAGCATAGCAAATTCATATCAACATCAATCTCAGAACATAATGGATACTAGGGATCAAACCCTAACAAAACTAACTCGATTACATGATAAATCTCATCCAACCCATCATCGTCCAACAAGCCTACAATGGAATTACTCACGCACGGCAGTGAGCATCATGAAATTGGTGATGGAGGAAGGTTGATGATGACGATGGCGACGGATTCCCCTCTCCGGAGCCCCGAACGGACTCCATATCAGACCTCCCGAGAGAGATTAGGGCTTGGCGGCGGCTCCGTATCGTAAAACATGATGAATCCTTCTCTCCTATTTTTTTCTCCTCGAACACGAATATATAGAGTTGGAGTTGAGGTCGGAGGAGCACCAGGGGGCCCACGAGGCAGGGGTGTGCCCAGGGGGGTAGGCGTGCCCCCACCCTCGTGGATAGGGTGTGGGCCCGTGGCCTTGATTCTTTCGCTAGTATTTTTTATATATTCCAAAAATATTCTCCGTTGATTTTCAGGTCATTCCAAGAGCTTTTATTTCTGCACAAAAATAACACCATGGCAATTCTGCAGAAAACAGCGTCAGTCCGGGTTAGTTCCATTCAAATCATGCAAGTTAGAGTCCAAAACAAGGGCAAAAGTGTTTGGAAAAGTAGATACGATGGAGACGTATCAACTCCCCCAAGCTTAAACCTTTGCTTGTCCTCAAGCAATTCAGTTGACAAACTGAAAGTGATTAAGAAAAACTTTTAAAAACTCTGTTTGCTCTTGTTGTTGTAAATTTGTAAAGCTAGCATTCAAGTTTTCAGCAAAGATTATGAACTAACCATATTCACAATAATATTTAGGTCTCATGTTTACTCATATCAATGGCATAATCAGCTAGCGATCAATAATAATAAATCTGGGATGACAACACTTTCTCAAAACAATCATAATATGATATAACAAAATGGTATCTTGCTAGCCCTTTCTGAGACTGCAAAACATAAATGCAGAGCACCCCTAAAGATCAAGGGCTGACTGGAAATTGTAATTCATGGTAAAAGCGATCCAGTCATACTCAATGTAAACTAATAACAACACATGCAAATGACAACGGTGCTCTCCAACTGGTGCTTTTTAATAAGAGGATGATGACCCAACATAAAAGTAAATTGATAGGCCCTTCGCAGAGGGAAGCAAGGATTTGTAGAGGTGCCAGAGCACAATTTTGAAATAGAGACGAATAAAATTTTGAGCGGTCCGAACTGTTTTTATCCCGAAATTTCAACTCACATTCAAACTGATTTAAAAAATAAATGTATATCAATATAAAATCCAACAAATTCTCCACGCTAAAAATTAATGTAATTTAAAATCTCAAAATTAAAAAAAGATATTTGAAACTAATTTTCGGGTTGATGTGTTTTAAAAATGTACAACCCATTTCTCATTACTGATGGGCCATTTTATCGGCCAGACGAATGAAAGCTCTCCTCGTCTTGAAATATCTGCAGCCCAACAGGCCTAACAAAGCGACTTACTTGGCAAATCACAAAAAACTGGGTTGTGGCCGTGGACCCAGCTGTCAGCCTCTCCACGTACGGTACTCTTCCGATGGAAGTCGTTCCTTGACCACGCCGCGCGGAGAGCACCACGGCGGTGGACGACGGCGAGGCCTAGGAAGGGGACGACGCGGAGCCGGGGAAGACACGACAGTGGAAGCCCGTGCGAAGAGGAGTACGAGGGTTCGCTGGTTCGGCTGCTGTGTGAGGCTGCCATCGCCGCAGGGCCTTGCCAGCGGTGGGAATAGTAGGGGGCGGTGAGGCCTCCACGGCAGCACAGCCGGCCACGGGAGGCAGGAGCATGCGGCACGACCGACACTGCTTTGGGCGGCTGGAGCAAGAAGACCAGAGGTTGAAGAAGCACTACGGCCATTGGATGGACATCGTACGGTCACTAGAGCGAGAATCATTCATATTGACTAAGTTGACAAAGCCCTCCGTCCCCGTCAACTTAGTAGGCCCACAAGTCAGCCTCCCACAATGGTGAGTCCCAGCTAGCAGGGGGTATTCATTTTTTTGTGCGTAATAAGGAGGCACTTCCTTGCGTGCGAAGATATAGCTGGTGGGTCCGACATGTCAGCGGGGGGAACGTTTTTCGTGAAATACAAAGGCCCTTCCGGTGGGTCCCAACTGTCAGGTGGAGGAATCAATATTTTAGGCATACAGTCCATGGCCGATGGATGTCGTTCGTTGACCACGTTGACCAGGCCGCACCGAGAGCACCATGGCGGTGGACGACGGCGAGGCCTAGGAAGGGAACGACACGGAGCCGGGGAAGACTCGGCAATGGTTGCCCACGCGGTGGGGAGTATGGGGGTTTACTGGTCCGGCTGCTGTCGCCGGAAAATAACAGGAGGTGTGGGTGAGTAGAGGAATGGCCTGGCCAGCAATGAAGTAGGGTGGGGCAGTGCGGCCTGTGCGGCAGCACAGCCGGCCACGGGAGGCGGGAGCAGGCAGTCCCACTGGAGCTGGTTTGGGCGGCTGGAGCAAGAAGATCAGAAATTGAAGAAGCAGCACGGCCGTTGGATTAACATCCAACGGTCACTGCTACTAGAATTGTTTGTGGACTAAGTTGACAAAGCCAAAGTACACGTCAACCTAGTAGACCCACAAGTCAGCCTCCAAATCTGTCCCAAACAGCATACAGCCCGAAATTTCTAGCCAGATTCAAATTAATTTTAAATCTAAATATACCTTAATTTAAATTCAATGAAATTTTACCCGCACAAAAACAATGAAATTTAAAATATCAAAATCCGAAGGAAAACAGTATTTTGGAACTAATTGCCTGTTTGCTGTATTTTTTCATTTTACAGCCCATTCATTATTACTTATAGCCCATTTCTTATTACTTATAGCCCATTTTCTGGGCAAAATGCATCCCTCCTCATCTTGAAAGATTTCCGGCCCAGCAGGGCGTAGAAAAGCAAGTAGGCATACGTTGGTTATTCTGCGAAAAACAAAATAGCTGGCTAGCCATTTTCAGAAAGGAAAAAAACAAACGGGGCTGGTCATGTGCTAAACATATGAAATAAAAGCCTGGGCTAGACCGGCCACGGGTCCCGCACAACCCAATTGATACCCTTCTCCGTCCCGAAAAAACAAAATTACTGCACGTACTACTGGGTACCTACTGTCATCCTCACCATGTACAGTCATCTCCTTATTCCTCTCGGTTGTTGACCATGGTGACAACACCGGAGGGCGGCACCACGGTGAGCGAACCAAGGTGGAGGACGATGGTGATGCCTCGGACGGGAACGAACAGGAGCCGGAGAAGATAACAGCTAGCCGTGGGAGGCGGGAGCAGGCGGTCCTGCCGGCGCTGGTTTGGCTTTGGCGGATCGAGGAAGAAGAGACTGAAGAAACGCGACAGACGTTGAATGTCAATCCAACGGTCAAGGTTGGCACAATCGTTTGTTGACTAAGCGGACACCAAGTAGCATACTTTTTTATATATAAAAAGAAAATCAAAGACTTGGGAAGGCATACAGAACAAGCTAGTGTACCAGTAAAGAGACGTTGCCGAGTTTTAGAAAAAAGAAAGACGTGCTCCTGTAGCTGGTTTGAATCCAAACCTAGACTATGACTATATATGGTGCTATGCTACTCTGCAAGTAATGAAACTGACATATCCAACATTCACTTTTCGTCTTCTCTACTTAATCTTCCTAGCATTAGAAGCTCCGGCCACAGCAACCATGTCCGCTGGCTGCTCGTCCACCTGCTC
The DNA here is from genome assembly GCF_002162155.2 of Triticum dicoccoides. Taxonomy (NCBI): domain Eukaryota; kingdom Viridiplantae; phylum Streptophyta; class Magnoliopsida; order Poales; family Poaceae; genus Triticum; species Triticum dicoccoides. The sequence goes on along the minus strand of NC_041384.1, from coordinate 460,423,117 downwards.
TTCAGCAGGAAACAACCAGATATGCGCCAAGTCGCCACCCGTACCATCGCCTGTGGGTCTCATCACACCCCCGCCGGCGCGCGCACCGCAGCCGATTGCTCATGGCAACCCGCTACCATTGGTGTGGTGCCACTGCTGCAAATCACGCAGAGTCATCCGTCGCGTCTCAACCACAATCCCCAACCCTGGCCGAGTCTTCTACAAATGCCCAAATCATGGGGTAATAATATGTTTAAGTGTTGTTCTGCTGCTTTCAGTTGCTGATTTTTTAATAGTTTGGCTGATGATCTTCCAATTTGATTCATGCAGAAAAGGGAAGATTCGTGTGATTTGTATTTCTGAGAAGTTGCTGATGTGGGGGAATGCAACTACGCTGATTATTTGGTTAGCTGAGGAATCCCAATACCAGTAGGTTGGGGTGTTGGACAAGTAACTGAAGGAACGATAGAAGAGGAAGATGTAGAGCAGAAGGTTAAAGATGCAGTTCCTCTGATCATGGCCAAGCAACAGCTGCTGAACGGCCTTGACAGCAATGAGGAGATGAAAGAGCTTGTGAAGATAATGGGAAAAATCGCTGTGCTCTATAGGATGACTGTCTCTTTATTTGCAGTGTATGTAGCACTCGTGATGTATTCAGTGGCTACGACATGAGCACTTTGCTGAAAGTACTAATGAATGAAACCTGTGTAGCAGGCTGGGCGTAGTGTTGTGAACATCTAATGATTCATATTAACGGAAATCAGGGGATATCCCCTTTTGCTCATATAAATAAATAAATAGCAGAGGCCCTGTCAGGTCAGCTTTGTTCTCATTCGAAGACGTCGAGCAAATTGCAGCCCAATAGCAAACTATGTCATCAAATTCAAGTTTCACAGCCAAATATGAGTACAACTAAACAACAATGTCATCATGTTTTAGTTGTCATACAATCACCAAACACAAATCAGCATACATAACAAGTGATGTTCTCACAGCAAAATACTAAACAACATGTTCATCAGGTTTCAGTTGTCATAGCAAACACAATTTCACATAGTAGATAAAAAAACGTCTTTTGACAGGCAAATAAGACAAAAGCAATGTAATCATCATCCGCAGCAGCAGCGTCAACATCTTCGCCATGTGTATCAGTCTGAATTGTAATTCCCCATGGTGTCATCTTCTTCTTCGTCCTCAACGTCCTCGAACATTGGCTTCTTCTTGATCAACTCTTGTACGTCCACAGCACAACAGGGAATCTTTTCGCCGGCGTCATTGACGTGATGGTTCTCAAAGATATTAGGAGCATTTGTGTTATCTTGTACATCAGGAGCAGTGTAAGCCTCATCTTGTTGTGTAACTTCATTAAACGAATTCCTCTTCTCAAACCTTTGCAATACTCTCCAATCATCGCTACGTGCAAATGTGTCTTCCAAGAAAAATATCTGGGTTGCTTGATTTGCCAAAATAAAAGGCTTGTTGGTCTGGTACGACGCCATGACATTGATGGATTTGAAATAATCATCAGCTCTGGGTTTTGCGATCCTGGAAAACAGGTTATACCAACGACATCACAATAGAACCACACACCGATGATCCTCGAAACTGGAGATATACTGCAACTGAATAATGTCTGTTATGTTAGCATACATTTCAGTTGTCTCTTTGCCATACGTATCCGTGCTCATGATGGCACTATTTTGTGTCTTCCTGCCTTCGTCTCGTGCAAGGGTGTTGTAGCGCACATCTCCAACAACGCAAGATTCATAATGTCTTACCCGAGTATCAGGACCCATTGCTAGTGAGTAAAGGGCATCATCAACTGCCTGCCCATCCTCCCGCATCTTCTTAACCTATGGTTGGAAAATAGACAAGCTGATCATCTTATGTACTCAATATATTAAAAAAACGGACAGTGCACTTCAAAAGCTTACATGGTTCTTGAACCATTTTGCAAATCCTGCCATAACCAGTTTGTCAATGTTTCTTGGATTTTGCGGCAGTAATTCCTCTTTGTAGATGCTGCACAATGTAGTGATCACGTCAAACATCTAAATATATAAGAATGTGCTGCAAGTTTAGTAGATTATGATGTATAAGCTGCAGTACTGCACTTACTTGATATAAGGTAGTATCTCAGGACAGTTATTCAACACATACCAAACCATTTTGTCCAAATCTTTAGGTTTATCCTCTTGTCGACTCTTCCCTGTAACTCGAACAGAATAATCGAAAACATTGAGCCCGGGATTGTCTTCACCCACCTCTTTGCTAAGCTGATCAACTGTTTCAATGAATTTTGAGCAGAATGTCAACGCTTCTGTCGCAATGTAGGCCTCTGCAATGAAACCCTCGGGTCTAGCTCTGTTCCTAACATTGCCCTTGAAAGTGCCTAGCCGCCTTTCAATAGGGTACATCCAGCCATACTGTACTGGAACTCTAAGTAGTGCCTCATCAGGTAGATGAATAGCCAAATGCACCATCACATCAAAGAAGGCTGGAGGATATATCTTCTCAAGGTCGCATAGGATAGTTGGTATCTTGTCTCTAAGATGCTCCAAAGCATCTATCCTGATATTCCTACTACAGAGTTCCCTGAAGAATTGTCCCAACTCTGCAGCTGCTCTCTATAAGTCAGGGCGGCCCAATCCTCTAAGGATAACAGGTAAAACCCTTTGAAGTAGGACGTGGCAGTCATGAGTTTTCAACCCTTGTACCTTGTTTCCATCTGCACTGACTCTCCTTTCAGGGTTGGAAGCAAATCCATGTGGGAATCTCACACGTGACAGGACCTCGTAGAATTCTTTTCTTTTTACCTTGTCCAAGACGTACACAGCTGGTGCCATATCCCGTGGTTTACCTTCATCTTGCACCTGCAAATCCTTTCTGATACCCAGGTGTGTCAAATCAATCCTAGATTTTAAGGTATCTTTCGTCTTGCCTTAAATATTAAGAAGTGTGCCGATAATGCTGTCACATATATTTTTCTCGATGTGCATCTGATACGTCCATTTTGCATCATGCTTTTATATCGATATTTATTGCATTATGGGCTGTTATTACACTTTATGTCACAATACTTATGGATATTCTCTCTTATTTTACAAGGTTTACATGAAGAGGGAGAATGCGGGCAGCTGGAATTCTGGGCTGGAAAAGGAGCAAATATTAGAGACCTATTCTGCGCAACTCCAAAAGTCCTGAAACTCCATGGAACATCTTAAAATAAATAAAGAAAAATCCTTGCCAAAGATGAAGGCCAAGGGGCCCACACCCTGCTCATGAGGGTGGGGGGCGCGCCCCCCCTCCTAGGGCGCGCCCCCCTACCTCGTGGGCCCCCTGGTGGCTCTCCGACGTCCATCTTCTCCTATATGAAGTCTTTCGATGAGAAAAAAATAGGAAGCAACCTTTCGGGACGAGACTCCGCCGCCACGAGGCGGAACCTTGGTGGAACCAATCTAGAGCTCTGGCAGAGCTGTTCTGCCGGGGATACTTCCCTTCGGGAGGGGGAAATCATCACCATCGTCATCACCGCGCTCCTCTCATCGGGAGAGGGAAATCTCCATCAACATCTTCACCAGCACCATCTCATCTCCAAACCCTAGTTCATCTCTTGTATCCAATTCTTGTCTCAAAGCCCGGGATTGGTGCTAGTAGGTTGCTAGTAGTGTTGATTACTCCTTGTAGTTGATGCTAGTTGGTTTATTTGGTGGAAGATCATATGTTCAGATCCTATATGCATATTATTACCCCTCTGATTATGAACATGAATATGCTTTGTGAGTAATTACGTTTGTTCCTGAGGACAAGGGAGAAGTCTTTCTATTAGTAGTCATGTGAATTTGGTATTCGTTTGATATTTTGATAAGATGTATGTTGTCTAGCCTCTAGTGGTGTTATATGAACGCCGACTACATAACACTTCACCATTATTTGGGCCTTGAGGAAAGCATTGGTAAGTAATAAGTAGATGATGGGTTGCTAGAGTGACAGAAGCTTAAACCCTAGTTTATGCGTAGCTTCGTAAGGGGCTGATTTGGATCCACATGTTTCATGCTATGGTTAGGTTTACCTTAATACTTTTGTTGTAGTTGCGGATGCTTGCAATAGAGGTTAATCATAAGTGGGATGCTTGTTCAAGTAAGAACAGCACCCAAGCACCGGTCCACCCACATATCAAATTATCAAAGTACCGAACGCGAATCATATGAACGTGATGAAAACTAGCTTGACGATATTCCCATGTGTCCTCGGGAGCGCTTTTCCTATTATAAGAGTTTGTTCGGGCTTGTCCTTTGCTACAAAAGGATTGGGCCATCTTGCTGCACTTTATTTAGTTTTGTTACTTGTTGCTCGTTACCATTTATCTTGTCACAAAACTATGTGTTACCACTTATTTTAGTACTTGCAGAGAATACCTTGCTGAAAACCGCTTATCATTTCCTTCGGCTCCTCGTTGGGTTCGACAATCTTACTTATCTAAAGGATTACGATAGATCCCCTATACTTGTGGGTCATTAAGACTCTTTTCTGGCGCCGTTGCCGGGGAGTGTAGCGCCTTTGGTAGGTGGAATTTGGTAAGGAAAAATTTATATAGTGTGATGAAATTTACTGTCACTTGTTACTATGGAAAGTAATTCTCTGAGGGGCTTGTTCGGGGTATCTTCACCCCGTCCAGTAGAGCAAAGAGTTGCTCCTCAACCTACTGAACCTATTGAAAATGAAACTCCTTTTGAATTTCCTTCGGGTATGATGGAAAAACTGCTAGCTAACCCTTTTACAGGAGATGGAACAAAGCATCATGATGAGCACTTAATATATGTGGATGAAGTTTGTGGATTATTTAAGCTTGCAGGTATACCCGATGATGTTGCTAAGAAGAAGGTCTTCCCTTTATCTTTGAAGGGAGACGCATTGATATGATATAGGCTATGTGATGATATGAGATCATGGAACTATAAAAGATTGAAGTTGGAATTTCATCAAAAGTATTACCCTATGCATCTTGTTCATCGTGATCACAATTATATATATAATTTCTGGACTCGCGAAGGAGAAAGCATCGCTCAAGCTTGGGGGAGGCTTAAAACAATATTATATTCATGCCCCAATCAAGAGCTCTCGAGAGAAATAATTATGCAAAGTTTTTATGCTCGGCTTTCTAAAAACAATCGCACCATGCTCGATACTTCTTGTGCTGGCTCTTTTATGATGAAGACTATTGAAATTAAATGGAATTTATTGGATAGAATTAAACGCAACTCTGAAGATTGGGACCTCGACGAAGGTAAGGAGTCAGGTATGACACCTAAGTTTGATTGTGTTAAATCTTTTATGGACATCGATATTTTCCGTAAGTTTAGCACTAAATATGGACTTGACTCCGAGTAGCTTCTTTCTGTGAATCTTTTGCTACTTATGTTGATCTCCCTAAGGAGAAGTGGTTTAAATATCATCCTCCCATAGAAGTAAAAGTAGCTGCACCTATTAAAGTTGAAGAAAAGAATGTTACTTATAATGATCCTATTGTTCCTACTTCTTATGTTGAGAAAACACCTTTCCCTGTTAGAGTAAAGGATCATGCTAAAGCTTCAACTGTTGTTCATAAAAGCAATATTAGAACTTATACACCTCCTGAGCAAGTTAAAGTAGAACCTAATATTTCTATTGTTAAAGATCTCTTGTCTGATAATATTGATGGGCACGCTATTTAGTTCGATGGTGAAACTGCTAGAATTGCTAAGCCTTGTGATAAAGATAAACATAGACCTGTAGTAGGCATGCCTGTTATTTCTGTTAAAATAGGAGATCATTGTTATCATGGCTTATGTGATATGGGTGCTAGTGCTAGTGTTATACCTTATGACTTGTATAAAGAAATCAAGCATCAAATTGCACCTGCTGAGTTAGAAGATATTGTTGTCACAATTAAACTTGCCAATAGAGATACTATTTCAGCGATGGGAATTGTTAGAGATGTTGAAGTCTTGTGTGGGAAAACTAAATATCCTGCTGATTTTCTTGTTCTTACTTCTCCGCAAGATAGCTTTTGTCCCATTATATTTGGTAGACCCTTCTTGAACACTGTTAATGCTCGGATAGATTGCGAAAACAATGTTGTTACTATTGGCTTGGATGATATGGTTCATGAGTTTAATTTCTCTAAATTTAGTAAACAACATCGTGAGGAAGAATTACCTAGTAAGGATGAAATTATTGGTCTTGCTTCTATTGCCGTACCTCCTAGTGATCATTTAGAACACTATTTGCTAGACCATGAAAATGATATGTTCATGAATGAAAGAAGGGAAATAGATGAAGTATTCTTTAAACAGGAACCTATTCTGCAACACAATTTGCCTATTGAAATTTTAGGGGATCTTCCTCCACCCAAGGGTGATCCCCGGTTTGAGCTTAAACCGTTGCCTCATAATCTTAAATATGCTTATCTTGATGAAAAGAAGATATATCCTGTTATTATTAGTGCTAAACTTTCAGAGCATGAAGAAGAAAGATTGTTGAAAACTCTAAAGAAGCACCGTGCTGCTATTGGATATACTCTTGATGAAAGAAGTGGTAAGGAAAGAAATACTCAAGCTTCTGGAGGCAGGTATAATCTATCCCGTTGCTGATAGTCAGTGGGTAAGTCCCGTCCATTGTGTCTGTCGGTGTCAAAACCGGCGGATCTCGGGTAGGGGGTCCCGAACTGTGTGTCAAGGCCGGATGGTAATAGGAGACAAGGGACACGATGTTTTTTACCCAGGTTCGGGCCCTCTCGATGGAGGTAATACCCTACTCCTGCTTGATTAATATTGAAGATATGGGTAGTACAAGAGTAGATCTACCACGAGATCAAGGAGGCTAAACCCTAGAAGCTAGCCTATGGTATGATTGTTGTATGATGAAGTTGTCCTACGGACTAAAACCCTCCGGTTTATATAGACACCGAAGAGGGTTAGGGTTACACAAAGTCGGTTACAATGGTAGGAGATCTTGAATATCCGCATCGCCAAGCTTGCCTTCCACGCCAAGGAAAGTCCCATCCGGACACGGGACGAAGTCTTCAATCTTGTATCTTCATAGTCCAGGAGTCCGGCTGAAGGTATAGTCTGGCTACCCGAACACCCCCTAATCCAGGACTCCCTCAGTAGCCCCTGAACCAGGCTTCAATGACGACGAGTCCGGCACGCAAATTGTCTTCGGCATTGCAAGGCGGGTTCCTCCTCCAAGTCCTTCATAGAAGATTGTAAACACCAAGAGTAGTGTCCGGCTCTGCAAAATAAGCTTCCACATATTGCCATAGAGAGAATGATATAAACACAAATCAAATCTGCTGACGTATTCCGCAGTGCGTCATCACACTACGGCCAAGTCCTTTACTCGAATCGTTTTTACTTTTCCACCTCAGCATGTTTTGCGAGGCGGTTTCCTTGGCACGTCTTGTCAAAGCAGAGATCGTGTACCCCCCTTTACGCGATTCTCATCAATACGGACGTGGGTAACCCAACCGCGCCATTTATAACGGTGCTTGGGAGGCAAGCGAGTTTTACTAGGCAGGTGGGGACGCATAACCGCATCCGCGCATATAAGGGGACAAGGATCCACCTTTTTACCTACGCCTTCTTCCTCTTTTGCCTATCCATCTCCTGCGCACCCGAGCTCCAGCGCCCAAGCCCGCACTTCCCACCTCAACCTTCTCCAACAATGTCCGAAGCGGGAGGCAAGTGGATGGTCTCCTCCGTTATGGAGGGCAAAGTCAAGAAGCTAAGGAAGGCCGGATACCTGTCCAAGGACATCGCGCACCGGCTTCCCGAAGAGGGGCAGCTTCTCCCCATCCCAAGGCCCCATGAGAGGGTAGTATTTCTCCCCCACTTCCTCCGCGGACTGGGTTTTCCACTCCACCCATTTGTCCGGGGGCTCATGTTCTACTACGGCTTGGATTTCCACGATCTGGCCCCGAACTTCATCCTCAATGAGGGAGTCCTGGATTAGGGGGTGTTCGGGTAGCCGGACTATACCTTCAGTCGGACTCCTGGACTGTGAAGATACAAGATTGAAGACTTCGTCCCGTGTCCGGATGGGACTTTCCTTGGCGTGGAAGGCAAGCTTGGCGATGCGGATATTCAAGATCACCTACCATTGTAACCGACTCTGTGTAACCCTAACCCTATCCGGTGTCTATATAAGCCGGAGGGTTGTAGTCCGTAGGACAGAATCAACTCCATACACAACAATCAAACCATAGGCTAGCTTCTAGGGTTTAGCCTCCTTGATCTCGTGGTAGATCTACTCTTGTACTACCCATATCATCAATATTAATCAAGCAGGAGTAGGGTAATCCCTCCCTCGAGAGGGCCCGAACCTGGGTAAAACAAAGTGTCCCCTGTCTCCTGTTACCATCCGGCCTAGACGCACAGTTCAGGACCCCCTACCCGAGATCCGCCGGTTTTGACACCAACATTGGTGCTTTCATTGAGAGTTCCGCTGTGTGATCGACAAAAGGTTCGATGGCTCGCCTGCAGATCAACTGCGACTTCGGCATCTTCGTCACCAGCTCGACTGGTCACCTTGGTTCGACCAAGACTTGCGCCCCGTGTTCGGATCACCATGTCCGGACGAGGGCCTTCATCAAACATCAACTCCGTTCTCTATCAAGATCACGGAGGAATCATCTATGGAGCTCGGGGGCTCAACGTCAACATTGCCCTCAAGCAACTGTGCTGTTTTTCTGGACAGAGAACTCGTATCTGCTGCCACCACCTCCTCGAGTATCGCTTTGACGATGGCTTTGGTGGAATTGTGCGGAATTGAGTCTACAACAACCCTGGAAAATTTCGTCGAGTTCCGATGGAGGAATCTCTGTCAATCCATGATATGCCGGAGCCTTGTCAAATCTGGACGGGAATTTAGATGAGTTTAGGGCGTGGTGTTCAGCTTCTAGCTCGGACGTCCTTTGGAAGATCCAACCGTTGATCGGCTGCGGAATTCCTATATCTACCACCTCTCAATTTCGGCTCGATCCGACCGTCCAAACTCCGGGAACCTTCCGATTAGTGCATCACTTTTCGGATCTGTTTTCTGCATGAAAACGAATCTGACCCGAGTTCATCTTTTTTATGAACAGGATTTCAGACATCCCTTTTGAAGGAAGTTTTGCATGGGGTATTGTGTTTTGTTGCCGAACACATACCCCTAACTTTAAAATCTTTTGAACATGATCTTCAACATCATGCTGGTGTCAAACCAGTCCGGCAATATTACTCCACGGCTGTCGACCTGCGCTAGACACGTCGTCACTCTAGCCGAGCTCAACTTCTTCGGATCATCATCTCGGCAAGCCGAACAAGAGTCCGGCATCGAGAAGGATAAATCATCATCAACATCGCCGCCCCACGGATTACACGGAGCGGGCATACCGACATCGCCGCACGGTCGCTTCATCAAGCCGTCATCGACCACGTCACGACCTGCATCGACAGGGCCGCACTATTACTTCTTCAAGTTGGTGTCCATCATGTCGACCTACTTCGACTCATTGGCTGACATCGGGGCTTCGACATCGAGGCCGGACCGGGGGCTTCATCAACCTACTCCGGTAACGGGTGTGTGGATCAAGTCCCAATTTTGGGAATCACCTTCCTTCGTATTGCTACAACAAATAAACCAGGTGCTATTAATCCTAGTATTTTTTGCCTGTTTGGGTTCAATTTTTCCCAAGGAATTATTACTCTGGTTTGTCCATCATATGTACACAGGTCTATCAAATGGTGGACGCATTAGCGACGGTCGCATGGTGGTCCGGTTAGTCTCCGTACATAGTCCGGCGAATGCCGCATCTGGAACTCGGACCGACCTGTGAATTCAGGCTTTGCCACGCCCTTACCGCATCACGCCGACGCCCTGCATCGACATTGACTTCGGCGCCAGGCCATATTTCTTTTATAATTCACTTTGCATAAATTATTGATTATGCAAAGATTTTTTATTATTATTACTATTATCTCCGGTCTGCACTATTTTATGTGGCATAGGAAAATGATCCAGCCGGACTATATCCTTTGGTGTCACCTCGACTGGACGGGGGGCTTCGTCAACACTTCATTACCCCATGCCGGGGACTTCGGCATCACTCTGCCGGCCTGCATTGACCGAGCTATGTCACCACTCCGGAGTGCCGAGCTCTTTGCTCCGCCACCTCGGGACCGGCTTGGGGGATGGCACCTTGTCCCGCATCAAGCTCGGATCGCGTCATCAATACCGAACACATTAACTAGCTAAGTTGCCTTCATGCTCAAAGTTTTAAATTTCTAACTTGTGTTCAGTTCGACCAAGCATTATACATTTTTGGAAAAAAGTTGCTTGTAAATTTTTTTCTTGTCCAAACTTTGTTTGTGACACACAAATTCAGGGACCCAATTCACTTGGGGGCTTCCTTTATGAAGCTTTTCCTCTTGCATATGATTATACTTGTACGGCTTTGTTCCTTGTTCGTGTATTATGCCACAATATGCACCATATTGACTTAAGCGATTTGCAAGCTGGGTTGCCTCGCTCCTGTGTTTACCCCTACGTTCCCGATTGTTCGGCTAGGGAGTAAAGGGAGCACCTCTGCGATTGTCACGATCGGGTAGCCCGAGCCGGACCTCAGACTGGGTGAAGCCGAAAGCTAGCGCTCTTATAGTTATTCAATGATGCTCGGCACACAACGGAACTCATGAGTACAAAAAATCTATTGCACAAGTCTCATAATAACAATGAGCACCGAAGAAAGGTATCAGTGGGGGTACTATTTTCTTTGAAGATGCTTCTTACTCTTCGCAGTAATATAGCATAAGTTCCCTGAGCGCGCTTTGTCTGTTACAGCCTTATGGCCTGGTTGCCTGGTTATTGGAAACACCGTCGATATTCTCGACCGATGGAGTACATAACACTTTTCGGTCCTTAACCGAAGAGGGAGAAGCCGACGGTCGGTTAAGACGCGTTTAAAGTTCGGTTGAACATAGATATGATATAAGTACTTCGGTACATGAAATCATTCTTTCACCCAAGTCACTTGGGGGCTCTTAAATTTATATGAGCTATTTTATTGTAAATGTGTCTTCTTCTTAGTTGTTGCAAAGTTTTATTATTATTATTTATCACTCCTTTTTCGAGACGAGTGTGCGGTCACTAGCCAGGGAGCCTAATTTCTCTCTCAAAGCCGCTAGAGTTTAGTTTACTAAACTGGCCTGATGAGAAGTACTCCGCCCTCGGGAAAGGAGGTTGAAGCCGTAGGCTGACCCGCTCGAAGTCATGAGATAGGATGTATCATGTTAAAGCACGACAGAAGCACTTCTTTTTTCTAAGACCAACTTTCGGATTGGCATCGAACACTTGATATTGTTCGGACGTCATGTTTTTACTGACGTTTCTTGGTTTTCCAAGCTTTTTGGCACTTTTAAACTATTTGTATTTTCCAGCATTAGTCTCGCAGTGCAACGCCGGACACCTTTAGGGATTCGGCAAAAGCATTCTCAGATATTGCTGTATATGCATCGGTTTCGAATTGTGTCTTCGATCAATAGTTGGGTTGCCCGGCTCCTGCACTTGCTTCCTACGTTCCGATTTGTTCGGCTAGGTGTGCAAAGGGAGAACCACTGCGATTGTGCTTCCAGCTCACATGGTTAAGCACCTTAGTGGAGAAAGCCAAAAACTGACGGTCACAATAAGCGTAAACTGGTCAGCGATTCGATGACTATGACGGGCCATTCATAACATTGGCCGAAGTGTTTACGGCTTGACCTCGACTGTCGACGAACACTACCGGGGGCTATTAACTGGCCTCCCAAACTAAATCCTCGATATTTTGCTCTTACATTCAAGCTGAGGTTTCATGATCATGCTTAGCATGACAACCCAAAGAAAGGAACCGATAGCGGAACTATTTTCTTTGGAATACATTTCTTCTGTTAAACAGTAATATAACATATCTCTCTGCGTACCTTTGTTTATAAAACCGTGTGGCCTGATTGCCTTGTTTGTTGTAAATCTTTGCCATCATAAAGGCTTTATAAAGTAGGACAAACACTCCTCGGCTACTGGGCGAGGAGGTGGAAGCTGATGGTCGGTCAGCAAAGTTTTGTACAATGCGGATCCGAGCATTAATGACGTAAAGTACTGGGATACATAGAGTCATTACACATAATTTGTGATTTTACTATGGATATTGATCCTTAATTCTGCCACCCGTGCCCGCATTAAGGCTCGGGGGTACTGGACTTCGGGCTTATTATTTACAAATATTAAAGGGGCACATCGATCCCCTGATCTAGTGTTGCCACCCGACCAGTGTCTCGGGGGCTACTGCATTGCCTATTCAATGCAGAAAATTTTATGTGCAATATAGTTTCCGAGGAGATTTTGATCCTCAGGCTGGTCGGCCGCACCCAACCTGAGTCTCAAGGACTGAGCACGCCGCTTTTTAGTGTCCCGAAGTATTCTGCCGAGCTTGGACTTAATCCTCAGGCCGATTTTGCAAATCAACCTGAGTCTCAGTGGCTACTGGGATCAGCAGTCTTACGTCATCCTTCAGGTGCATCTCGGGTTTTAGACGGATACACACCTTGAGGGCCACTGGCTATATATCTCGGCAGAGAATAAATTGCACCAATAAAAAATATTGACAAAAAATCGGCCCATAGTCGGGGTGGTGCACCACCTCGGAAGCAGTCCGGCATAAAGCTCGGGCGCTAGTGGCTGGCTCCATAAAGGGCATTTCCGGCATTAAGCTCGGCTAAACTCCTTCAACTTTTTTTGAACCAAGGTGATATGACACCTCGGATATAGTCCGGCGTTGGAGCCTGGACACATTCCGACGTTAGAGCTGGGAAGCGGGCTTGGGCGCTGGAGCTCAAGTGCGCAGGAGATGGATATGCAAACGAGGAAGAAGGCATAGGTAAAAAGGTGGATCCCTATCTCCTTATATGGGCGGATGCGGTTGTGCGCACCCACCTGCCTAATAAAACTCGCTTGCCTCCCAAGCGCCATGGTAAATGGCGCGGTTAGGGTTACCCACGTCTGTATTGATGAGAATCCCGTAAAGGGGACACACGATCTTTGCTTTGACAAGACGTGCCAAGGAAACCGCCTCGCAAAATATGCTGAGGTGGAAAACTAAAAACGATTCGAGTAAAGGACTTGGCCGTAGTGTGATAGCGCACTGCGGAATACGTCAGCAGATTTGATTTGTGTCAATATTATTCTCTCTATGGCAATATGTGGAAACTTATTTTGCAGAACCGTACACTACTCTTGGTGTTTACAAATCTTCTATGAAGGACTTGGAGGAGGAACCCGCCTTGCAATGCCGAAGACAATTTGCGCGTCGGACTCATCGTTATTGAAGCCTGGTTCAGGGGCTACTGAGGGAGTCCTGGATTAGGGGGTGTTCGGGTAGCCGGACTATACCTTCAGCCGGACTCCTGGACTGTGAAGATACAAGATTGAAGACTTCGTCCCATGTCCGGATGGGACTTTCCTTGGCGTGGAAGGCAAGCTTGGCGATGCAGATATTCAAGATCTCCTACCATTGTAACCGACTCTGTGTAACCCTAACCTTATCCGGTGTCTATATAAGCCGGAGGGTTGCAGTCTGTAGGACAGAATCAACTCCATACACAACAATCAAACCATAGGCTAGCTTCTAGGGTTTAGACTCCTTGATCTCGTGGTAGATCTACTCTTGTACTACCCATATCATCAATATTAATCCAGCAGGAGTAGGGTAATCCCTCCATCGAGAGGGCCCGAACCTGGGTAAAACAAAGTGTCCCCTGTCTCTTGTTACCATCCGGCCTAGACGCACAGTTCGGGACCCCCTACCCGAGATTCGCCGGTTTTGACACCGACACTCAACATCTCGGCGTTTATCGTCGTGTGCGAGGCCTTCCTCCGCATCCGCCCTCATTTCGGCCTCTGGCTCAAGACCTTCAACGTCAAGCCCAAGGTGGTGCGCGGCAGCCAGGCGGAGTGCGGAGGCGCCATGGCGGGCAAGATGCCCAACGTTCTATGGTTTGAGGGCTCTTTTGTGGAGACCCTAAAGGGGTGGCAATCCGGGTGGTTTTACATCACCGAGCCATGCGATCCGAACTGGATCGCAGCCCCCGAGTTCCGATCCGGACCCCCCACGCGGCTTATGTCCTGGAAAGAGACGGACCTGGTGTGGGGTGACGAAAAAGAGGTGACCGGATTGCAAACATGCATCCAGTCCCTGGTGAACAAGCCAATCCGGCTTGTTAATGTAATCCAGGTTATGCTCATCTGCCGGATCCTCCCGTGCCAACAACGGGATTTTAATCTGTGGGTGTTCGACCTGGCGCAGCACCAAACCCGTAGCAGGCTCTTCGACATGATGTACGAAGATGCCTGGAAGGTGCTATCCAAGGGCGCCGAGGCTCCCGCATCCACTTCCGAGGACCGCGGATATAGCTCGCAGTGTCACGCTAGCGAGGTATGCCATCTACACCTTTTACAGGATGTTAAGCTTTTTTCATAGTTTGACTCTATGCGGGATCTAAACTCCCTTACCTTTGACAGGCTTGGCGAGCAATATCCGGACCGATTAACTGTCCGGCTCCGCTGCCCGAAGACCCAGCCCCAGCTCTACTAGCGAAGCTGCTGGTTCCGACGCCTTATGTGGTGCCAGAGAAGAAGGCCAAGAAGAAGAAGACCACGGGGACTCGAAAGAGTGCCCGCAACGTGGTGGTGTCGGACTCGTCATCTGACGAGTCCGAGACGCCCTCCTCCCGTGAAAACAAGGAGGAGGAAGAAGAAAACTCTCCCCTCCCAGCGAAGGGAGGAGAGAAGAGGAAGGCCGCCCCAACGGGGGAGGCCGAGGGGTCTAGGAAAAGGAAGACCCCTCTGCCGGACTACGCCCCCAACGCCGAAGAGGGCAAAGAGGAGTGGCCAAAAAGGGCCAAGCATCCGGCAAAATCGTAAGTTCAGATATCAAAATAACTCATGATGTTCCTTTGTTGCAAAGCTTTCCCTAATGTCGAATGTAATTCTGCAGTCCGCCCCGGGCCGAATTCAACGAATCGTCGGGCGGCTCCCTGGACTCATCGGACGTGAACTCAGTTCCTCTTGCTGTCTCCCCCCGCACTGCAGACGACACCGAAGTGGCGTTGCGACAAACTCCGGGGCAGGAGGAGGTGGTCCTGGAGGAGCCGCAAGGCGCCCTCCCGGACTCCAGGAGTGAAGGGGACAAGGCCCCCCAGGGCTCCAAATCCGGCTTTGAGCCGGGCACCGTGCCGGAATCTTCAACAGTTCCGGACCGCGGTGGGCGAACTCCTTCTAAGAGGAGCGAGCCTTCTAAGCCGGCGGCCTCCGTCCAACCGGAGGTGCCGGACAATCTGCTGGAGGTGCTTGACGGGGCCTCCATCGACGAGGGGCACCGTACTATTATGAGTACGGTGATCCAGAGGGTTCAGTCCGCCAAGAGCGGACTGACTGAAGCTTGCGCTAGCCTTCTAACAGGCTTCGAGGTAAGTAAAAATATGTAAAAATATTACCGCATAGACAGTAGCCCCTGATGCTCTGTTTGGCGTTCGGAAAGAAAAGCCGAATAGAGGATCTATGAAATTTCGCAGGAGTCTAACAAAAAGAGTCAATATGCGTATGCAGGCTTCGCTACTATCCACCGCCGCACTGAATGCGGAGGTGGGTGTCCTGAAGCAGGACCTCGAGCGGACCAAGCAAGAGCTCGGCCTTGCCAAGCGGCAGCTCGAGGAGAAAGAAGGTAAGAAATACCTTACAGAAAAAGTGCCTATAAAAAGGCGTGATTGTAAAAAAAATAACAGGATTGTACTGATTATTGTAGGGGCCACGACTGAGGTGGCGATCCTTAAGCAGGCGCTGTCTGAGGCCGAGAAGAAAACGGTCGCGGAGCGCACCGAGCGAGACAGACTTGGGGCTCAGGTCGGTGAGGTGCAGCAAGAGCTTCAGGCTCTCATGAAAAAACATGAGAGTTTGGAGCTTGAGTCAAAGGCGCAATCATCCGAGCTCGCGACGGCCCTTTAGACTGCCAAGTCTGCCAAGGCCGAAGCCTAAAAGGCCCTCCAAGAGTTGGAGGAGATGAGGAAGATAGCAGCGGGTAAGGCATTCTTCATGCAAAGCAGAAATATAAAAGTAAACTACTTGTTACTTACCCGAATTCGGAGCTCTCCAGGGGCATTCGCAGATCTTCCCCGCAGCGTATCCGCCGCCGCCGCATTCTACCGAGCTGAAGAGGGCGGCTCGACGGAGAAGGTGTTCTGGTCTCAGTATTCTGAGGCCGGACACCCTATGCCTTTGAGTGACCAGCTGAAACAGCTGGTCGAGCTCCACAAGGCGGCCGAACAGGCCATGAAGGGCCTCATAGTTCGGCTGTGGCCCATAGAGGCCCTGACTGGGAGCTATTTTGGGCTGGTGCGGCGGCTGGTGGAGGCCTGTCCGAGGCTCGAGGTCATCAAGCGCGATGAGGCTCCGGGGTCCTGCGAAAACATGGAGAGAGAGAGAGCTCTGTGAGAGGAAGAGGAAGAAGCAGAGGCAGGGGAAGGAGAGAGGAGCATGTGGCGGAATTCGGCCTAGTGGTCGCCGGCGGCGAGGCGCTGGTCGTCTGCGGGAATCGGGCGCAGGCAGAGCGAAGGCGGTGCTTAGGGGGCGGGGGAGTGCGGGCGTGTAGCGGCGGCTCAAGCCCGCTTCGGCCCGGGGCAGGCCGCGGATGGGCCGGGCGGGCCGCGGCGAACTGGGGGCACTGGGGAGGCGACATGGCGTGCTGGGCTTGGCTGCGGGGCACCGGGAGGCGACGTGTCGTGCCCGGATTGGTCCGGGACACGGCGGCGGCGACGACAAGTGGCGAAGGTGGAGTGGGGCGGCACTGAATCCGAGGAGGATGGGGGTTGGCTGCGGCAGGGGTAGGGAAGGGGTCTAGGTTGTCCAAAATGGACTAGGGGTGTCCATATATAACAAACTTTGCTAGGGTTTGGGGGTTAGGAGGGGTTTTCGAGCCGTACGATCGCGATCGTGCGGTTTCGGACAGAGGGGGGACTAGGTGGGCTGTGAAGAGAGGCCTCGGGCTGAGAGGAGAGAAGAGAAATAAGGCTCGGCGACTGTTTCCGGAGACCGAAAATGTCCGACGTTAGACCGGCTATATGCCGCTATAGTTTAATGGTTGGGCTATCAAACGAACTCCGAATGCGATGAAACTTGACAGGCGGTCCATCTACACTATAATAAGACCACACGTCAACTTTCATCCCATTCTGAGGACATTTTTCCGGCCACTTACAAAATAATATTTCAGACATGCCGCGGGCGCGTGCAAGTGTGTCTGTGCTCAGAACAGACAACGGACGGAACGAGGAGACCGAGACGAATGCAAGGTTTGAAAACATGATGATGCAATGCACATGATGACATGATAAGATGCAACACGCAAGCAAATGACATGGCAACGACGGCGAATAACTGGACGACAACTGCCACATCGGTCTCGGGGCGTTACAACACTCCACCACTACGAGAGGATCTCGTCCCGAGATCTAGAATGGCACCGGAGGGACAACGGAAGAGAAAGAGAAGAGGTAAGGCTAAGTTGCTTCTTTGACCAATGAGTGAAACCAAAGAACCTTGCAAAGGTTAAGCCATTTCGAGAAAATAATACAACGGAAATGACGAAGCTGAAAACACTCCGATAGAAAAGAGGAACAAGGGAGAACAACTTCGGGCAGCACTCCAGTTGAGAAGTTATGCAAGACTTGATACGGCAAAAAGAACTTGAGCAGAGGACACGACACTCCGGTTACACAAGATAGAGAAGGAATAAGACTAATATAATTTTGACAGCACTTCGACTGTAAATGGAAGAAATTGAACATGATCTTGACAAACCGAGATGAGGAGTGAAAAGAGCAACATCACTAGACCTCCGGGAGAAACAATAGAATAAAGATAATTGAGACAAAAGAATGCAGAAGAAAATGCCAACTTCTGCTACGAAGAGCTTGATAAGGTATCCTTAGGAGAAGGGTCGAACGGAGTTGTTGGAAAACCAACAACAAAAAGAGTAAGCTTGTAGTGGGCTTATGGAGAACATCTCAAAACTATGAGGTGAAATTCCGCCACTAGCGGACACAATAGATTTGATTGAGAGCTAGAAAAGAATAGAAAGCTTCTTCCACCGAGGTGATAAGGATAAAACTTGGATCATAGGTAATCACCACAAAGAGCAACATTCCCAATGGAAGGCTTTAGGTGAAATATGACCCAAGATAACTCCAATGAAGAGATTGATGGATTGCAAAGGATCTTATGAACGAAATGAAAAAGATGGGTTTAACATATGTCATTCCGGACAACTTGTGAATCGTGAAACACGAAGGGAAATTGTCAAGAGTGACATAACACCACCTCAAAAGATAAGTTAGAAAGAATTGCACTCCGGATTGCAAGATGAAGAAAACTTGAGCTCCTCTGAAAATAATCTTGATGAGTACTTCGAGAAGGAATTTAATCCTTGGTGAACCATCATGTAGAACCTCCGTGAAGAACTCCGGTAACAAAAGGATAACGAAAAGAAAGCGACGTTGAAAACACAAGGTGAAACCTTGTAATGATTTAGATAGATCCTCGTGGTGATATAATTGAAAGAGCTTGGAACTCCAGAAAGAAGGATGAGCACTTGAACCCAAGAATTTAATCATCGTGAACAAACTCCGGAAGAAAAGATTAACATAAGGATGAAACAAGAATAAGAATTACATTATGCTTATCCTTCACCAATTCAAATTGATGACAAGCAATGGATTTTGGCATACTGCTTATTCTCGTAGAAAGGATTAAGAGAGATATAGCGCAAACTTGGGAAGGTCTTCGACAAACCACCGGTAGAATTTGAAAGAACGAAAGAATTGATATGACAACGAATGACGAGAACTCTTGAACGAACCACCGTGAGAATTGAAAAAGAACGAGTAAAACATAAAGAAACACCGGGAAGAATTAGCAAATACACGAAGATGCTTGAGAGGATTTAGATACATGAGAACGAAGAGATCACGAGCTGATTAAAGAATATTGAATGATGCACCGGTGAGATTAGGAGAACGATAACTGAAAGCTGGGAATCAATAATTATGAGATGATGGGCTCCGGAGAATCAAACTGAAAATACTCTGAATTACTCCGGATGGGTGAAAAGAATATCTCACAATCGCAAATAATTATGAGAGGATGGCAACAAGCTATAATCACGAATCTTGAAGAGAATGGAGCTAGATTGAGAGAAAAATCTTCTTCGGTCTTCAAAATTCCGAGAATGGCGATGAGAAACACCACCCTGAATTGTTGGGATACTCCAGAATAAAGAATGGAAAAGGTTTAGCCAACGATGAAAAGAATTTGAAAGATCTTGGAGAAATACAAATGACTGATGATGAATCATTCTTACGTCAAACTTCAAAAGAAATTTGAGGATAGCTCCGGGAAAATAAGAAGAGTCAGGTAAGATCCTGGGAAAAGACCTGTGGGTTAGGGCCCACTCAAAAGATACACCGTTGAAAAGAATTAAAAGAGAGATTGCACCGGTTGAATTAAATGGCTAGAATGAGATAACAATCTCGAAAGAGCATGCCCGAATGCAGAGTGTCAAACACGAATCTTCGAGATATCTTGAGCACTCCGGGACAATTAAATAGCGAGAAGTGAATGAATAAGAATTGCACCGGCATCAGAAAACCTTGAAATGAGGAAAAGGGTAAAGAAACACCAAAAGCTTGAATTAAATCCACCGGAGGAGAAAAAGAACGAAAAATGATGAACTTGAAACTCCGTTAAAATCTTCATGAGAATCACCAGATAAGAACATTGACGGAAAAAGGAATGGAGAGACTTCGCAAGAATAAAAGGATACTTGATTAAGACATCTGAGTCCTTGAGGAAAAAGGGGTGGGCAGGCGGGAAAAAACAAAGGCAGCTTGGAACGAATGAAACAAACATCGTTGAAAAAGGCTTGAGTTGATCTTGCGCATGTTGAAATGATCGGATCCACTTGAAGAGAAACACGCCGGTTGAAACAGATTGACATGACCATCTCGATGATCATGAAGGATTGGTATTCACATAGGAACATGAGAACACCGCTTAGGAAAGGTATGGAATCAACATTTGACTTCGAAGCAACTCAAATACCACCACTCAAAAGAAAACAAATGGTTGGCTTGCAAAATAAGCCAGAACAAACATATGATGGAGATTTCGTCCGAAGTTTTCGTGGTGGGGCCTACATGGGCTCGATCGTACAACACCATCATGTACAAGGCAGTGCACATGACATACGAAGCGTCCCCGAGTCGGCATAGCCAAGGACTCTTTAAGACACAACGAGACCACTGTAAAACCAACCGTGAATAGGCGGACCACTAGACGTTGAACCCCAATTTCATATCATACATCTGTCGGAAAGATATCCTAAGAGCTACTTGAATTCCCACTTATAAACTCCCGAAATTTTCCGGTTATGCAATCAGGTGTTGGGGATACAGGGGAAGCATAATATCTCACCCAAAACTAACAAATCCTACGTCTAGTTGTATCCATCCTTCAACACATAACCAAGAAACCTTCGGAAATCATCTACCTCAACCTTCAAAAAGCATCCGTTATACGAGTTATGGCGATACTCCCGAACTCCCGCCCCAGTACTGGGTGGCGTCGAGGTTATCTCACCAACAAACTGCATAAAAGAGATTTTCGATGTCGGCGTACTAAACTCAGGTATTCCAGAACTGCAACGATAAAATTATGACGACAACACCTCAGAGCTCAACTCCCCGGGACACTACCACAAAACCCCTGACAGGAGGCACCAAGACAATGTTCTCGTCACAAAGCCATCGGAACGATTCCAAGATACCCGCGTGATCCTAAATTTTTTTTAGTGAAATTTGAGAAGAGAAGAGTCAAAACTCTACGTCAGGATGCCTTACCAGAGCGATGAGCAGACTGGGAAGTAAAAAGAATTCCTAAACTCTCCGATATATAATTCCTAATTGACTCAAAACATTTTTCTAGACACAACTCGGCCGCTAAAAACGATCAAGCAATGGGGGCTCCTAAGGTCGGGGAGGGCTCTGATACCAACTTGTAACGCCCTCGATGCGGCTATATCTCCCACGTGTCGAAGCACGACTTAGAGGCATAACCGCATTGAAAGCAATGTCGCAAGTGAGGTAATCTTCACATAACCCATGTAATACATAAACGAAAGAGATACATAGTTGGCTTACAATCGCCACTTCACACAATTACATGAATAAATCATTATATCATCCAGATACAATCAAGGTCCGACTACGGAACCAAAATAAAAGAAGACTACCCCAAATGCTACATGGTCCCCGATCGACCCCAACTGGGCTCCACTACTGATCAACTAGAACGAAACAACACAAAGGAAAAGATCTTCATCGAGCTCCTCCTGAGCTTGGTTGCGTCATCTGCACGGTTCAACGGCACCTGCAAGCTGATTTTGGAAGTAATCTGTGAGTCACGGGGACTCAGCAATCTCACACCCTCGTGATCAAGACTATTTAAGCTTATGGGAAAGGTAAAGGTATGAGGTGGAGCTACAGCAAGCGACTAGCATATATGGTGGCTAACATACGCAAATGAGAGCGAGAAGAGAAGGCAAAGCACGGTCGATAAAATATGATCAAGAAGTGATCCTAAAACAACCTACGGCAAGCATAACTCCAACACCGTGTTCACTTCCTGGACTCCGCCGGAAAGAGACCATCACAGTTACACATGCGGTTGATGCATTTTAATTAAGGTCAACTTTAGGTTTTCTACAACCGGACATTAACAAATTCCCATCTGCCCATAACCGCGGGCACGGCTTTCGAAAGTTCAAAACCCTGCAGGGGTGTCCCAACTTAGCCCATGATAAGCTCTCACGGTCAACGAAGGAATAGACCTCCTCCCGAGACATTCCGATCAGACTCGGTATCCCGGTACTACAAGACATCCTCGACAATGGTAAAACAAGTCCAGCAAGACCACCCGCTGTGCCGACAAACCCCGATAGGAGCTGCACATATCTCGTTCTCAGGGCACACCGGATAAGCTAAGCGTACAGGAGCCGACGTAACCCAAGTTGCCAAGGGATGGCCCTGCACGGTGCTCTGGGTTGGACCAACACTCAAAGGAGCACTAGCCCGGGGGTTTAAAATAAAGATGACCCTTGGGCTGGCCTAACCCAAGGGAAAAAGATGCTAGGTGGCAAATGGTAAAACCAATGTTGGGCCTTGCTGGAGGAGTTTTATTCAAAGCGAACTGTCAAGGGGTTCCCATTATAACCCAACCGCGTAAGGAACGCAAAATCCGGGAACATAACACCGATATGACGGAAACTAGGGCGGCAAGAGTGGAACAAAACACCAGGCATAAGGCCGAGCCTTCCACCCTTTACCAAGTATATAGATGCATTAATTAAATAAGAGATATTGTGATATCCCAACAAGTAAACATGGTCCAACAAGGAACAACATCTCCATGTTCCAACAAGGAACAAGCTTCAATCTTCACCTACAACTAACAACACTATAAGAGGGGTTGAGCAAAGCGGTAACATAGCCAAACAATGGTTTGCTAGGACAAGGTGGGTTAGAGGCTTGGTTCAACAATATGGGAGGCATGATAAGCAAGTGGTAGGTATCGCAGCATAGGCATAGCAAAAGAGCGAGCAACTAGCAAGCAAAGATAGAAGTGATTTCGATGGTATGGTCATCTTGCCTGAGATCCCGCAAGGAAGAAGAACGAGTCCATGAAGAAGACAAATGGACGTAGTCGAACGAATCCTCACAACACGACGTTACCAGATACAACCCGAAGAAGCACACCGGAAAGAAGCAAACAACATAGTAAACAACCATGACATGAACATGGCATGATGCACAATCAAGTATGATGCATGTCCAGTTTAATGAAACATGGCATGGCAAAATGCACAAACAACACTACAAGTTAAGTGGAGCTCAATATGCAACGAGTTGCATATTGACGGAACACCACATGCCTTATTTTAGTTATCTCTCGTTTATGTACTCACCAAGATTAAATGTTGTTAGCATGGCAAGAGGGTGAAGCAAAAGTAAACTACCTATCTAGTCAAGGTTAAATGAGGCCGGAAACAACGGACAACAAATTCCGGTAAATCCCCATGTGCATATATTAGGTTTGTTCCTGTTCTCCCTAAACATAATTTTAGAGTTGTTAAACATGCAAAACGAAGCCACCATGTTAAACTAGGCAAAATTCTACCCCATTTACATATAAAGATTATTTAATTCGGAGCTACGGTTGAATAGTTATGAATTAAATCATTTTAGCATGGCATAGGAGCAAATTTAAACAAACATCATTTTAGACAATTTAAACATGGATGAAATTGACATATTATTAAACTAGACAAAATTTTAAGCATTTTTCATATATAAAGTTTTTACAAGTGATGCTTAGTATGTGAGATATTAAATGAATGATCATGAGGGTCTTTCCTGTAAAACGGCACACTCTAGATAAATAGCTAAATTCGCACGCAGGAAAAAACAATGAACGGACCGAAACTACTGGGTCTAGCCCACAACACCGAGGGGAACTAGATTGGGCGTCCTCACCTCAGGCCTTCACAGGCCGATCGGGAACGCGGCCCGCTAGCGAGCGGAGGCAGGCCGGCTCACTCAGGCGGAGCTGGGCCGCGGAGCTGAAGATGGGGCCCACATGGGGAGGCGCTGCGAGCGGGCGAGCTCGTCCCTGGCTTTGTGAAGAAGACGGCGGCGGTGGATGGATGAACTCCAGCGAGACCTGGGACTCCAGCGACATGGGAAGACGACGGGAATGGGCAGATCCGATCCCTAGGCACCGGATCCGGCCGGAGGTGGACGAGGACGGCGAGGTGCGGCACGGATCCGAGCGCAGGAACGACGGGGGTCGCGAGATCCGGCGAAAACACCATGCGGCGGCGTGATGAGGCTCCGGGGTCCTGTGAAAACATGGGGAGAGAGAGCTCTGTGAGAGGAAGAGGAAAAAGCAGAGGCAGGGGAAGGAGAGAGGAGCATGTGGCGGAATTCGGCCTAGTGGTCGTCGGCGGTGAGGCGCTGGTCGCCTGCGGGAATCGGGCACAGGTAGAGCGAAGGCGGTGCTCAGGGCGCGGGGGAGTGTGGGCGTGCAGCGGCGGCTCAGGCCCGCTTCGGCCCGGGGCGGGCCGCGGCGAAGTGGGGGCATTGGGGAGGTGACATGGCGCGCTGGGCTTGGCTGCAGGGCACCGGGAGGTGATGTGTCGCGCCCGGATTGGTCCGGGACACGGCGGCGGCGTCGACAAGTGGCGAAGGTGGAGTGGGGCGGCGCTGAATCCGAGGAGGAGGGGGGTTGGCTGCGGCAGGGGTAGGGGAAGGGGTCTAGGTTGTCCAAAATGGACTAGGGGTGTCCATATATAGCAAATTTTGCTAGGGTTTGGGGGTTAGGAGGGGTTTTCGAGCCGTATGATCGTGATCGTGCGGTTTCGGACAGAGGGGGGACTAGGTGGGCTGTGAAGAGAGGCCTCGGGCTGAGAGGAGAGAAGAGAAATAAGGCTCGGCGACTGTTTCCGGAGACCGAAAACGTCCGACGTTAGACCGGCTATATGCCGCTATAGTTTAACGGTTGGGCTATCAAACGAACTCCGAATGCGATGAAACTTGACAGGCGGTCCATCTACACTATGATAAGACCACACGTCAACTTTCATCCCATTCCTAGGACATTTTTCTGGCCACTTACAAAATAATATTTCGGGCATGCCGCGGGCGCGTGCAAGTGTGTCTGGGCTCAGAACGGACAACGGGCGAAACGAGGAGACCGAGACGAATGCAAGTTTTGAAAACATGATGATGCAATGCACATGATGACATGATAAGATGCAACACGCAAGAAAATGACATGGCAACGACGGCGAATAACTGGACGACAACTGGCACATCGGTCTCGGGGCGTTACATGCTACCTTAGCCGATAGAGCGGAACGTAAGGCACCAAAACATAGGATCCGGGCAAACCCAACTATTGACCCAAATCATGATTCGGAGCCGATGCATATAGTGCTATAAGTTCGGGGTGCCGCACTTGTGAAAGTGTACGGACTTCTCACACCATTATGAGGGGTACTGAAGCCCCTGGCATGTTTGCCGTACCATGGTGTACGGGTGCAATCATGTCATTTAATAAACATATATGTGAAAAGAGGATAATGCAAAAAATAGACAAAAAGTTATGCATTGTTTATAGAGAGGCTATTTATCAAAGCCGAACAATACAAATAGTGCGGTAAGCAAAAGATATTGGACTATTCAGTATGTCCTAACCAGGGGCAGGCCGCGGAATTGTATTTAACACAGGTATACCGCTTGTAACAGAGACCACCTGGGAGTTCCATAATGCGGCATGGCTTGTCTACCTCCCTGGATCTTGCATCGTTTGTGCGGCAGTCGAATTGCCGAACAGGTCGTCCGAAGTATGGAGTCCTGAAAGTAAGAAAAAATAAAAAAAACAATCCGGCAGCCCCTAGTACGTTTTAAGCCGTATTTTGGGCGTGTCGTTATTGTGCCCCTTCCCCTGTGCCCATGGTATTTCAAGGGCGTAGTTATGTACGCGAGGTACTGGTTTCGCTATGTCGCGAAAGCTGGGGTTGGGGCCGCATTGCTACGCTTGCTCAGAGTGTGCCAGGCGGTCCTGTTGTGGGTTACTCTGGGCGCGCTTGCCAGTGTCTGACTTTTTAATTGCCGGACTGGAGAATTACCTGAGAAGGCTACTTTGTACCTCCGCTGTGAGACCCGCCGTATGCTCCTCTGTACGGAGGGAGCGTTCGGTGTTTCCGTTGACCGTAATTACTCCTCGAGGGCCTGGCATCTTGAGCTTGAGATATGCGTAGTGCGGCACCGCATTGAACTTTGCGAATGCGGTTCGTCCGAGCAGGGCGTGATAGCTACTGCGAAACGGGACTATATCGAAGATTAACTCTTCGCTTCGGAAATTGTCCGGGGATCCGAAGACCACGTCAAGTGTTACTGAGCCTGTACAGTTGGCTTCTACACCTGGTATAACACCTTTAAAGGTCGTTCTTGTGGCCTTAATTCTTGAGGGATCTATGCCCATTTTCCGCACAGTATCCTGATAAAGCAGGTTCAGGCTACTGCCGCCGTCCATGAGGACTCTTGTGAGATGAAATCCGTCGATGATTGGGTCGAGAACCAATGCGGCGAAGCCGCCATGACGGATGCTAGTGGGATGGTCCCTTCGATTGATCGGGCAGGAGGACCATGCGTTGAACCTTGGGGTGACTAGCTCTATCGCGTATACGTCCCGTAGCGCATGCTTCCGCTCCCTCTTGGGAATGTGGGTTGCGTATATCATGTTCACTGTCCGCACTTGTGGGGGAAAGCCCTTCTGTCCATTGTTGTTCGGCGGCTTGGGCTCCTCGTCGTCGCTGTGCAGCCCCTTGTCTCTGTTTTCGGCCCTTAACTTGCCTGCCTGCTTGAACACCCAACAATCCCTGTTAGTGTGATTGGCTGGCCTTTCGGGGGTGCCATGTATCTGGCACAAGCGATTGAGTATTCGGTCCAAACTGGACGGGCCCTGCGTATTCTTTTTGAATGGCTTTTTCCGCTGACCGGATTTATAGCCTTTGAATCCGGCATTGACTGTCGTGTCTTCATTGTTGTCACTGTTAACGCGGTGTTTTTGCTTATTCTGACGTGTCCTACCACTTTTGTCCTTGGTATCCAAATTACCAGGGTTCTTTGATAAGTTGTACTACGAGCTAGCCAGCTGTCTTCTCCCGTGCAAAAGCGGGTCATGAGTGTCGTGAGGGCTGCCATGGATTTCGGCTTTTCCTGTCCCAGGTGCCGTGCAAGCCACTCGTCGCGGATGTTGTGCTTGAAGGCTCCTAGGGCCTCTGCGTCCGGACAGTCGACTATCTGGTTTTTCTTTGTTAGGAACCGTGTCCAGAATTGTCTGGCCGATTCCTCTGGCTGCTGAATTATGTGGCTTAAGTCGTCGGCATCCGGCGGTCGCACGTAAGTGCCCTGGAAGTTGTCGAGGAATGCGGCTTCCAGGTCCTCCCAAGAACCGATTGAGGTTGCTGGCAAGCTGTTAAGCCAATGCCGGGCCGGTCCTTTAAGTTTGAGCGGGAGGTATTTGATGGCGTGTAGATCATCGCCGCGTGCCATGTGGATGTGAAGGAGATAATCCTTGATCCATACCGCCGAATCTGTTGTGCCCTCGTATGATTCGATGTTTACGGGTTTGAAACCCTCTGGGATTTTATGATCCATTACTTCATTCGTGAAGCATAGCGGGTGTGCGGCGCCTCTGTACTGGGCTATATCACGACGCAGCTCGGAAGGGCTATGTCTGTTGTGTTTGGCCCGGCTGGATTTGTTGTATCCGGAGTGAAGATCATTGTCACATGCCATAGGGCGCCTGCGCGATCCGTAGATCGATCTTGTTTGTCTTACCTTATCCTTCAGTATGTCTCGCAGGTCGGGCACATTTTCCCGTGCCTTAGTTGAGCGGCGTCGGGGCATGGCTTGGGTGGAGGGCCGAGAGGCCTCTCTGTCGCGGCCGCGAGGTGGCCGGTCTGCCATGTCATGCGCTGGTGATGTTGGTGCTTCCTCCTCTGATCGGGGTAGCGGCCTGCGCTTCGGGTAACTCTTGGAGGGGCGTTCGAGTTCATACTCTTCGGCCGCAAGGACTTCAGTCCATCTGTCAGCTAGCAAATCTTGGGCAGCTCTAAGCTGTTGCTGCTTTTTCTTGAGGCTGCTTGCCGTGGCTAAAAGCCTGCATTTAAAACGCTCTTGTTCGGCGGGGTCTTATGGTATGACGAATTCGTCGTCATCGAGGCTTGCCTCGTCTTCGGAGGGAGGCGTATAGTTATCATGCTCGACCTCTTGGTCCGCCGCTCTCTCATGAGGGCTGGCTTCTCCATCTTCCTGTGCCGAATCTTGCTGAGGTGGGTGTTCTTCGGCGCTATCCGGGGTAGTATTATCTCCCGTGCCGGAATCACCGTTTTTGCTTTGGCGGGATTTAGAGCGGCGCCGCTGACGCCGGCGCTTTGGCTGTTTCTTGGGGGCGTCATCCCCCACTGTTCCATCGCCATCTCCATCTTTTGGAGTATCCACCATATATATGTCATATGACGAGGTGGCCTTCCAGCGCCCTACAGGTGCTGGTTCCTGTTCGTCTCCTACATCGTCGTCCATGCCGTCGATGTCTTCGGAGCTCAAGTCAAGCATGTCGGTTAGATCGTCAACAGTGGCTACAAAGTGGGTGGTGGGTGGGCTTTGAATTTTCTCATCATCCGTATCCCACCCTCACTGGCCGTAGTCCGGCCAGGGCTCTCCTGATAAAGCGAGAGACTCAAGAGAATTCAGGATGTTGCCAAAAGGCGAATGGTGAAAGATGTCTGTGGCGGTGAACTCCATTATCGGTGCCCAATCGGATTCGATTGGCAGGGGCGCGGGGGGTTCGGAGTCCGGGGAGGAGTCCGGATCCTCGGAGTCATGGGTCGTGCAGAGTGTGGGGCTAGCGTTCGGCTCGATCGCTTTCGGGATCGTAGCCCCTGAGGTGACGTCCAACCGTTCATCCTCGATTGGCGCAATAGGCTCCGAGTTAGGGGTCGGAACCGATGCGTGTGCGGCCTCCAGGACACTATCTGGGGCAGAGCTAGATCATGCCCCTCGAGATAGTGCGGCGCGCTTGGCCGTGGCTCGAGCCCGTCGAAGATCAAGTCTCCGCGGATGTCAGCCGTGTAGTTTAAGCTTCCAAACCTGACTTGATGGCCAGGGGCGTAGCTTTCGATCTGCTCTAGGTGGCCGAGCGAATTGGCCCGCAAAGCGAAGCCGCCGAAGACGAAGATCTGACCGGGGAGCAAAGTCTCACCCTGGACCGCATCGTTGTTGATGATCAAAGGAGCCATCGGGCCTAAAGGCGACGACATAGAGGAACTCTTAATGAAAGCACCAATGTCGGTGTCAAAACCAGCGGATCTCGGGTAGGGGGTCCCGAACTGTGCGTCAAGGCCGGATGGTAACAGGAGACAAGGGACACAATGTTTTTACCCAGGTTCGGGCCCTCTCGATGGAGGTAATACCCTACTCCTGCTTGATTAATATTGATGATATGGGTAGTACAAGAGTAGATCTACCTCGAGATCAAGGAGGCTAAACCCTAGAAGCTAGCCTATGGTATGATTGTTGTATGATGAAGTTGTCCTACGGACTAAAACCCTCCGGTTTATATAGACACCGGAGAGGGTTAGGGTTACACAAAGTCGGTTACAATGGTAGGAGATCTTGAATATCCGCATCGCCAAGCTTGCCTTCCACGCCAAGGAAAGTCCCATCCGGACACGGGACGAAGTCTTCAATCTTGTATCTTCATAGTCCAGGAGTCCGGCTACCCGAACACCCCCTAATCCAGGACTCCCTCAGTGTCCCTAAGAAGGGAGGTATTACTGTTGTTCCTAATGATAGAGATGAATTGATTCCACAAAGAATTATCACAGGTTATAGGATGGTAATTGATTTTCGCAAATTAAATAAGGCTACTAAGAAAGATCATTACCCCTTACCTTTTATTGATCAAATGCTAGAAAGATTATGCAAACAAACACGTTACTGCTTTCTAGATGGTTATTCTGGTTTCTCTCAAATACCTGTGTCGGCTAGAGATCAATCAAAGACTACTTTTACATGCCCTTTTGGTACTTTTGCTTATAGACGTATGCCTTTTGGTTTATGTAATGCACCTGCTACCTTTCAAAGATGCATGAAGGCTATATTCTCTGACTTCTGTGAACAGATTTGTGAGGTTTTCATGGACGACTTTTCCGTCTATGGTTCCTCTTTTGATGATTGCTTGAGCAATCTTGATCGAGTTTTGCAGAGATGTGAAGAAACTAATCTTGTCTTGAATTGGGAATAGTGCCACTTTATGGTTAATGAAGGTATTGTCTTGGGCACAAAGTTTCTGAAAGAGGTATTGAAGTTGATAAAGCCAAGGTTGATGCTATTGAAAAGATGCCATGTCCCAAGGACATCAAAGGTATAGGAAGTTTCCTTGGTCACGCTGGATTTTATAGGAGGTTCATTAAGGACTTCTCAAAAATTTCTCGGCCTCTGGCTAATTTATTACAAAAAGATATACCATTTGTCTTTGATGATGATTGTGTATAAGCATTTGAAATACTTAAGAAAGCATTAGTCTCTGCACCTGTTGTTTAGTCACCTGATTGGAACCTACCCTTTGAAATTATGTGTGATGCTAGTGATTATGCTGTAGGTGCTGTCTTAGGGCAAAGAGTTGATAAGAAATTAAATGTTATTCACTATGCTAGTAAGACTCTAGACAATGCTCAAAGAAATTATGCTACTACTGAAAAAGGACTCTTAGCAGTTGTATTCGCTTGTGATAAGTTCAGACCTTATATTGTTGATTCTAAAGTAACTATTCACACTGATCATGCTGCTATTAAATATCTTATGGAAAAGAAAGATGCTAAACCTAGACTCATCAGATGGGTTCTCCTGCGACAAGAATTTGATTTGCATATTGTTGATAGAAAGGGAGCTGAGAACCCCGTTGCAGACAACTTGTCTAGCTTAGAGAATGTTCTTGACGACCCACTACCTATTAATGATAGATTTCCTGATGAACAATTAAATGTTATAATTACTTCTCATAGTACTCCGTGGTATGCTAATTATGCTAATTATATTGTTGCTAAGTTTATACCACCTAGCTTCACATACCAGCAAAAGAAAAAGATTTTCTATGATTTAAGACATTACTTTTGGGATGACCCACATCTTTATAAAGAAGGAGTAGATGGTGTTATTAGACGTTGTGTACCTGAGCATGAACAGGAACAGCTCCTACGCAAGTGTCACTCCGAGGCTTATGGAGGACACCATGCTGGAGATAGAACTGCACATAAGGTATTGCAATCTGGTTTTTATTGGCCTACTCTCTTCAAGGATTCCCGTAAGTTTGTCTTGTCTTGTGATGAATGTCACAGAATTGGCAATATTAGTAGACGTCAAGAAATGCCTATGAATTATTCACTTGTTATTGAACCATTTGATGTTTGGGGCTTTGATTATATGGGACCTTTTCCTGCCTCTAATGGATATACACATATTTTAGTTGCTGTTGATTATGTTACTAATGGGTAGAAGCTATTCCAACTAGTAGTGTTGATCATAACACTTCTATTAAAATGCGTAAGGAAGTTATTTTCCCGAGGTTTGGAGTCCCTAGATATTTAATGACTAATGGTGGTTCACACTTTATTCATGGTGCTTTCCGTAAAATGCTTGCTAAATATGATGTTAATCATAGAATTGCATCTCCTTATCACCCTCAGTCTAGTGGTCAAGTAGAGTTGAGCAATAGAGAGCTCAAATTAATTTTGCAAAAGACTGTTAATAGGTCTAGAAAGAATTGGTCCAAGAAACTTGATGATGCATTATGGGCCTATAGAACTGCATATAAAAATCCTATGGGTATGTCTCCGTATAAAATGGTTTATGGAAAAGCATGTCACTTATCTCTCGAACTAGAACATAAGGCGTATTGGGCTATTAAAGAGCTCAACTATGATTTTAAACTTGTCGGTGAGAAGAGGTTATTTGATATTAGCTCACTTGATGAATGGAGAACCCAAGCTTATGAAAATGCCAAGTTGTTTAAAGAAAAAGTTAAAAGATGGCATGACAAAAGGATACAAAAGCGTGAGTTTAATGTAGGTGATTATGTATTGCTATACAACTCTCATTTAAGATTTTTTGCAGGAAAACTTCTCTCTAAATGGGAAGGCCCCTACGTTATCGAGGAGGTCTATCGTTCTGGTGCCATAAAAATCAACAACTTTGAAGGCACAAATCCGAAGGTGGTAAACGGTCAAAGAATTAAACATTATATCTCAGGTAATCCCATAAATGTTGAAACCAATATTATTGAAACCGTAACCCCGGAGGAATACATAAGGGACACTTTCCGAAACGGTTTAGACTCCGAAAAGGAATAGGTATGTGGTACGGTAAGTAAACCGACTCCAAAACAATTTTTAAGGCAATATTTCTCCGTTTTGGAATATTTAGAAAAATAGAAAAAATAAGTAGCAGTCCGGGAAGGACACGAGGGCCCCACGAGGGTGGTGGGCGCGCCCTACCCCTCTAGGCGCGCCCCTACCTCGTGAGCACCTCGTGTGCCTTCCGGACTCCGTTTTCTTGCATGATACGTATTTTGGTCTGTAAAAATTCATTATATAACCTCCCGAAGGTTTTGACTCCCGTATCACGCAAATCTCCTCTGTTCTTGTTTCGAACTGTTTTTCTGACATATCTAGGTTATCATGACGGCCCCAAGTGCTTCCAAGGACAAGTTCTTCGAGAAGGTCATCAACCCTTACCTTGTGGAGGTGTTGTGACACCCTCAAACCATTGAGTTGCGTGATGGGTTGCTACACATCCGAGATGAAGAGGGACTAAAGGGGACCGGAAGCGTGGAGACGAGGCTCGAAGCAATGGAGCAAGAAGTTTTCAAGTGCCAAGGGATGGTGGAACATGGACTCAACTCCAACCACATGATGATCGCAGAGTTCGCTAGCAACCACAAGTTGGATGCTGACAACATCGGGGAGGCCATCTTCAAGCTTCATGAGAAGATCGAGCACCTCCAAACCCAAGTCTATGACCTGCAAAACCAAACTGTGAGTATGAATATAGATTCAAAAGGATGAGTTTGGCTGCAGATTTGAGGATCCCGGAGACTCGATCATCCTTCTATGATGGTGAGCCTATGCCTTGGAAGATGGATGACAAGCCTGCATCATCAACAACACCTCCACCTTCTTCACCAACCAAGGAGACATAATCACATGGGTATGGGCACTCCCCTTGGCAACTTCCAAGCTTGGGGGAGGTGCCCCGGTATTGTATCACAATCACAACTCCTATCTTTACCGTTTTTCTTAGTTCGATCTTATTAGTAGTATCTTGATCTAGTAGAATAAAGTTTATGGCATGATCTAGTTTTGAGTTTTGCTTTATGATCTCTCTTTGTAATCGAGTCCGTGAGTTATATATAATAAAGATTAGTGTTGAGTCAAGGGCTTGATTATTTTGCCATGATCTTGGGTGAATAAAAGAAAAGAGAAAAGGAATAAAAAGAAACAAAGAGTTCATATTGATCTTATTGACAGTAATGACTTCACATAGAAAGAAACAAAGAGTTCCTTTTAAACTAGATCTTGTTGGGAGTTGGTAGACATAGCCTTGTTCATCGTTGCAATTAATAGGAAGTAATAAGGAAAGAGAGGTTTCACATATAGATATATTATCATTGACATCTTTTATGATTGGGAGCACTCATTAAAATATGACATGCTAAAGAGTTGATGTTGGACAAGGAAGACAACGTAATGAGTTATGTCTTTCTTATATCTGAGATAAAGTATGTTGTCATGGATCCTCTAACTTGTTGAGCTTGCCTTTCCCCCTCATGCTAGCCAAATTCTCAGCACCAAGTAGAAATACTACTTGTGCTTCCAAATACCGTTAAACCAGTTTTGCCATGAGAGTCCACCATATCTACCTATGGATTGAGTAAGATCCTTCAAGTAAGTTGTCATCGGTGCAAAGCAATAAAAATTGCTCTAAATATGTATGATTTATTGGTGTGGGAGAAATAGGCTTTATACGATCTTGTGATGTGGAAGTAATAAAAGCGACGGACTGCATAATAAAGGTTCATATCACAAGGGGCAATATAAAGTGACGTTCTTTTGCATTGAGATTTTGTGCATCCAACCATAAAAGCGCATGGCAACCTCTGCTTCCCTCTGTGAAGGGCCTATCTTTTATTATTATCTTCTATCTTATGCAAGAGTCATGGTGATCTTCACCTTTTCTTTTTCATTTTATCCTTTGGCAAGCTCAGCATGTTGGAAAGAACATGATATATATATATATATATATATATATATATATATATATATATATATATATATATATATATATATATATATATATATATAATTGGATGTAGGGGAGCATGAACCATTATTGTTAACATTACCCTTGAGGTAAAATGTTGTGGGGCAAAACTATAAGCCCCTATCTTTCTCTGTGTCCGATTAAAACTCCATAACCACAAGTATTGCGTGAGTGTTAGCAATTATGAAGGACTAAATGATAGTTTAGTATGTGGACTTGCTTTTAAGCTCTGACATAGACTCTTTCCGACGTTATGATAAATTGCAATTGCTTCAATGACTGAGATTATAGTTTGTTGCAGCCCAATAAGGTTTATGATTTATACTCTTGCATTGTGAATAGATCATCACTTGAACATAAGTAATCATATGACAAAATCTATATATGTTGCTATTATGAGAACAATCATGATGCCTTCATGTCCGTATTTTATTTCTATCGACGCCTCTACCTCTAAACATGAGGACATATTTATTGTTATCGGCTTTTCGCTTGAGAACAAGCGAGGTCTAAGCTTCGGGGAGTTGATACGTCCATTTTGCATCATGCTTTTATAGCGATATTTATTGCATTATGGGCTGTTATTTCACTTTATGTCACAATACTTATGGCTATTCTCTCTTATTTTACAAGGTTTACATGAAGAGGGAGAATGCCGACAGCTGGAATTCTGGGCTGGAAAAGGAGCAAATATTAGAGACCTATTCTGCGCAACTCCAAAAGTCCTGAAACTCCACGGAACATCTTAAAATAAATAAAGAAAAATCCTCGCCAAAGATGAAGGCCAGGGGGCCCACACCCTGCTCACGAGGGTGGGGGTGCGCCCCCCCCCCCCC
>NC_041384.1:460315421-460388015 GCF_002162155.2 Triticum dicoccoides | reverse complement strand
TCGTGGGCCCCCTGGTGGCTCTCTGATGTCCATCTTCTCCTCTATGAAGTCTTTCAATGAGAAACAAATAGGAAGCAACCTTTCGGGACGAGACTCTGCCGCCACGAGGCGGAACCTTGGCGGAACCAATCTAGAGCTCCAGGAGAGCTGTTCTGCCGGGGATTCTTCCCTCCGGGAGGGGGAAATCATCACCATCGTCATCACCAACGCTCCTCTCATCGGGAGAGGGCAATCTCCATCAACATCTTCACCAGCACCATCTCATCTCCAAACCCTAGTTCATCTCTTGTATCCAATTCTTGTCTCAAAGCCCGGGATTGGTGCTAGTAGGTTGCTAGTAGTGTTGATTACTCCTTGTAGTTGATGCTAGTTGGTTTATTTGGTGGAAGATCATATGTTCAGATCCTATATGTATATTATTACCCCTCTGATTATGAACATGAATATGCTTTGTGAGTAATTACGTTTGTTCCTGAGGACAAGGGAGAAGTCTTGCTATTAGTAGTCATGTGAATTTGGTATTCGTTTGATATTTTGATAAGATGTATGTTGTCTAGCCTCTAGTGGTGTTATGTGAACGCCGACTACATAACACTTCACCATTATTTGGGCCTAGAGGAAGGCATTGGCAAGTAATAAGTAGGTGATGGGTTGCTAGAGTAACAGAAGCTTAAACCCTAGTTTATGTGTTGCTTCGTAAGGGGCTGATTTGGATCCACATGTTTCATGCTATGGTTAGGTTTACCTTAATACTTTTGTTGTAGTTGCGGATGCTTGCAATAGAGGTTAATCATAAGTGGGATGCTTGTTCAAGTAAGAACAACACCCAAGCACTGGTCCACCCACATATCAAATTATCAAAGTACCGAACGCGAATCATATGAACGTGATGAAAACTAGCTTGACGATATTCCCATGTGTCCTCGGGAGCGCTTTTCCTATTATAAGAGTTTGTTCTGGCTTGTCCTTTGCTACAAAAGGATTGGGCCATCTTGCTGCACTTTATTTAGTTTTGTTACTTGTTGCTCGTTACCATTTATCTTGTCACAAAACTATCTGTTACCACTTATTTCAGTACTTGCAGAGAATACCTTGCTGAAAACCGCTTATCATTTCCTTCTGCTCCTCGTTGGGTTCGACACTCTTACTTATTGAAAGGACTACGATAGATCCCCTATACTTGTGGGTCATTAGCATCACATCAAGATTATGTCGCAGATCCAAATCTTTCCAATATTCCAAGTCCCACAAAGTGGACCTGCGGGTAAACAATAATCTCTCTTCTACCCTGCCACACTTCCTTTTACCGCTACCATTACCAGGTTGGTTTCCTGGTGTAATATGCCTGACCTTCTCTAATTCCACTTGCAACTCATCGGCGGTGAGCCTCTTTGGCGCATCACGGTTTTCATGCTTTGCATTGAACACATGTCTTCGGTATTTTCTAGGATGCGGCTTGTCCTTGGCAAGGAAACAGCAGTGTCCAATGTAACAGATCTTGCTAAGTATTACGTATGATAGTGGATTCCTGTCACAGTGAACACATGCATTGTAACCATGTGTCATTCGCCCTGACATAGTGCCCAAAGACGGATTATCATGGATGCACCAAATTATAACAGCACGTAGAAAGAAATCAGCTGGTGGCTGCTATACAGGTCTCGAGTGAGAACACCCTTCCATAGCTGTTGAAGTTCCTCCACAAGAGGCTCCATGAACAAATCAAAATCCTTTCCAGGACTTTTTGGACCTGGGATGAGCAAGGCCATCATGTAGTTTGATTCTTTGGTGCAGACATTTGGAGGCATGTTGTAAGGGATAACAAGCACTGGCCACATGCTATATGTGGCGCTCTGGTGGCCAAATGGGTTAAATACACCTGAAGCTAAGCCAAGTCTAATGTTTCTCGGGTCAGCAGCAAACTCTTTGTGTTTATCATTGAAGCTTTTCCACTCACTACCATGAGATGGATGGCTCATTACATTCTGATCTCTGTACTCCTGGTTCCTAGAATGCCACAGTACATCCTCTCTTGTTTCAGCATCATGAAATAACCTCGGCAATCTTGGTGTAATTGGAAAATGTCTCAGAACATTATGAGGAATCCTCTTCACAGCATCGCCATCTTCCATCTAGATGATTTGCATTTCGGGCACTCACTTAAGTTGGCATAATCCTTACGGAACAGAACACAATTATTCTTACAAACATGGATCATATCATATCCAGTTCCAACTGCACGAAGGAAATTCTTCATTTTACTGTAAGTGTGTGGCAGCTCAGACGCATCTGGGAAAGATTTGCCAAAAGCAGCCAACATCGCATCGAATGATTTGTTGGTCATCCGCTCAGATGTCTTCACCTGAAGAAAGGTGACCATAGCTAAGAATACTGACAGCTTATTTCCTGGGGTGACAGCAACGTTGCATTGTTCCAACATGCGGGCCCACCATTTTTCTTCTGCAGGTGAAAGTTCACGGAATGCACGAGCATTTCGTAGCATTGTTTCAATGTTGTTCAAACTCACTGGCTCCGCCACCACCACCACCTCCTCCTCTTCCACCTGAGCATCAGGCAGATCAAGATGGTGATCTGTTGCTTCCACGTAGTCAATAACATTGACGTTCACAGCTTCACCATGATGAACCCACCTAGTATATGTGACTGACATCCCATACAAGTGTAGATGATTTTGCACAGTTGACTGGGGTCTTGTAACTGAATTCATACAACTGCTACACAGGTAGAGCACATGTGATTTCGGACCATCGTACTCAGCTCTGATAAAGTTCATGAAGTTTTCAACCCCCTCGACATATGCAGCGGAGAATCTTTGAGCAGAAGTTATCCAAGTCCTGTCCATCTGTTAGACATACAAATTAGTTGTTCTACTAGATATTACAGGAAAAACATATATGCTTTTTTATGAAGTCCAGAAAAAAATACCTAGGTCGATGTCTAAAGCTATGGCAAGATATTTGGACGAGTAGATCTAAGTAACGAAATATATGTAAAGCTAATTCAACAAACAGATTTCAGTGCCAAATTATGGCAGGTTGTTTTAGCAGTCAATGAGGCCGAGCACACAGCCATCAAACTATCGAAAGCCATCGCAGCAACAAAGATCGAGTATAAAACGGTGTAGAGCTAGTTCACCTAACAGATTGGCTACTAGACCATGGCAATCTACGTCACAATAAATATATGGCAGGATATTTTAGCAACTAATCGGCCTTCGCATGCCATCTCATCTAAGCAGATTGAGTGCAGAATAGGGCAAGGAAGCTTCTTAAGCAGAGCATATTGACAGTAAACTACTTCGGCAAAAAGTGAGATTAACAGTGTCTATCAGCTAACATTTAGCGCTACACCGACATGAACGGGGCCTCGGTCTAGAATGTGCGTACCGTGGGAGAAGCTGACCGCCGTGCGTCTCCACACGAACATCGCCAGCGGTGGCGGCGCTGACCGCCGTGCGCCTCCACAAGGACGTAGCCAGAGGTGGCGGCGGGGCTAGAGGATGGCAGTCTACGAGAGCATACTGTGGGAGCGAGAGGATCACCGAACCGCGGCGCCGACGTATCGGTGCGGCGGGGAGGGCGGCTTTGGCGGAACGAATGGAGTGGAGGGGAACAGGAGGGGAGGGGGGGTTGGGGAATATTATTGGATAGTTGGCTGAAGGGCGATTGAATCGGATTTGGGGGAATTTTTGGGTGTGGGGGGGATTTTCGCGCGGTGGGCGGGGGGAGTTTGGCGCATGGTCGGTTTCTCGTGGAGTCCCACGTGTCAGTGAAGAGGCAAGCCGAAGCGCGTTCCGTTTGCGTGAACCGTGTGCAGGACCGAACGTGTGTGGGGTGCAATGCGACCGCGACGGGAGTGCTCTGAGTGTACCGCCTTTTTTCCTTTTAAACTAGGTGCTTCGCCCCCTCAAAAGAAATTTGTTGCTTCGCGCGATCCATCGATACTACTACTAGTAATCCGGTAATCCCGACTAAAACGGCGCGGCCGGGTCTTTTCCCGCGTGATATGCTGGGAGGTTGGATTAGTTGGGTTTTTTAGGGTGAGTAATGCTACACTTATGTAATCCCAGTTCTGTAATTAACGTAATGTGAAATGTGTGAGCTGTTGATTGTAGATTGGGGGGGAGGGAGGGGCCCACCACCATGAAAATCAGGGGAGGAGAGGAGAGGCAATTTACGTTAACCCTTTCGTAGGTTCCCGTAGATGTAGAAAGATGTGAAATGCGTGAATCTGTGGTGGACGTACTATTGGAGTGCCTAAGATAATTTGTGTATGTATAGACCCTATGTGTTTATTTTACTTCGCATGTTAGATTTGTCTCAGTTCAATAAAAAGCAGAGTTGGTGATGATGGTGTGCCTGTCATCCTGCAATATAGGCCGTCCGATCTATATCTAACGGATAGGAAGGAAACTATGACAATTTACCCGCACTCCTCTTCACATTTGCAGATAAGGCTTTCCCTCGTTCATCCTTTTCTCCCACAAGATCTTGATCTTCCGTGCAACGCACGGGCATCTTGCTAGTACTCCTACAATATGTATATTATTGTGAAAGTTCATATACACCGACCGAGATTAATGCAAACACGGCAGATTTTCATTACATTTCAAACTTTTATAGGACAGGAAAATAAAAGAAACCCGACCCTAAACCTATTCTACGGCGGCGACCGACATCCTCCATCTGCGATCTCTATGTACGGGGGCGGGGTTCAAGACCCGTGAAGTGAAGGTGCGGTCTCCGGCGAGGAAGAGTAGAACACGGGATACGGACCGGCCAGTTGGCACACCATGCCCTGCCGCCTCCCATGCCCTACTCATCCTCGGAGGAGTCCCCAACTCGGCGGTGCTGGATGTTGGACGGCGGCAAGTAGGACGCGTGGCTGATGGTGCTCCCGCCGTCGGCCGCCAGCGTGGCCACCGCCTGTGCGGTCGCGTCCGCGTCCGGCTACGCCGCTATTGCATCGCGAGAGGCGACTTGAGCGAGGGCGGCGACCTCGAGCTTCATCCCCGAAGACAAGCTCTCCTGTAGAGCGTTCGTACTTGCGGTCATGGCGGATGTGGTGCCAGGTAGGAGGACAATGCGCTATAGTGTGGAGGTTAGCTGGGCGTTGCCGCTTTAAGTAGCGCATTCCAGTGAGGCCAAGCATCCGGGTGTGTCATTAAGTCGCCGGAGTTGGTTCCCCGGGCACCGAGCCTCTTAACGACGACATACGAACGGATGGCATGAATGCAGGCACCTGGCGTCGGTTGGGAACGCACCGCATGACGGCGCGAGGGACGAGGGTTTTGGTGTGCCAGGGTAGTCAACTGCGGTCATGGCAACATTGGAGATGCCCTTTGCTCACATGCGATCCCCGCATGTCATTGAAAAAGCAAGACGGCCCGGCATGGTCTCAGGTCTAGAGGATGCAATTGGCCACGCTACACCACTCCGAGGACGCGTCGCGGCGCCCCGTGCATCCTCGACGAGCCGTGTGTTGGGGTGTGTTTGGATTGTGGCCAAAGTGCACCTTACCAAAATTTTGGTCATGACCCAAAGATTGGTCTTTGTTTGGATGGTTGCCATTTTTTGGCATGCCAATGAACTCTAGCCAACTCTAGTTCATTTTTCTTGCCAATGTCGGCCACATCATGGGCAACCAATACCTCAACCAAAATTTTGGTCATGACCCAAAGATTGGTCTTTGTTTGGATGGTTGCCATTTCTTTGGCATGCCAATGAACTCTAGCCAACTCTAGTTCATTTTTCTTGCCAATGTCGTCCAAATCATGGGCAACCAATACCTCAACCAAATTTTTGGCTACCCAATGCTTTGATGGGGCAACCTTGGGCACAAACCAAACATACCATTGGTCATGCCACAGCACTAACGCCACCCTCGGCACACTGAAACCGACCGTGTCTAGCTACGATATGAGCGTGTTGCTCACCGCGGTCGCCGTGTCCAGAGGCAGTGCTGGAGCTGCGCCCCATTGTTGGCCCCAACGACCAACATGAACGGTTGTCGATGGCGAGGAGGTCGTGGGCCAGATCCTCCATTGGACTAGTCTGCGCTACATCGTCCCGACGGGTGTGCCCCATATGTCGGTTTCCCTGTTTTCCCGGCCATATTCGAGCATCAGTGCTCCGCGTTGCGCATTAGGCCTTTCACTATGTAGGCCAAGCGAGACAACTTATTGTTTATTTGAGCCGTTCAAGTATAATCATGTGGCGTTTGCTTATTTC
Source organism: Triticum dicoccoides (assembly GCF_002162155.2). Taxonomy (NCBI): domain Eukaryota; kingdom Viridiplantae; phylum Streptophyta; class Magnoliopsida; order Poales; family Poaceae; genus Triticum; species Triticum dicoccoides. Next base: position 460,381,764 of record NC_041384.1, on the reverse strand, counting down.
TCATTCCTCTCCAACCCTCTTCTCCATCGATCATGTCGCCCTCTAGTCGAGTCCATCCTCCCGCATGCCTCATTTGAACATTCCGCCGAGTATCATTCGCATGTACCCACCCTACTCCTCTTTCAATAGATCTCCGGACCCCGAGATGAAATCGAGAGGGAACGAGTGGGGCCACGTGATACCTAAGGAGGATTCAAAATTCTGAACCGGTGATCATAGCATCCGCAAATCATATATATAAAGGGTATTCAATGTTCATTTCGTTTTTGAACGTGCAATATACTCCCTCATATCCTTTCTAGTTTACATATAAGTTTTATGTGTAGTCAAAGTATCTCTACTTTGATCAAAAAGGTATCAACATTCAACAACGCCCAATCAATATTGTTAGATTCATACGTACTCCTAGATTTGTACTCGAGATGGTTTACAATTTGACTATTGACAAGATTAATAGTACATGAGATGTATAATGTGAAAATTATATCATAGGAAACTCCTTTCACATACGAATTTGACCATATGCTTTGTGTAAGTTGCACGTCATATATTATTACTCTAACATTTGGTCAAAGTTAGCCTCGAAAAACGCATTAGACCCTGTATGCTTTGTGTAAGTTGCATGTCATATATTATTACTCTAACATTTGTGTAAGTTGCATGTCATATATTATTACTCTAGCATTTGGTCAAAGTAGTATAGTGGAAGTGGATCCTCTGACGTAGGTATCCCTACCTTACCCTCCCTTTCGTTCACTTACTGGTGGACCCCATGCTTGCTAGGCCCCGCATGTCAGTTACTCAATGGGTTCGGCCACGTCAGGGGATCCTCATCTGTAGTATACTCCCTCTGTTTTTATTTACTCCGCATAAAACGGAGGGAGTGGTGGTATAATAAATGACACGGGCGGGGGAGGGGAGGGACGTCGGTTTGCTCTCAACTGTGGTCCCACAAGCGAGCGAAAATGCAAGATGAAGCGCTTTCCATTCGGTGAGCAACGTGGAGGGTCTAGCGTGCCGGGCTGCAACGCGAACGCGACAAGAGCGAAGTACAGTCACAACCGATTGACCGGTAATCACCGGAACCACTATTCACACCAGAACCTTCGCTACTCTGCCTATGCCAGCCACTGCCCTAAAACCACACCAAATCTCCAGCCCATTCCACCAACTTTCGATCCCCTGGCCCGCATCAAGCGTCCCCTAGTTTGTCGGAAAGCCATGGTGCGCCGCAAGATCACTTACTACAAGATGCTGACGCCGGAGCGCCACGCAGAAATCGCGGCGGCAGTCGGCGCAACAGACCTCTGTTCCCAAGCTCGCTTTGCAGCGGGCCAATCCCCAAGTTCTCTAGAGCCAAGCTACGAGGAGGAGGAAGCCGATCCAATGTTCATGGCGGAGGTCGCGGCGCAGAAGTCCCCCGATGGGTATGAGACGATGGACGTCGACTTCGTGCCGGCATCTGAGTCCCCCATGGTGCAGGAGGACCAGCGCTTCAACATGGAGATACTAAAGGAGGACCAGGAGGCAGAGGCTCAACTCGACGCGGAGCGCACGCATGCCGTTGCCATCGAGGCTCTCCTGCGGGTGGAACCAGATGTCGTGGATGTGAACCGGGCGGCAGAGGCTCAACTTGAGGCGGAGCGCGTGGATGCTGCTGCCATCGAGGCCCTCCTGCAGGCGGAACCGGACGTCCTGGACTTGAACCGGGTGGCAGAGGCTCGACTCGACGCAGAGCACGCGGATGCCGCTCTCATTGACGCCCTCCTGCAGGCGGAACCGGACGTCCTGGACTTGAACCGGGCGGCGGAGGCTCGACTCGACGCGGAGCGCGCGGATGCCGCTGCCATCGAGGCCCTCCTGCAGGCAGAACTGGACGTCCTCGACTTGAACCGGGCTGTGCTCTCGTCTGTGCAGAGCGCCCGCATGCTCCGCTTGAACGAGTAGATGGAGGCTGAGGACAACCATGGTGCGGAGACACACGTCGGCAGCGACGGCTGGTTCGCGCCGGCAGCCAAAGACGACGAGGCCGTCTCTTTCCGTGAGCAGTGATAGTTTTTCTTTATGTTGTTGCTTTTATGGATCTTTTGCTGTGTAAAAACATATATTTTTTATGCAAGTCGACTGACTTGGGCCAGTCTACCATTTCAGGCGGTTGGATGAATATCCTACGTGTACTAACCCTTCTTTCCTTCTTCCTCACCTCTTCTTCCCAACAAACCACCGCACGGGCCGTACGGATACTCCCCAACATGCGGTTGGATAAACATACTCTATGAACGAAAATTATGTGTCAGCGATAGGATGGCTGAGTTTGGTTTGTTCACATGCGACAACACGTGTCAGTGAGGGTGTGTTTCCTTGGTTGGGTTGGCGGCGTGCAGGAGCGATTGTGTGAGGGTGCGGTGCGACCGCGGCGTGCAGGAGCGACCGTGTGAGGGTGCCGGGCGACCGTGACAGCCGTGCGCAAGTGTACCTCCTTCTCATTTTGAAAACTTTAGGCAAGCTTGGCAAAAATGTGTGGTGAAGTTTGGCAATGGAAGGCCTAGACCCAAACAGGATAAATACGTACGTACTAGGAGTACTAGTGTTAAAAAAGAAAGGCAGGGTTCTCCTTCACGGGATTTAATCGATACAAATCCTCGTTTCACATGTCAATTAATGCATATTTTTTTCTCCAAAGACCAAAGAGCTAACCATCTCACTCCTCATCGCTTGATTAATGCAGCACCATGCAAACCAACCTTCTCACTTCCGCATGCATGCATGTCGTCTCTCTCTCTCCCCTGTCCATCTCTCTGCACGCATGCGCCTCTCGCTGTCTCTCCTATTTCTCCATGCAAGCAGCTCTCTCTGCCTTGGGAAGATGCGAAGCACATGGGAAAGAGAGATGGGATTACTGCAGGCACGCATGCGGTGGAAAGGGATGGAGGGCCCGGTTGGAAAGAGCAGCGAAAAAATGCCAATGCATAGAGAATTGCGGGGAAAATGAAATTTTCTTAGACGCGGACAAAAAAGGACCGGAGGGAGTACTACTAGGAGTACTAGTGCAGTGAGATGGTTTCTCGAAGAAGACGATGGAGAAGCGGAGTCAGCGAAGAGTGAAATGATGGTTGCTTCGTTCGTGCTTTTGTGATTTGACGCCTCACTGCTTTGTGATTTGTGATAGAAGGGACGTGGGAGTAGACTATGTGCTCTATACTGTACTACATGCGTCCAAGCATGGGAGAAAGAGGAGAGACGTTGCATTTTTCTATTCCTTCAATCAATCAATCAATCAAGGAGCTTCGGTTCCTTCTTTTTGGCTTTGGCAACACCGTCCACAATGGTTCCCACGATGCCAAAAGCTATTTTCATATTTGGCTACACATTGTGGATGCCCTTAACTGTACCACTTGGTTTTTCTCCTGTGTGCTATCTATACAAATCTCAATTATATTGATCTAAAAAATTATAGAATCAAGATTAGTAAAAAGGAGGTGATTTTGCCACGCGGATGGCGGCGGAGGTTTCTTATTTAAGCAATGCTACATCCACGTAATGGTTTACGTAAAGTTACGAACTGATGTGATGTGGGACTATTTGATTGGATTAAAGGAGAGGATTAGGCCCACCCCACCTGAAAATCAGGGGGGCATATATGGATTAGATGGAAAGTATACGTAGCAGCTATGTAGCCCTTTGTAAGTCTAGGATTAGGCTTCTTATTTTCGAAGGACGTTGTCCTGGCGGTTTGCTAACATGCGGTCCCACGTGTCAGTGCTTTACCAAGCCGATCCGCGTCCCACATGAGGCAGAACAATGACAGAAGCAACACATGGTTACGTTGAAGAAGATGAGGGAGAAGTGGATTCAGCAACGAGTGAAATGATGATTTCTTCGTCCCTCCAACTTAACTGCGGGAAAGGTGCAGCTTTGTGATTTGACGCCTCATTGCTCATTACTATGTCGGTGCCATGACTGGGGTGCTTCACCCCGGCTGCTCTGCACTGTATTCTGGTATGGCACGTGGACCCGATAGCTTGATGTCCCACATGTCGGTGAAAGGGACTAGAAGATTTATGAAAGCAAGCGCTCCACTCTTACGATGGAGGAGTAGATGACACGATGGCACAGTGAACTGTCACTTGTACTGTATAGTACTATAGTTTTGCTGTTTCGCACGATCCATCGGTACAAACCCGATTAAACAAGAAAGGGCGGGATTTTCCCGCGCGGTAGATGATACTGGCCATACATTTCAAAGGCAATTTTAATGTATGCAAACTGAATAATTATAAGTAACAATATGATATCTAGTAAAACTAAAAACACATATGATTTATTGTGTTAGAGTGTAGTAGTAGTGCTGTATTGCATACTGTAGTTGTTAGATGTAACATGCGAGAACGTGTAGAGATGTAGTTTTGGAGGGCCTACAGAGAGAAAAGCGTAATACGGTCACCGAACTTCAGAATAAGCTGATTACGATCACTATATACATTTTGCGGTGATTATAAGGTCACTTGCTCACAGTACAGCATCGGATTGCACTCTGTTGACCGGCCAAATAGTCTGCGTGGCGCCATGTTGACTAGTTAAATGGACCACGTTCCTTGTGGGTCCCACCTGTCAGTTCGCATAGGCAAAAGGTCAGATAAACACAAATTTACGCAGGCGCGACAAGGCTCCAACCCGTGCGCGGGAATCACCTGGTTGTGTATGTGTCTGTCAGGGCCTGATGTGTGCGCATACACGTGTAGGTTGAGCACTTGAGCGTGAGAGTGTGTGTTGGTCGTGTGGTGTAATGGTGTGTGCATGCATGCGTGCGTGTGTGCGTGTGAGTGTTGCGTGCGTGCGTGGCTGCGTGTGTATGTGTGAGTGTTGCGTGCGTGCGTGGGTGCATGTGTTTGTGTGAGTGTTGCATGGATGCAGTTTGTGTGCATGCGTGCGTGTGTGTATAATCACCACACCAGCTGACGTGTGTTAAAACAGACGTCTCAGCATACCAATACAAGGCCACCTTGTCCGATGTGCCCGCGGTCATGACTTCGAACCACCGTCCAAATATTTTTTTGTCGTTTTTTTCATTCTTACTAGCAAGATGCCCGTGCGTTGCACGTAACATCAAGATGCATTTGTATGACTTGTTTATCTTGTGAGAGAAAAGGATGTACGAGGGAAGGCCTTATTTGCAAATGTGGAGAGGTGTGTGGGTACCTTTTTGCAAAATTGCCATATTTTCTTTCCTATCCGTCAGATATAAATCGGACGGCCTATATTGCAGGATGGCAGGCACGCCATCATCACCAACTCTGTTTTTTATAAGAGCGTATTTTATGTATTTTATAAGAGGGTAGATGTAGAGTAGATACAAGTCGACAAGTGGGCACGATGGTAGTGAGATAATGTGATGCAACACTAGAGGTGCCACGTGGAGCGTTTAACTGGTCAACTAGTCATGTCATGAGCAAATACAGAGTTGTACGGTGAGCCCGTGACTGTATAATAACCACTAAACGTAAATGTTGACCGTAATGAGTGGATTCTGAAGTCCAATATACGTATCGTTCTTTCGCTTCAAATACAATGATCGTCATTGCATATATCGCGAGAGAAAGATGAAACATGCGTGAATTTTCTAGGGGCTTACTTTTAGAGGACCTGGAGATAGTTTTGTGTGCATACGTGAAAGGGGCGTAAAGGGGGGGGTATGCGATGGAGAGAGAGATGCTCTTTGTTTCTCTTTATTATGACTAACTTTGTATATAGTATAAAAATATACAAATTCACAGTGCGGAATAAATATCATTCGTACTCCTCCATATAACTTTGTAATGTTGTATATATGTAGAAACTCTAAAATAATTTTTTGGCCACACTTTATTCAAAAGGAATGTTGTATGCGAAATAAACGTGAAGAGAGGGATTTTTAGATCAATGGGGTACGTGATGTAACATGTGTTAATGTGTAGTTGATGCATTTGGCGGGGCCTAGAGAGGTATGTGTGTGTATTACATATTCGAGAGAGGCATGGATAGAGGGGCCGACGGGGGGGGGGGCGTGGGAGAGATAGCACGAGAAATGAGAGTGGTCTAGAGAGTGAGACGAATATGACATCATGACAAGAGATTCCATTCCCTTGAGTGTGTATATGCAAGGGGGGAATAGAGGCACCAGGAGAAATTTTTTGTGTGTGTGGTGTTTGTGTTGGTATGTGTGGGTGTGAGAAGATAATGAGACATGGGGGCAGAGGGTGTGTCACCGCGTGAGGTCCGGTGGGTCGCGGTGAGGCCCTTCGTTCGGTTCCGTCCTGTGCCACATTGGTCGGCCCGTGACGCATTTAGGAAGACCCATGGATGACTAGTCGTACAAGACAAAGATAGCAGAATTGTGAAGGACTCTGTGTCCACTAACAAAGCCGGCTAGGATTTGTAACCCTAGGTTCTCGAACTAAGGTAACCCCTTTATCTCTAATATTACTATTCATCCAACCTAACTTTAAGGGGCATCCTACAGAATGCTCTGCTAGAATCATACTCCTCCATTAGGAAGAGAGGTGTGAGACAATGCGTGAGAGAGAAGCGTAAAGATAATGTGCGTACATGAGACACGTAGTGTGACGCCCCTGATTCAATCGTACACTAATCATACACGCAAACGTGTACGATCAAGATCAGGGACACACGGGAAGATATCACACCACAACTCTACTAATAAAATAAGTCATACAAGCATCATATTACAAGCCAGGGACCTCGAGAACTCGAATACAAGAGCTTGATCATAGACGAGTTAGCGGAAGCAACAATATCTGAGTACAGACATAAGTTAAAGAAGTTTGCCTTAAGAAGGCCAGCACAAACTGGGATACAGATCGAAAGAGGCGCATGCCTTCTGCCTGGGATCCTCCTAAACTACTCCTGGTCATCGTCAGCGGGCTGCACGTAGTAGTAGGCACCTCCCGAGTAGTAGTAATCTTCATCGACAGTGGCGTCTGGCTCTTGGGCTCCATCGTCTGGTCGCAGCAATCGGGTATAGGAAGGGGAAAAAGAGGGAGCAAAGCAACCATGAGTACTCGTCCAAAGTACTCGCAAGCAAGGAGCTACACTACATATGTATGCATTGGTATCAAATGGAATAAGGGTATCATATGTGGACTGAACTGCAGAATGCCGGAATAAGAGGGGGATAACAAGTCCTATCGAAGTCTACGCTTCTGGTAACCTCCATCTTGCAGCAGAAGAAGAGAGTAGATGGTAAGTTCACCAAGTAGCATCGTGTAGCATAATCCTAACCGATGATCCTCCCCTCGTCGCCCTGTGAGAGAGCGATCATCGGTTGTATCTGGCACTTGGAAGAGTGTGTTTTATTAAGTATCTGGTTCTAGTTGTCATAAGGTCAAGATACAACTCCAAAGTCCTGTTACCGAAGATCATGACTATTCGAATAGATTAACTTTCCTACAAGGGTGCACCACATTTCCCAACACGCTCGATCCCCTTTGTCTGGACTCACTTTTCTGGGTCATGCCCGGCCTCAGAAGATCAACACGTCGCAGCCCCACCTAGGCACAACAGAGAGGTCAGCACGTCGGTCTAAATCATGTGCACGCAGGGGTCTGGGCCCATCGCCCATTGCACACCTGCACGTTGCGAACGCGGCCGGTGAGCAGACCTAGCAACCCCCATTACAAAGGAAGTCGCGTTATGCGGTCCAACCCGGCGCGCGCCGCTCAGTCGCTGACGTCACGAAGGCTTCGACTGATACCACGATGTCGAGTGCCCATAACTGTTCCCGCGTAGTTGGTTAGTCCGTATAGGCCAGTGCCCATAACTGTTCTCGTTAAGCATGTTATCTTGAAGTAACCACGAACACCGACCAGGGCCAGGCCCACCTCTCTCCTAGGTGGTCTCAACCTGTCATGTCGCTTCGCCACAAAGATCCACACAGAGGGCTGCCGGGAAAGTATGTCCTTCCAGCCCCCAATTCGTGAATCAATCGTGGGTACTCCACGAGCCGACCCGACTTTAGTCACAACATATATCATGTGTAATATGTATAGTATATACCCGTGATCAACACCCAACATGATCACGGCCCGATAGTATAGCATGGAAGACAGACAAGAATGTAGGGCCACTGATGATAAACTAGCATCCTATACTAAGCATTTAGGATTGCAGGTAAGGTATCAATAGCTGGAGCAACAATGACAGGCTATGCATCAGAATAGGATTAACGGAAAGCAGTAACATGCTACACTACTCTAATGCAAGAAGTAGAGAGAAGAGTAGGCGATATCTGGTGATCAAAGGGGGGGGGCTTGCTTGGTTGCTCTGGCAAGAGAGAGGGGTCGTCAACACCGTAGTCGTACTGGGTAGCAGCGGCGTCAGTCTTGGTGTCTAGCGAGAGAAGAGGGGGAAGAAACAATAAATATAATGCAAACAAATGCATGATGATGCATGACATGACAAAGCGTGATGCTAGGTGTGCCCTAACGCGGTATGAGGTGGTACCGGTGAAGGGGAAAACATCCGGGAAAGTATTTCCGGTGTTTCGCATTTTCGGACAGATGAATCGGAGGGGGAAAGTTGTGAGTTCGATAGGTTAGGGATGTGTGGTGGATGAACGGGCTGCGTATCAGGATTCTTCTCGTCGTTCTGAGCAACTCTCATGTAGAAAGTATTTTCATCCGAGTTACAGATTAAAAGATATGATTTTCTAAAGATTTAAATCATTATTGGAATTTACTTATTTAACAAAAAATGAATTATGACATCAGCATGATGCAATGCCGATGTCATTGACAGGGCACTAACATGGGGGTTTAGACTAATTAATTGGGTTAATTAGCAGGTGGGGGCCCAGTAGTCAGTGACAGATTAGGTTTTGATTAATTAATTTAATTAATTAGCAGTTTATCTATTTTTTATTCGTTTTATGGCATGGGGCTTGCATGTCAGTGGCAGTAGCCGCCACGTTAGCATAGTTGACTTCGGTCAACGTGGCTAGTTGGGGCCCCCAGGCCCACAGGCAGTGACCCAGGGGTGGCCCCAGGTGTGCCAACTCAGCGGAGCCGCCGGAGTAGCTCCAGGCGATCCCGCGCGCAGTGGCCAAATGCCGGCGAGCGTCGAGATTCGCCTACACGGCACCATATCGGGCGTCGTCTCTTGCGTTCGAACGAGGAGAGTGCCACACGTCTAGTGGTGGCGGTGGCATGGTCGAAGGTGGCCGGAAAAGTCACCGGCGAGGAGCGCGGCGGATGGTAGTTTGGGCGCGAGAGGGAAACGGCGATGCGGCGCGGCAACTAGCAAATGAAGAGGCCAGGCGAGACGTACGCGAGGTGGCGAAAGCAACGGGTGCTGGCTCGTGACCATTTGGTCATCGGAGTCCCGCCGGCGATGAGATCCGCGGCGGAGCGTTCGGGTGTTACGGCGACAACTAGCTAGGGTGCGCGCGCGAGAGAAGAGGAAGCGGGGGCTCACTGAGCGGCACACACAGTGGCCCGTGAACGATTTAGTAGCAGCAGAGGCATCGCCAGAGTTGATGAAGAGCGATGGTGAAGCTCGTTGGAGAAGAGGAAGAAGACGACGGCGTCGTGGCGTTGTGGTGGCTCCGAACTCCAACGGAGTGCACCAGTCGAAGCAGCAGACGACGGCGGACCTTGGGGACACAGTGGGGCGGCAAGGCGGGTGCGGTAGCCGTGGCTAGGCCGGAGCCATGGCGGCGGTGGCGTTGGGCGGCGATGGGGAAGGGGAAGCAGCACGGTGGATCTGAGGGGGGGAAAGCGCAGGCATCGAGAGAGAGAGAGAGAGCGGGGGAAGTGGGAGGCGGGATCAAGGAGGCGGGGCGTGGCAGCCTTATCCCCTCCCGGTGTCGGTGCCGGCGAGGCGGTTAGGCAGGCGCGCGCCCCTGTTCCGACCCGGGTCGGGGAACAGGGGAAGGGGACGAGGCAGGGGAGCCGGGCCGGTTGTGGCCAGCTGGGCCAGGTGGGCCGGTCTGGCCTATGAGCTGGGCCGCCTGGTCCAGGGGGGCTTTCTTTTCCCCTTTTTCCTTCTTTTTCTGTTTTGTTCTTTTACTATTATTTATTTTTCTTTTCTGTTTTAATTCATTTTAAAATATTCAGGCACCTTCTAAAAATATGTTTTCTTTACTATGATTACCCTTGTAATATTCTGCACCCACCGAACATTTTTGTTTCAACTTTTAAAAACTTTTGTTGTTTGACATATTTAGAATTTAAATTTTGAAATGGTTTCAAATCATTGCGAGGTTAGCAACAATAACCGAGGTGAGGTGGCATGATTAGCGTGGGATTACTGTAGCATGATTATCCGGGTGTTACAAATCTCCTCCACTACAAGAAATCGCGTCCCGAGATTTAGGAGGTAGAAGGAAATAGTGCGGGGTATTCATCGCGAAGACGATCCTCGCGTTCCCAGGTAGCTTCGTCTTCAGAGTGATTTGACCACTGGACTTTGAGGAACTTGATCGCCTTCTGACGTGTGCGGCGTTCAGCTTGGTCGAGAATGCGGACCAGATGCTCTTTATAGGAGAGGTCCTGTTGCAATTCGAGCACTTCGTGATCCACTGCTCGGATTGGGTCCTTGAAGCAGCGTCGGAGTTGTGACACGTGGAACAAATTGTGAACCTGAGAAAGGTTTGACGGAAGCTCCAGTTGATATGCCACTTTTCCACGCCTTTCGAGAATAGTGAAGGGACCGATATAGTGAGGAGCTAGCTTTCCCTTGATGCCGAGGCGGTGAGCACCCTTCATTGGTGTAACTCGAAGATAAGCCTTTTCGCCAGGTTGATAGACCATGTCCTTGTGATGACGGTCATACTGACTCTTCTGACGTGATTGAGCAGTCTTGAGATTCTCGCGAATAATGAAGACTTGTTCTTCGGCTTGTTGGATAATATCCGGACTGAAGAGTGGACGTTCCCCAGTTTCTGACCAGCTCAGAGGGGTTCGACACTTTCGTCCATATAACACTTCGAAGGGGGACATCTTCTGACTAGCTTGATAGCTATTATTATAAGAGAACTCGGCATATGGAAGAGATTCCTCCCATTTCTTGCCGAAGGAAATTACACAAGCTCGAAGAATGTCTTCGAGAACTTGGTTGACACGTTCAACAGGTCCTTGCGAGTGAGGATGAAACACAGTACTGAACGACAGATGAGTTCCCATAGCTTCTTGGAAACTTGCCCAAAATCTTGAAGTGAATAAGCTGCCACGGTCTGAACTGATAACCAATGGAATACTGTGAAGTGAAACAATTCTGGACATGTAGAGAGTTGCAAGCTGACTAGCAGTGATTGTTTCTCCGACCGCCAGAAAATGTGCAACTTTAGAAAGTTGGTCAATGACGACAAGAATAGCATCATTACCTTTCTGTGATTTGGGAAATCTAGTGACGAATTCCATTTCAACATGGTCCCATATCCATTCAGTAATAGAGATATGTTGTAGAGTTCCAGCAGGCCTTTGATATTCAGCTTTGATACGACGGCAAACGTCACACTCAGCAACATAACGAGCAATGTCCTACTTCATATTAGACCACCAGAATCTCTGACGAATATCCTGATACATCTTTGTACTACCGGGATGAATAGACAAAGGCGTATCATGAGCTTCTTTCATAACCTTTTTAGTTTGATCCTGGTTTTTCCTCGAACGTGGTACCACTAGGCAGCCTTTGAAGTACAAGGCGCCATCATCGGCGATAGTGAAGAATGAGGGATTTCCTTCTGCTAGATGGCGTTTAATCTTATGGACTTCAGAGTCATAACCTTGAATAGTCTTTATACCATCTACGAGATCTGGTACGACAGCCAGGGTATTTAGAGAACCCTTAGTAACAACATGAAGATTCATCTTTTGGAACTCTGGGGGAGGGGAGTGAGTGCTCCAGGAGGAACAATATGAAGGTTCAACTTTCTAAATTCTTCGACAAGCAAGGGCTGAACTTTGTGAACCTGGAGGTGGTTGCAGTAAGACTTGCGGCTCAAGGCGTCATCCATTACATTAGCCGTGCCTGGGGTATAGGATATACCCACGTCAAAGTCTGCAACAGTCTCCATCCATCTCTGCTGATGGAGGTTCAGGTCTGGCTGAGTAAATAGATACTTTAGAGTTTGGTGGTCGGTGAAGATCTCGCAACTATTACCTAGAAGGTAATGTCGCCACTGCTTCAGTGCATGAATGACAGTAGCAAGCTCGAGGTCGTGAACAGGGTAGTTTTCTTCGTGAGGGCGCAGTTGACGAGAGGCATAAGCAATCACTCTGCGCTCTTGCATTAGGACACAGCCTAATCCTTGACGGGAAGCATCATAGTAAATGACGTAGTCCTTCTTAGTATCAGGTGGAGCAAGCACTGGGGCAGAAGTCAACTTGTCTTTGAGCGCCTAGAAACTTTCCTGACACTTGTCTGTCTAGTTGAACTTGACACCCTTATGTAATAGATTAGTCAGAGGCCTGGCAATCTTGGAGAAGTTCTCGACGAATCGATGGCAATAGCCGGCGAGACCGAGAAAACTTGGGACTTGCTTGACATTCTTCGGAGGAGTCAAATTGAGAATAGCCTGAACTCGTTCAGGGTTGACGGCAATACTATCCTTGGAGATGACATGCCCAAGATAGGTTACTTCGGGGAGCCAGAATTCACACTTGGAATACTTACCATAGAGTTGATGCTCTCGAAGCTTTTCCAGCACAAGACGAAGATGATGTTCAGCATGTTCTTCTTTGTTCTTAGAAAATACCAGGATATCATCCAGATAAACCACGACGAACTTGTCGAGGTAATCCATGAATATGTAGTTCATCAGACGAGAGAAAGTGGCTGGAGCATTCATTAAGCCGAATGACATGACGGTGTACTCGTATGACTTATACCGAGTCACGAAGGCGGTTTTTGAGATATCCTCTTCATGAACATGGATCTTGTGGTAACCCAACCTCAAGTCGATTTTGGAGAACACTGATGAGCCAGCCAGTTGATCATAAAGATCGTTGATCCGAGGAAGAGGATATTTGTTCTGAATGGTAGCTTGGTTTATAGGACGGTAGTCTTGGACTAATCGGTTCGTCCCATCCTTCTTCTCAACAAAGAGAGAAGGTGCTCCCCAAGGAGAGCAACTAGGGCAAATGAAACCTTTGATAAGAGATTTGTTGATTTCCTCCTTAAGCTCAATGAGTTCATGTGGCGGCATCTTGTAGGGTCGTTTGGCTATAGGAGTGGTGCCTGGTTTCAAGTCGATGATGAATTTGACGGCTCTAGCAGGGGGAATCCCTGGAAGTTCTTTCGGAAAGACGTCTTGGAATTCACGGACGACGGGAATGTTTTCAATGCCCTCGAGTGGTGCAGCTTTCAATGAATTCAAGGCATAAAGCCGTGCCTCGGCGTTCTGAACTAGATGAGCTTGGTAAGCAATTATTTCATTAGAAGGGTGTAGAAGATGGAAGGTCTTAGTAGCGCAAACTATAGAAGCAGTATGCGCTTTCAACCAATCCATTCCCAGAATGAGGTCAATCCTACAGGACTTCAGTACGATGGGAGAGGCAAGGAATTCCAGTCCTTCAATTTCAACGGGAACGTTGTGACTAACCATAGAGGTTTGACACTGGCCCGCAGGAGTGTGTACCACTATCGCAGTGTTCATCTCTTTGTATTTAATGCCATGCATAAATGCAAACTTAGCTGATATGAATGAATGTGATGCTCTTGTATCAAATAAAACAAATGCTGGTACTGAATTTACGAGGAGTGTACCCAGCACGGTAGCAGGCTGATCTAGAACTTCATTGAGATCAACGTGGTTGGCATGAACACGACCATAAGACCTGGCAGTGTTGTTGCGAGGCTGGTTGCTTCCACGGCCAGCTGCGGGAAGGGCCAGTTGATTCTAGTTCTGATTCTCATAGCAGTTCCTGGCAAGGTGACCAGGTTGGCCACACTTGTGGCACAGACCATTATTGGGAGTGGGAACAGGAGCTCGGGTGGTGGAGCTGAAAGTCTTGGCTGCCTAATTGGTGGGGGAGGCAGACGCGGTGCAGCATAGGACTGCCTTGGAGCAGGTGCAGTTGGCTGGTACACGCTATTGGCAATCCATATCCTATGCTTCTGTGAGGACGGGCCCGAAGATGAGCCCGTGTCACGGTTGCGCCTGTGAGAGCTCTGGTGTTCCTGCAGACCAGTTTTGACATTGATGGACCTGTTCACCAAGGTGGCAAAATCAGCAAAGTCATGCACTAGAAGTGCGAGCTTGATGTCAGCTTGAAGGCCATCACTGAACTTCTCCTGTCTGCGTGCATCAGTTGCAATGCCTTCTTCAGCATAGCGGGACAAGTCCAGAAACTCCCGCTGATAAGCTTCCACAGTTTTGTTGCCTTGGGTAAGGGTGCGGAACTCGCGCTTCTTACGGTCCATGACTCCCTGAGGAATGAAGCGAGCACAAAAAGCACCTTCGAAGTCTGGCCAGGTAATGATTGTTCCAACCGGCAGAGTACGCCTGTGACTGTCCCACCATTGAGCAGCGGGTCCCTTCAATAAGAAGGAAGCAAAGGTGACATAGCTGGCAGGGGCTACATCAGCAGACTCCATCTCATAGATGATGTCACGGAGCCAGCCATCAGCATCCAGAGGCTGAGTTGAGCTGCGGTACACAGTTGGGTTGAGACGCATGAAATCATGTAGAGTCACTTGGGTTGGTTGCTGGTTCATATTGGGGCGAGGAAACTGAGCCATCATATTTTCCATGAACTAGCGGTTCAGCTCGAACTATTGGATCATACTAGCCATGTACTCAGGCGGTGGTGGGGCATGGCCACCACGACCACCTGGTCTAACCATCCTGCTAATATATAACAGGGGTAGTTCAGAATTGAGTATTTGCAAAGGCAAGAATCATTCGTGATGAAACAAGCATAATGAAAGGAACACGATAGATACTACATAGTAGTTGGCATATCTTACAAAAGGGATCATGCATAGAGTTTGGTACATAGAGTTCAGTACATAGACTAAGAACATCATAGGCGGCACGCAGGCTCGCGACAAATGCATCTAACACTAACAAGCAAGCCTACATCAGTCCCAGGAGGAACCGTGGAGGTAGGTGTAGCCTGACAGCTGGTAGTGGCGCGACGGGAAGTCCTCCACGTGAGTAGCCTGGGGTCCGCGGATACTCTTGTGCGGAACCCGACTCGCAGGTGGCAGAAGAGGACCAAGTGCGGGAGAGTAGCCTCCCACACCTGGCCAGCCGACGCCCTGGGGCATCACGGTCTTGGCAGGGTAGATCACAGAACGCGAGAGATCACCAGATCGGACAGAAGGGTGCAACAGTGTCAGAGCATGGTACAGGTGCTGACGGGTGGTGTACAACTCGTGGCAAAGATCTCAGTTAGCTCTATCCGGCCCATCAGCATGCAGAACTAGGTTCTGATGGTAGAGAGGCTCTCGGGTGACAGTGAAGTAGGCAGCAGTGTAGTATCCCTCGGCACCAACATCGGATGCGATAGCAATGTGCCTGAAGGGGGAGGTGTCCAACTCCCGATACTCTCCACGAAGACGTGTCAGAGCAGCATAAGCAGCATCATGGACCGCCATGTCTATAGTCACTCCAACACCATGAGCAGTGTGCAACATGGTAGTGGAGTCATACTCCCAAGAGTAGAGGTGGACGATGGCACGGTACTGCTCCTGGTTGAAGTCCTGGTACTCCTCGTAGACAGTGTACTCAGGGTGCCAGCGATAACCCAGATAGGTCATCATCTCAACCAACATAGCAGGTGGTCCCGAGGCACCAATGGCCATCGTGTGGCACACGACCTGTCTCGTGGGCTCCATATGAAAACAAAGGTGTTTCAAAGGAGTCAAATGACAGTGTGGATAATGTTCAATATACTACTCTAAAGAATAGCTAGGGCTTATCCAACTTTGGGGTGAACGTGGTCACGGGATCCTAATGTTAGAGTTAGTAAAATTGTTTAACCCGAGTAGAAGAGAGTTCAGAGTCCTAGAGTAAGGATCGAGGAGTAAAAGATCCTAATACCACCTAGATGGCGATGTGGGCCCGTAAGGCACACTGCCATGTTAGTAAAAGTTTTTGCAATGTCTAGACTCAACTTCGGCTAAGGAGTGTGGAAGGGGGATGCCTACAGGCAGTCGGCTCAGATACGAACTTGTGACGCCCCCGATTCAATCGTACACTAATCATACACGCAAAGTGTACGATCAAGATCAGGGACTCATGATAGATATCACAACACAACTCTACAATAAAATAAGTCATACAAGCATCATATTACAAGCCAGGGGCCTCAAGGGCTCGAATACAAGAGCTCAATCATAGACGACTCAACGGAAGCAACAATATCTGAGTACAGACATAAGTTAAACATGTTTGCCTTAAGAAGGCTAGCACAAACTGGGATACAGATCGAAAGAGGCGCATGCCTCCTGCCTGGGATCCTCCTAAACTACTCCTGGTCGTCGTCAGCGGGCTGCACGTAGTAGTAGGCACCTCCCGAGTAGTAGTAGTCGTCATCGACAGTGGCGTCTGGCTCCTGGGCTCCATCGTCTGGTCGCAACAATCCGGTATAGGAAAGGGAAAAGAGGGAGCAAAGCAACCATGAGTACTCATCCAAAGTACTCACAAGCAAGGAGCTACACTACATATGTATGCATTGGTATCAAATGGAATAAGGGTATCATATGTTGACTGAACTGCAGAATGCCGGAATAAGAGGGGGATAGCTAGTCCTATCAAAGTCTACGCTTCTGGTAACCTCCATCTTGCAGCAGAAGAACAGAGTAGATGGTATGTTCACCAAGTAGCATCGTGTAGCATAATCCTAACTGATGATCCTCCCCTCGTCGCCCTATGAGAGAGCGATCACCAGTTGTATCTGGCACTTGGAAGAGTGTGTTTTATTAAGTATCCGGTTCTAGTTGTCATAAGGTCAAGATACAGCTCCAAGTCGTCCTATTACCGAAGATCACGGCTATTCGAATAGATTAACTTCCCTGCAGGGGTGCACCACATTTCCTAACACGCTCGATCCCCTTTGTCCGGACACACTTTTCTGGTTCATGCCCGGCCTCGGAAGATCAACACGTTGTAGCCCCACCTAGGCACAACAAATAGGTCAGCACGCCGGTCTAAATCCTATGCGTGCAGGGGTCTGGGCACATCGCCCATTGCACACCTGCACGTTGCGAACGCGGCCCGCGAGCAGACCTGGCAACCTCCATTACAAAGGAAGTTGCGTTACGCGGTCCAACCCGGCGTGCACCGCTCAGTCGCTAACATCATGAAGGCTTCGGATGATACCACGACGTCGAGTGCCCATAACTGTTCCCACGTAGTTGGTTAGTGCGTATAGGCCAGTAGCCAGACTCAGATCAAATACCAAGATCTCATTAAGCATGTTATCTTGAAGTAACCGCAAACGCCGATCAGGGCCAGGCCCACCTCTCTCCTAGGTGGTCTCAACCTGCCATGTCGCTTCGCCACAAAGATCCACACAGAGGGCCGTCGGGAAAGTATGTCCTTCCAGCCCCCAATTCGTGAATCAACCGCGGGTACTCCACGAGCCGACCCGACTTTAGTCACAACATATATCATGTGTAATATGTATAGTATATACCCGTGATCAACACCCGATGTGATCACGGCCCGATAGTATAGCATGGCAGACAGACAAGAATGTAGGGCCACTGATGATAAACTAGCATCATATACTAAGCATTTAGGAGTGCATGTAAGGTATCAATAGCTGGAGCAACAATGACAGGCTATGCATCAGAATAGGATTAACGGAAAGCAGTAACATGCTACACTACTCTAATGCAAGAAGTAGAGAGAAGAGTAGGCGATATCTGGTGATCAAAGGGGGGGCTTGCCTGGTTGCTCTGGCAAGAGAGAGGGGTCGTCAACATCGTAGTCGTACTGGGTAGCAGCGGCGTCGGTCTCGGTGTCTAGCGAGAGAAGAGGGGGAAGAAACAATAAATATAATGCAAACAAATGCATGATGATGCATGACATGACAAAGCGTGATGCTAGGTGTGCCCTAACGCGGTATGAGGTGGTACCGGTGAAGGGGGAAAACATCCGGGAAAGTTTTCCCGGTGTTTCGCGTTTTCGGACAGTGAACCAGAGGGGGAAAGTTGCGAGTTCGATAGGTTAGGGATGTGTGGTGGACAAACAGGCTGCGTATCCAGATTCACCTCGTCGCTCTGAGCAACTTTCATGTAGAAAGTATTTTCATCCGAGTTACGGATTAAAAGATATGATTTTCTAAAGATTTAAATCATTATTGGAATTTACTTATTTAACAAAAAGGAATTATGACATCAACATGATGCAATGCTGACATCAGCTGGTCAACAGGTCGGCTGACCAGTCAAACCAGACAGGTGGGTCTAGTGGGACCCACATGTCATTGACAGGGCACTAACAGGGGGTTTAGACTAATTAATTAGGTTAATTAGCAGGTGGGGGCCCAGTAGTCAGTGAGGCATTAGGTTTTAATTAATTAATTTAATTAATTAGCAGTTTATCTATTTGTTTTATTCATTTTATGGCATGGGGCCCGCATGTTAGTGGCAGTAGCTGCCACGTCAGCGTAGTTGACTTCGGTCAACGTGGCCAGTTGGGGCCCCTAAGCCCACAGGCAGTGACCCAAGGGTGGCCCCAGGTGTGCCAACTCAGCGGAGCCACCGGAGTAGCTCCAGCGAGCCCACGCGCAGTGGCTGAACACCGGCGAGCGTCGGGATTCGCCTATGCGGCACCATATCGGGCGCCGTCTCTTGCGTTCGAACAAGGAGAGTGCCCCACGTCTAGTGGTGGCGGTGGCATGGATGAAGGTGGACGGAAAAGTCGCCGGCGACGAGCGCGGCGGACGGCAGTTCAAGCGCGAGAGGGAAACGGTGATGCGGCATGGAAACTAGCAAATGGAGAGGCCAGACGAGACGTACGCGAGGTGGCGAAAGCAACGGGCGCTGGCCCGTGACCATTTGGTCATCGGAGTCCCGCCGGCGACGAGATCTGCGGCGGAGCGTTCGGGTGCTACGGCGACAGCTAGCTAGGGTGCGCGCGAGAGAGAAGAGGAAGCGGGGGCTCATCGAGTGGCACACACGGTGGCCCGTGAACGGTTTAGTAGCAGCAGAGGCGTCGCCGGAGTTGACGAAGAGCGGCGGCGAAGCTCGTCGGAGCATAGGAGGAAGCACTACAAAAAAATACACTTCCGTGATGATACGTGTTTGTCACAGTAGGTCGCGTTTTCTGTCATGCATGTACATCCATGACAAATTTATGACAGAATCAAGATAGTCATACCTGTGCTGTCGTAGAAGTGTTCCATGACATTGCCAAAATTACAATCACTGAAGTGTCCACTTCCATGACGATAAATCGCGCATCACAGAAGTGCTTTCGTCAAGGGTGACCGACATGTGGCATCCACCGTAACGAAACGCTGTTAAGCTATCGGGTCAGATTTTGGATCCGACAACCCGTTAACAGCCACGACCAATGCCGATTTTCCACATGTAAAATTCTCATTGGCTGATGGATCCACGCGTCAGCTCTGCGTTGGCACAGGTGTCACTCATCCAACGGTCGAGATGGGCCTATGATATGTTGACACGTGGACCGGCCCAAAAGTGGCCCACAAAGATTAAATGGGCCGGCCCAACCGAAGGCCCATAAGATTTAGCGGACCATAATGGGCCAGCCCAGCTAAAGGCCTGCAAAATTTAGCGGACCATAATGGGCCGGCCCAGCTAAAGGCCCACACAATTTTGCAGACCATAATGGGCTGGCCCAGCTAAAGGCCCACAAGATTTTGCAGACCACAATGGGCCGGCCCAGCTAAAGGCCCCCAAGATTCTGCCGACCATAATGGGCTGGCCCAGCTAAAGGCCCAACATTCTCTATCAAATCGGCCCGTCAACGGCCTGTCCTAAACTTGTCATCAATGTGGCCCATGGTCACTTCTGGCCCGTTAATAGTCCGCTAAGTAATTGGGCTGAATTACGGCCCGGTGTATTTCCGGCCTGTTAAAGGTCCGGCTTCATTTGGGCCCATTTATAGGCCATCAAAACTTTTGGCCCATAAACGACCGTGAAGGATTTGGGTCATATTCGGCCATGTCTGACATTCGGCCTGTTAGAGGCCCACTATAGCTTTGGGCCACTTTCGGCCTGTTGTCATTTTCGGCCTGTTAGCGCCGGATGTAAACCATGGGACATATGTGGCCCAACGTCATATCGGGACTATTAACGGCCCATATAAAAATGGCGATAATCTAGCCCGACTGAAGTTCCGGCCTGTTAAAGGCCCGTGTATTAGATCGGCGCATTTACGGCCCGTCCGAATTTCGGCCTGTTAAAGTCCAGTGGGTTATTTGGCACAATCAGGTCCCAATCTCACTTTCGGTTTATTAAAGGCCCATGTATTTTATGGGATCGAGATATTTACACCTATAAACGGCCTATTTTTGCTGAGGGCCCAAATTATGTTTAGGCCTGTTAAAGGCCCACTATGGGCACAGGCCTACCAGAAAAATATGAAAGTTTATGCTGACTTAGGCCCAGATATTTTTAGTGGGCTACATGCCAATTTCGGCCCATAATCGTTTTTAGCCCAATTGGAATGGGCCCGACGAATGTTGGCATGTTGGGCTCCTACGAAGCTTTCGGCCGAATACATTACTAAGATAAACCTACACTATACAAAAATACGTCGTAATTACTGCAGCCTGAGGCAGCATCATAAATGTTGTATCACAACAAACTAAATTCCAACCATACAACAAAAGGCTTGTTCGCATAAAGTTTACAGTCCTTCCAGATAAAAGCACCATCAGATGTATAGAAGCACAGATCATTTGACCTGAGTGCTAATGTTTCAGGCTGTAGAATCTGATGGAGCAGCACGATCTCCACCTTTTTCCGCCATTGCTCTTGAACAACGAAGCGAATGTCTGATAGTCTGGTTTCAAAACCATTCATATCTTGACGACATTTCTCAACCACTATTCTTGTTTCCGAAACAACGTCCATTAGGGATTGGACTTGTGTCTGGAGCACAGATATATCACTCTGTCTAGCAGGAAGATTTTGTTCAGTAGGCGATTTGGACGAGGTTACCTTGACAACCAACCCAGAATTACGTAGGAAGGTGCTTTTTGCACTATTAGTGGAGAGATACTGACGCACTGCAACAAGAGGTCACATTGTGCATGTAGTAGCCTCGTCACCTTCAGGTGGTTGTGGCTGTTCAATCATTTGTTCCATAGCTTCCTGAAAGTTTGAACTTGTAGATTAGTGTACCAGATAAGTTACTAATGAGACAAAAACAAACAAAGTAGGTTAAACGTTTATACATAACTTATTTTGGTGAACTACTATAATACATTAGCATGTATTGTAGTGCCAACTACATAATAAAATCACTTTTGGAACATATGTCCATGTAGCATGCCTATTGTATTGTCTATTTCCTCACATTCGTTGACATCTAAGGATAAAGAGACATGGTTTAAAGTAGGATGAACATAGTATGGCATCATTCATATCATGGGCAAACAGATATAAAACAAACAGGATATTTTATCATTGTGTGCGCACGTGAACATAACAACTAGATTACAGATCAAGACCAAAAGAATATCCTTCATCTCTTTTAAACCATGTAAGGTGAAATGATACGTTAAGACAACTGTGAATAAAAGTGAACATAGTAACTGACATTGGCTGCAAATCAAGTAGTTAAATGAACACATCACAGTACCAATCAGTTCAAGGCAGGAGGAGTAAGGAATTACAACAGTGGCTTGAACTGGTGTGCTCATGCCCTTCATCTTGCTGGTGTGGCAATCCTTGAAGATTTGCACTGCATTCGGTTCAGATTCTTTTTGGTCCGCACGGGATTTCCTCTGTATTTGGAACAAGTCAATATAGATACGATAATATGGCACAAAAAAAGAAGGAAGTAGCAGCTATTTACAAGAGCCTTGCAGTGTGCAATATAGCTACGAGATCCTGTGGTCTGTTTGAATTTCACTTTAGAACGGTTGGTTTTGTTCTTCAAACAGTTAGCCTAGAAGAAGATACACTTGTAAGGCACATACATAAATACAAGTTCAATATGTGGTATGATCAAATACATATAGCCTACCTGATACTTTGGATCAGACCAGTGTTTAACGAGGGCTATCTAGTCTTCATCTGTAATATATTCCACTGGAGATGTTTGGGTGATTTCATTGTTAGCCTTGCCTTCAAAGTGAGATTTTCTAAGGTGGTACCGATACTGTTGCAGAGAACACTGAAAAACATGAGTGCATGCTTGTCTAGTTGCATCATCTTTCGGATCCAACTTGAACCTCATCTGTTGAAAAAAGAATGTGAGTCTTATTAGGAGGAAGCTAGAAAGTATGGGACAGAGCAAGACAATATTACTATTTTGATGAATAACATTAGTTACAGATAAATGGTCAAGGAAGGTGTTAAACTAGGTATTGTCTTTCTCATTCCTGTACTGGATCCACATTGGGAGGATACGTGCATGACACCTAACGGCAACGGCTGCCTCTGATACTAACTTGGCTGACTCTGTAGCATCACGTGGCCTTTTTAAACCTGCCTCAAAATGGATCTCCATTCTTCCTCCTTTAGATTTTGTTAATCTGTCAAGCATTATCCTTGATGTCTGTTTCTGCTTGCGCCATGGTGCCAGTTCAACAACGAATATGGAAAGTGTTAGTGTACATCAAACTGTGAGAGTACATATAAAGGAGCATGCAACTGCAACTTGACTCGGTCAGGTACCGTCTTGGTGTTGATGCTCATGAGGTTCATTTGATCTTGCCAAGTTCTCTTGTGTCAGCAGTGCTTCGGATGTAGTGTTAGGTGCGAAGGAAGCTTGGGAACTGGCCAGTTCCGGAGCAAACGAACGAGTAACAGGTTGAGATGCTGGTACAGTTGAAGCGGATGCTGCAGCTGGTGGAGCAGGTGATACTGTGTTTGTAGATTTAGTCGGTGGACTTGGACCTTCTACTGCAATATAAGTACCAGCAGAATCTCGACGGCAGAACCTTTTCCGTTTCACCCGACGAGTAACAGCACTCCCTACTATATTATTTTCCTTGCTCTTTTTTGACTTTGCCATGTCAAGCTGTACCCACAACACAAAAGAATAAAATCACTCTTCAGAACTCATTGATGCATGATACAGACAAGCAATACTTTGATGTAAGACAACCGTATGAGGATGGAATATGTAAGAAAAATAGGACGGCATGACATATTCACAGCTACGATGTGCAAACTAAGGAGAAGGATTTTCAAGAAAATAGAAGTAATGCAAGCTAGACACCATATGAAAGATGCAACCAATATTACTCTGCCAAGTTAAAAGTGTCTTGTCATAAGTGGCAATTCGAAAAATTAGAAGCAGTACAACGTAGAAATCAATGCAAGATGCAACCACTATCAAACTACCATGTTAAAAGCGTCCAATCATGAGTAACTAATGCGGGATACACAACAGCAGTACTTTGATGTAAGAACATGGTATGATAGATAGATGTAGTGTATTCTAGACACAGAAAGCCATGTCATATGCACATGTATAACGTATAAACTCAGCAGGTGCAATTTAATCAAAATAGAAGAAATACAGGCTAGACAACATATGCAACATGAAACCAATTATCACACTGTCAACTTAGAGGAAGCACATGCGATGGTGGAGTACGGGAGATGAACTCATCATATAGACTTGGGACTTTAACTTCATTAGCAGTAGCAGTGGCAAATCTAGAGAGTCTCTGTTTGTGTCGGTGCGGAGGACCACCAACATCCCCTAACTTACTCTTTTACTTCCTATTTTCTAATATTGCCTTAAGAAGTCAAAACCACAAGAAGATGAATAAAATTAGCTCTGCATAACTGGTTGATGCATGATACAGACGAACACTACTTTGATGTAAGGCAAGTGCAGGATAGGAGGATGGAATATATACAAAAAAAGACAGCGTTTCATATTCACATGTACGATAGGAGGATGGAATATGTATGAAAAAACAGTAAGCGGAAGGCATTTCAACAAAATTAGAAGAAATGAAAGCTAGGCACCATATGAACATGCAACCAATATCACTCTATCAGGTAAAAAGTGTCTCGTCGTAAGTGCCATTTCAAGAAATTAGAAGAAGTACAAGCTAGAAGACAATGCAAGATGCAACCTACATCACAGTCCCAAGTTAAATGTGTCTTATGGGTAAGTGATCGTTGCAGGTATAAGTTGTAAGCTACGCAGATAAAATTCAACATAATTAGAAGCAATACAAACTAGACATCATACGGAAAACACAACCACGTATAAAAGTTCCAAGTAAGGGCAAGCACCTGTGATGGTGGAGTAGGGGAGATGTGCTCATCATGTACATGTATGTTCTAGAAATAGGAACACGTGTCATATTCACAGGCATTATGTGTAAAGTAAGCAGATGCAACTCAAGTTAGAAGCAATACAAGCTAGACATCATACGAAACATGCAACCACATATAATAGTGTCAAGTTTGAGCAAGCACCTGTATGGTGGAGTAGGGGAGATGTGCTCATCATCTACACAGCTACGTTGACTGTCCAGCCTTGTGTTGTCTTGCGAATCTTGTTGGGAGGATGGAGGAGTAGAATCTGTAGAGACCCCATGTTTGAGTTGCTCCCAAGGACCACCATCATCCACTGCCGGACTAATTTCCTTCAGCTGTAATGATTTTGCATTGTGAAGTCAAACCGATAAGAAAAAGGAATAAAATTCGCTCTTCAGAACTCATTCATGCATGATACTGACGAACACTACTCGAATGAAAGGCAAACACATGATGCAAGGATGGAATATGTATGAAAAACAGGATGGTGTGACATATTCATACCTATGATGTGGTAACTAAGCAGAAGGCATTTCAACAAATTAGAAGCACTACAAGCTAGACACCATATGAAAGATGCAACCAATATCACTCTGCCAAGTTCAAACTATATGGCGTTTCAACAAATTAGAAGCAGTAGATGCTAGAAATCATATGCAAGACACAACCAATATCACAGTGGTGACTTAAAGGTGCCTTATCATAAGATATAGTATGTACCAAAAACAGGAAAGCGTGTCATATTCACATGTATCATGTGTAAGCTAAGCAGATGCAGTTTACACTAATTAGGAGCAATACGAGCTAGACACCATATGCAACATGCAACCAGATATCACACTGCCAAGTTAGAGCAAGCACCTTGGATGGTGGAGTAGGGGAGCGGAGACTTGGACCTTGTAATGCATTATCAGTACAAGGAGAATCGGTACAGATGCTCCGTTTATGTTGCTGTAGAGGACCACCATCATCGCCTTCCTTACTCTTTTCCTTCGTCTTTCTTGATTTTGCCTTGTCAAGTCAAACCCACAAGAAAAAGGAATAAAATTTGCTCTTCAGAACTCATTGATGCATGATACTGACGAACACTAATTTCATGTAAGACGAACACTACATATCACACTGCCAAGTAAGAGAAAACACCTGCGATGGTGGTGTGGGGGAATTGCAGTGATCAACTAGAGAGCTACGTTGACTATCTTCATTTAGCCTTGCTGTTTCTTGAGAATCATGTGGGGAGGATGACACTGCACTCTTTAGACGAGTATGGCGTCTCACAGAAACCCACCCGGGTGACTGTCTCATCATAAGTGATTGACGAGGGATACAAAAGAGCATTAGTTTGATGTACGAACATGGTTAATCGACATATGTAGTATGTATCAAAAACAGGAAGGCATGTCATTATCAAAGGTATAATGTGTAAAGTAAGCAGATGTAATTTAACCAAATTGGAAGCAATACAAGCTAGACACCATATGCAACATGCAACCACTTTTGACAGGGCGAAGTTAAAGCAAGCACCTGGGATGGTTGTGTGTGGAAATTGAGATCATCAACTGCAAGCTACGTTTACTGTCTCCAACTGCTGACACTGCACCCGTTAGAGCGCTGGAACGCTTAGTGCTTATCTTCGAATTACACTGGAGCGACTTTCGTCTTTTCTTTTCTGCATTCATCAACACTACGTCAGAGTCTGAAATACCCATGCATAAAAAAACAATAGTGTGAGTATGGGTGAAGTGTGTGCACAATTAGTACAGTGTAAAGGTAGCAGATAGCAGGTCGGTGAGAAATAAATGACGGGAGACATATGATAGCTCTACAACATGCATGGCACACTAAATTACTAAATGATTCTATGAATATAATAGTCGACTGAACGCAAATAGGTCAGTCCATTTTTTCTGCACCGTCCGATGTACAAAGAAGGGGCAGATCGCCTTCATCTACCTCCAGCGAGTCAGTGTTGATGATCTTCCTCGAAACGCCAGCGACCACCGGCCCAGTATTCCTCCCCTACCTGCGCCCTCCCCTCGACCTCACCACACCGCCCCCGGCCATCCATTCAAGCCCCGCCGACCTCCAAATTGGGCGCAAGCAGCTCCTATGCCCCACACCCCTATGATAGACACCGATGCGCCGCTTCCCTAGGTAACAGCCGGAATAGGTGCTCCGCGCGCCTAAGCGGGTGCTGCTTCTTTCAATTGCGGTTCGACTGACCCTGAATTGAAATCTAGGCAGGCTACTGACCTCTAGCAAAGGTGAAATAGTAAAAGGGAGGAAACCTTGTGCATTTAGTATCACGAAGAAGATGCAGTAAGAAGCGCTCAACTAGTTTCTTTCGTGGGATGAATATGGTGTGAGCGGAGATGTAAGATTGGCACTAATAAGGGAAGAGTAGTACCTCTTTCTACTGGCAGTGTTGTGTCCTCCTTCTGTTTTTCCGACGATCTTCTGTTGTTCGCCGAAAACCAGAAGTTGTGGAGGACGGTGCAGCCTTGGACGAACCCATGGCTAAGTTGTTGAGTGTGGTGCGGTGGCCGTCTGTCGGTGGCGGGGAAGCAGATCCGAGGCAGCGAACGACAGCGTAGCGGGAACAGCTCCGGTGCGGTGGACAGTTGCGACAATGGAGCCGTAGCAGTGAGGCGCAGGACGGCGTGGTCGGAGTGGTTCTGGTACGGCGCACGTTGGCGTCGACATCGTGGAGGCAGCTCTGCCTCAGCTTCAGCTGCTAAGTCCTTGAGGGCGTTGCGGTTGCGGTTGCGTTGGACGATGACGTCGGGGTACCGGCTCCGGCTTGATGGAGGAGGGCGGTGGATTGGCCGCTATGGGGTGGAGGACGGAGGAGGCTGGGGTTTCGCGGCTGGTGGAGAGGGCGTTTTCGCGCCCATGGAGTATGAATGGGGAAACAGACGGAGGCGGGGAACTAAGGGGGAACAATGTTTCGGTTTGAGATGCGCTTGTTTGAAATTTGGGGAAAGTTACAAACTTTCCCCCATCTAAAATTTCGGACATATTGTGGGTTGGGGGTAGGACAGTCATGTCAGGTGTCCCAAATGTGGGTGGGATAGATTTCGGCCGAGCGCATGGGTAGGTGCCCACGGCGTATGAATGCTTCTCTGGCGTCTTGGTGAAGTTACAAACCTACCCCGGTTTAGACCTTTGGACATCGGGCCGATAGGCTACACAGGCCAGAGTCAGGACAGTAATTTCCTACCACCAAAACATTAGTCTCGCGCGGTTTCGGGTGACCAGAGGCCTATTTGGTGCTTAGTTCAATATTTGGGAGCAGAAGCATTAACGTTTTCAGTTCTCTTGAATTGAACTTTCAGGATTTGTCAAACTTCACAAATCTTTACTCTTGAAAATCCTAAAGCTACGATTATTTTGGAATGGAGGGGGTCCATTTGAATATACATTGTACACGAGTATATATTAAAAAATATGCAACTTACCTCAATTCATGCATGGTTCCAGATATAATCTCCTTGGTTGCAAAAAAAGTTAGATATGCGTATGAATATATATAGCATGTTCAAACTCACAACAAAGATTGATGCCCCCTTTTACATCTGATTTACAAATGCCATTATCTCGGGTTCAAATAGATGAATGCACTTCCTATGAATTCGAATCTTTGAAACCCCCTTTATGTTGAATTCGACATGTATTCTATTTCGTAGCTAGCAATTTGGAATGTATCCATGCAAGTGACAAATGTATAAAGTGCTTCACACTAACAACATGCAGTGCACTAATTAATGTTTATATATGAATTGCAAAAGCATCCATTGCCTGTATTTCAAACCGCTCTCACTCTATGGATCGATAATATGAAATAAACAAATGCACATGCTAGAATTCAATTGCAGTTGAAGATAGAGCCTACTCCTGGTACTGTATATTAGTGATAGGGGTGTGTACAAAGTACACGTGAATACCAGGCATTGTGCGTGTGTGTATACTATCGGCGAATTAGCCCCCAAGCTTGTATAACATACTAAGGGCCTAGGGTTACAAATCATATATAGTCGGCTTATCACCAGTGGGGATAGAGTCCTCCACGACTCTGGTAGCTTCGTGTTGTATGCCGAGTCCTCCACATGGGTCTTCATATAACACGTCTTGGTCTAGCCTATATGTGGCGCAGGATGGAACCGACCCACGAGTCTTCATGTTGACCCACCACAACTAGAAATGATGTGCCCACCACACCACACACACAATTGGCCACTAAGAAAATAAGCATATACAATAGTACAACGGTATCTAGCTCACGATACGTCTCCATATTTTGTTGATGACACTGACGGACTTTGCATTTGATGCGTGCTCCGTATTTTGTTGACGACACTTACGGTCATTGTATTTGAAGTGAAAGCACGATATGGTCACTGGACTTCAGAATAAGCTCATCATGGTCACCACATACATTTTGTCGTGCTAACCAAAATGTGGTTGGATGGTTAGAGGACAGTGGTTTCTCGATCCCACCAAGGTTAAAGTCTCGGTGCTCGCATTTATCTTGTGTTAATTTCAGTATTTTCCCGTGACGTACGTTCAGTGGGAGGAGATGTTCCACTCGACTACGAGGCACCTATGGCGACTTCGTAAAATCTCAAGATCATATATGCTGGCCCACTCTCTCGAAGGTGCTCATAGGGGTACGGTTCGCGTGTGTGCGCTTATAGCGGTGAGTGCTTGCGTGTATATATGAGCCCTTGCGTCTGTACCGTGTCAAACAAATACATATCATGATTATACGGTCACTGGCTCACCCGTACAACTCCGTATTTTGTTGATGACACAATCAATTGACCAGTCAAACGTTCCATGCGGCGCAACTAGTGTTGCACCATCGATGCGCGTAACCATGGGGCCCACCTGTCAGCCCGTATATGAAAGAAAGAAATGGTAGTTTGAGTCTGTACTGTGTTGATAAAATAGGAGTACATTCTAGGATGATCATAGGGTCACTGGCTCACCATACAGCTCCGTAATTTGTTGATAACACGATCAATTGACCAGTCAAACGGTCCACATTCAACAGCGCACATTACCATAGGGCCCACCCGTCAGCATGTATATGAAGGACAGAAATGGTAATAAATTAGTGGTCGGTGGGTATTCGAAGTCATGAGACCTCTGGTTGGCAGTCACCGGTGGTTGGGGGGCGTTCATTGGGCGGTGGGGTGGGGATCCCCGGAGAAAAAGCTCGGCGGCGGGAGGGGGGGGGCTAGAGGGATGGCCGGTGCGGTGGCAGACCGGCGGTGGGGAGTGGTTTCGGGGAGGGCGGGCCGGCCGCGGGCGGCAGGGGCTGGCGGTTCGGCCGGT
Source organism: Triticum dicoccoides (assembly GCF_002162155.2). Lineage (NCBI taxonomy): Eukaryota > Viridiplantae > Streptophyta > Magnoliopsida > Poales > Poaceae > Triticum > Triticum dicoccoides. Next base: position 460,351,989 of record NC_041384.1, on the reverse strand, counting down.
GGTGGCTGGCGGCTCAGGGGGGTGGAGTTTGATGATGAGCTGGAGGCCCTTGATTTCGTATCCAACGGCTGGAAAATCTAATGACCAGAGATGAAAAGGTCAGTCAACTGACGTGTAGCCTCACCCCGCACGTACGCATGCACGCACACAAGACACGCATGCATGTAGGCGTGCAACACCGACACGTACACACGCACGCATGCTGGCGTGCAACACTGACACGTACACATGCACTTACGAACACACGCACGTACGCATCCATGCATGCAACACTGAAACGTACCCTTGCACGCACGCAACACTCGCACGCCTGCATGCACACAGCACACGACGCAAGACACACGTTCAACCTATACATGCATGCACCCTTTGTTAAGGACATGGATTGTTACGGGTATTAATCAATCTTATCTGTGATAAGCAGAACATTGATGTTTGCAGCGGTCTTTATGAATCACAATGTATCGAGTGGGCTATCAACATAGTAGGCTTATCTACATGAAAAGATGATGTCACACTCAATGAACAATCATCGGTTTATGAAATGCCCGCTTCTGACCGCCCTGGCCCACCAAAGATTCCTCTGCTGTGCGCTGCCTGCGTTGGGTCACTGACATGCAGGCCATGCACCCAAAGAGCCCACACGCCGGCCAAGTATCGCACACCTCCGCCGCTCCCCTATCTCCTCCACCATTTTGTCCACTCTTACAATGGCTTACGAAGAGTAGTTATTCTGCATCCAAGCCGGCTGGGTAGCCTGCCGGATACGAGCTATCCAGCTCGCTAATCCACCTCCCTCCCCTCGCCCGACGGAGCCAGTTGCCGCCCCAAGCCGGCACGCGGTTCAACAACTCGCCGCTCCAAGCCAGCTCGACGAGGAGCGGCGCACGGGCATCGTTGCTGCCGTCCACGCCACCGCCTCGTACCGCGTCTCCCATTTCTGTGGTCGAGACTCCCATGCCGGCGGCCACGCCATGCAAGCAGCGACAGAAGCCGGGTGCGCGGAGAGCGACGAGTCGGTGGCCAGCGCCTCCGCGTCCGCCGCCATCATCGAGGAGAAGTAGAACACGGGAGGCCGCCGCCGCTTGGGTCCCATGAAGGCCACCGCGGAGGTGACGCCGGCGTACACAGCAGGTGTCTTGCCGGATCCTTTTTTGCGAGGACCTTCGTCGACCCTGCATGGTCTCCATGGAAGAGGGGAATGTTAGGATGAACTCGAGCCGGTGCTGGCCATTGCGAAGTAGTGGCCAGTGGTGAACTCGAACTAGTGTCGGCCACCATCATCTTCAGCACCAGCCAATGATATCAGTTGGGCAGTGGGAAAGCGAGCCGTCCTTTGCGCTGAAGCATATACCTCCGGGGCTCCCGGCAGTCCGGTGATCGTGCCGCCAGACATGAGGAACACAAATCAATCGGCGGGCGACCATTTAGGCCAGGTATTATATACCTGTGCTGTCCAGAACTAGCACCGCGTAGTTCATTTGAATGTAATGAAATCCTTCATGTTTGTATGAAAATCCAGTATTTTATATGATTTCCATCATTGTTTATATGAAATATCAGTTTGTCTACGTGTTTGCGTGAATTTCGTCTGGTTGGTTGAGTTGCTGTCATAATGTGTGCGGCTACGGTTGGATGGCGTAATATGCGGGTCGCCGGTCGGTCTGCGGGCGGCTCGAGCGGTGTTGTGGGACAAAAAAATACAGCTCGTGCGAGCTCGTCTCCAACATGTGCGCTGGAGGATGCATGACAGCATGAGCACCCGAGCCATTCCTCGTTCATCGGTGGCAAAGGCACCGGTGGACAAAAGGGTCGCCAATATTTTGGCTACCTTGAGCAAGATCCAAACAGCCCCTCCCAATAGATTCAAATCCCTCATTCGCCGTGGAATTTTGCCATGTGTTGTTTTCATGGACTAGCAAGATGCCCGTGCATTGCACAGAACATCAAGATGCATTTTTTTACAAACTCCCGCATGCATGCAAGGGATAATTAATGTCCTCCTTTGCTAGTACCATGAGGCAAACACCATTAATATTGCATCGATTAGTGTTAGTGGCCTTGTATATCTGCAAATTGTAATTTTTATAGTGGCCCCTTGTATAAAAAATGGAGGGAGAAAGATGAGAGATAAGGTGAGGAGGAGTGGGGCGTGGTGGTGACTGGTGGTCGGACTGGGCGGAGGCATGGGGATGGACGGCGCATTATGTCTAGGTTTGTATCTCACACACACACACCCACGTAGGTGGGGGACGTGCACGAAGAGAAGAGGTGCACGCACGGCGCACGTACTCCCGTCTCTTTCCCAACCACACCTGCGCGGGTACACGGTGGAGCTCATTTCTGTACGAAAAAGGCAGCCCACGTGGTAATTTGGCACGTGTACTAGTTCTCCACTTGGTGGAGGGAGGATCGTCTACAACGGGTGAACAAACAAATTGCGACTTGACGCGTTATGTTAAATTAGAAAAAGAGGCAAACCATGTGGGGTATACCTTAGAGGCAAGGCTCTATACACTGGAGTACTTTTGATGTGTCTCATCAACTCGCAGAACGAGGAGAAGGTTGCTTAGTATGCCGTCTCCCCCGCCCACGGGCGCAGTGGCTCACAGGATGAGGTGAAGCTTTCTTACTACGCCTTACGCCCGCTCCCTCGCCCACGCGCGCGGTGGCTCGCAGCACGAGGAGAAAATTTTACTACTCCCTCTATTTACTCCTCGTCCCTACTACGTACTTTGGTTAGTACTCCCTCCATTTACTTATACAAGGCCACTATAAAAAATACATTTTGCATCTATACAAGGCCACAAATAGTAACCGGGACAAAAGTTACTACTCCCTCCTTTCCAGTTTATGGCTCAATTTCAAAATCTCTCCAACCAAGGTAGACGGTGAGTGGTCGAATTAATTTTGTAGTTTGCACAAGTAATTAGTACGCTCATTTTTCTCAAGAAGTTATGTTTACCAAGGCATTAATTAGAACGAATGCATGAATGACCACTAAATTTCCATGAACTTGTACATGCATTGGTTAGTTTCCTCTTGACACTGCTTGCGTCGGGTGATCTAACGCACCTCGAAATCCAACATGTAATGGTACTACTACTAGTATAGTAGAATTGAGACTTATCAAATGGAAAAACGAATGTTTTTTAGATGAGCCCTATAAACCCTAGTGGGTATGTACTCCGTAAAAACAGATTTTTTCCAAAACTAAGTCGCTCCCTTTCATGAATTCTGTAGTATACACCTCCGTCGATGCTCCCTTTCATGAATTCTGTACTTCCTGTCGCCGACATGTGGGACATATAGCAACCGGTTCGACGTGTCAAGCACCGAATAACAGTGCAGAACAGCAGGGGCACGCACCCGACTCGTACCGGCCCAGTAGTAGTAATGAGCAATGAGACGTCAAATCACAATGCCGCACTTTCCCAGACGGACAAAGCAACCATTATTTCACACTTCGGTTCGCCATCATCTCAAACCACGTACTAGTATTGCTTCTGCCTCAAGAGGGACACGCGCATCGCCTTGGTACATCATGACACGTGGGACCGCATGATAGGCCATGCTCCCCCGCCGATCGCTCGGTAAAATCACCTCATTTTTACTATACTTCCTCCGTATCGGTTTACTACATGGCATGCACGTCATTCTAGGTTGAGAATTTAACTGGCTATATATGTGATGAACAGTACTCTAGCCTTTTAAAAAATGTATACTTTTTTACAGTAGTACTATCGATGGATTGCGCCATGGAGCAAAAATTTAAATTAAAAAAAGGTGGTACATATAGAGAGCGCTCGTCGCTAAATTATGCATATAGTACTATTAAAAAAGCTAGTACATGCTTAATTGGGGTGCTAAATTCTGTTAAAGTAATACTAGTAGTATGTACATACTAAAGAGTTAAAGTAACGAGAAGAAACATAACATAGTTCTGCTGGGGGCTCAGCACAACACACCCCTCAAATTAAACTAAGCACACCTGAAATTAAACTATGCAACTAATCCGGTAGACACTGCATTAGAAGTTTAGAACCACCATGAGCAATGACACTGCCACCTTACTCGGAGTCCTCGTCCACGTTCTCGACTTCGTCCTTGTCCCTATTCCTCTTGGCTGATACTTCTTTGCTTGAACCGCACACTTGGCTGATACTTCTTTGCTTGAACCGCACACTTGGCTGTTGCTCTTCATCCAACCCTTGTACATATTGAAACAAAGGTAGCCATCCATTGCAGCATAGTGGATGTGGTCTATATCTAGTACATTCTGCTGCCATGCATGACGATGAAACGTGTATGGAGGTTTCTCCAGTTTACCGTACGAAGGATGAACCATGGCTCCTGCCAGGGTCAGCATTGAAGGTTGACGAGAGGGCACCTGCCGATTCTTCTCGAGGTCGAAGGGGTTGCCTAAAACGAGGCCTATCTGACCCAGGACTTCTTCGTCATTCGTAAAGTCTACAGTAACGAATTTCACTGTTTTGTCCTTGAGGAAGTTCTTAAAATCCTGGCACTCAACGTCGGCATGGCATATGTGGTAGACCAAGCAAACATTATGTACGCAAACCTAGATCACGGCGGGCTTCTTCCTCTCTTCGTCCTTTAGATCCTTCTCTCGTCCCAGGACTGTGGTGTACTCAACATCTAGCCCGGCGACCCACTCATCATCTGAGTTTGCGAACATGCGTCTGAAGCGAGAAAGGCATCCTTTCACCATCGCGGAAGAACGGGTGTAGATGACGTCGAACTCATCGCCGGTGATGGTTCTAACCTTGTACTCACCGTCGATCGTGGAGATTTGGGACGCCATGGATTTGGGAGGAGGGTTAGGATTAGTGGAACTGCCGTAATGTGAATGGACGGGACGACTAGGAGCGAACCGCCATAGTATTGAAGGACGTGCGGGGACGAGTAGGAGCGAACTGCCAGCGTGTGAACGGCAGGGTAGTGGCTTCCCATTCTCCCATGATACGGGCTTCCGAGAGCCCTTGGATCTGAGATCGAATGGTTGAATGGCATGATTCTAGACCTATGGGTGAATATCCTATCCTGGAGGGTTATTCTGCAAATTTTTAGCAACTTAGCATGCGACCGTTTGATCTCAGATCCAAGGGCTGCCAGCAGCCCGTATCATGGTCGCGCCTACCATGATCGTCGTGTCGCTCGCGCGGTCGCGCCCTTGGAGATTTAACACGGTGCGTTAGGCTATCTGATGTTGGCATGTCATACATAGTCATCACTTAGTCACTCATACTACAACAAGGTTGGCTATAAGTGTATTTTTTTACTCCTCTCTATCTCTTTCTTCATACTCAAGGAAGAAACGGTGCTAAGCGCGTGTATTTATTGCATTTGCCAAGGAGTGACCTCTTCCAATGAAATGGTGTTGCTAAGTTTGCTTCATTTAATTAGCTATAGACTCAAAATTGTCTTTTCACCTAGGTACACGCGCTTAGCACCGTTTCTTCCTTGGGTTACCAAACTAGTCTCTCTCTTCTTGATTAACTTGCCACATCAGACTTTATGCCTATGTGGCAAGCTTAAGCACCTGTAGGAGCAAGTAAAAGTAAGTACAATAGTGCACTTTACATGGCATTTTTGCATATGTGGAGGAAAGAGAGGCAAGGAAAAAGTGGAGAAGTGGGCTCTCATGCAAGAGCCAGCCTCTACTACATGGTGGAGCATTGGGAGAGGCACCTATATGGAGGTGGTCAGGAATCTGGGAGACTCATGCCGGTCGTAGCGTCGCGGTTAAAATGATAATGGCAAGTCAAATCACGGGGCCCACCTGTCCAGCAGTAACTCGCTGTCAAATCACACAGCCCTACGTTTGCAGCAGCCTACTCCCTCGTCTTCACGCGTCTCTGTCGAACCGACTAGGCGGAACTGCCCCGCCGCCTACCGCGCAGGAAAAGCCCCGCCCTCGACTTTTAAATACAACTACATCCGCTTAAGAATCCAATGATATACTTTTTGTGACATAGTAACTCATATTTAGTTAGTCAAATGGATGACCTAGAACTACGTGCATGCCCTATAAACCGAGACGCCTAAAAATAAAAAAACCGAGACAGAGAGGGTAGTTCAGCATGTATCTTTTTAGATCAATATAGTCGGGATTCACCAAGGAGCAAAACCAAGTGGTAGGTTGCTCCTGTCGTGTTGGCGTAGCAACTCAAGCAGGGTCAGTCCGCACATGAAATGGCGACACACTTAGCAGGACCCCTTTGGCCGACATGTGGCTCATCCACCGTCTTTGTTCCATGTGTGATGCACCAAATTACAGTTCGGAGCAGCGGTTGGAATTGGAGGCACCCCGGTCGTAGCGCCGCAGTAGTAGAAAATGAGCGACGAGGGGTCAAATCACAAAGCCCCACCTTTCCTGCATTAAGCTGGACAGACGAAGCAACTATCATTTCACTCTAGGGCGCAAGAGCATAAACAAAATAGAAAACAATGATGCGTGTGGCAGCTACCTAGGGCACCCTAGGGTAGGACGCCTTAAATATGTGTGGGCCGCTTGTACAAAGTTAGTGCAAAGTTGGGTCATCTATTTTGGAACGGGGGGAGTAAATCATAAAGTAAAAAACAAATAATGGCAATTCATTTAGAAAAAATAATCAATTATGATACAGAAGATTCTAGAACAAAGGAGAAGTGCTTGTGTTTTGAGGTTTGTGCATTATGCTTAAGTTCAACCATGGAGTCTTCTAAATTGTACATGTGGCAGATCTGGTGGAATGTTGATGATATCCAACGGCCAGTAGTGCTCGGATTTGCCTATCTCTGCACTGTCGGGTTAGCTTCATCCAGCGACCATCTTTCAAAGTTATTGGCGCACTATATAGTTCTTGTGCCATAGTTGCATGTTTTGGAAAAAAGCTACTAGTGGGTTGTACTATCTATTTAGGAATAGAAGATGTATACATGGAAGTTGTAGGGAAAGAGATGACATGGAGCATCTCAATTCCTATGAGTAGGGATTGGAAAAGAGATGTCATTTGGTTCACATCATAGGAACTTTTCTATTGAATCTAGAGATGACATGTTTATCAATACCTATGAGGAGGGATTAGAAAAGAGATGTAATTTGGTTAATATCATAGGAACTTTTCTATTGAATATACGCTAATGTTTATTTTCCTTTGAAACTAAGGGAGTATAGGAATCCATTCATATGAACCAAGTGGCTCTAAAGCTATAGAAATGGTATCATGTTTATTTCCTTTGAAATGTGGAGTATATGAATCTATTCCTATGAACCAATTGCCTCTAAAGGAAAAAATCCTATAAAAATCATATCATATAGAGTTCCTATGATATTCCTCGACACTAAAGGATGCTTGAAATTGCTGCGGGTGATACGATGGTATTTCTTTGTAGACTCCTCACCCAACTTTACAGTTACCTCTCGAAGATGAATGAAATGATATATACATGGTATTCTACATGTGCAATTTGGTACACGAAAACTCGGTAAAAGTTTGCGAGGTTCGAATTTTCAATAAAGCTATATGCACTGCATTTCGGAACGGAGGGAGCATATGGCAGTTGCTTACACTCACGTGGAAGATTTGTGTGTAGCTGTTCTGTTAAATGACATGGCAAAACTGACACTGTCGGATGCCGATCTAACGGTCCTTACGGCGTTTGTCAGGAAAAGGCTTGTGGCGAATGTTTGTTGGATAATGATTTACGGACACATGCATTGCATTCATACGTGCCCCCTCTCTCTCACACACACGCACCCTCACGAGTCATGACTCTCCCGAGTCCTCTCGCAGACTCGCACGTCGCACCCACCGTCTATCTGCAGGTAGACGTCATGCACATATGTGCTCTTCACACCCTACCCTCAGAACTTCTAAAAAACAAAAGACGGCGCGCACATTTTATTTTAGCTCACACGTCACACACTTGTACTATTACTCTTGCGGCGAACGTTCTTTGGGCATAGTATATTGTACTCTCACAAAGAGAAGTGGTGCATGCACGCACTATTTCTCTCACACCCACTCGCGGGTACACGTAGGAGCGCATTTTTTGAAAGCTAGTACAACAAAATCACTCCACTATATATAAAAGCAGGAGCCTTAGCGCTTGCTTTACTAGGGTTCCTCTCGTTCACTCTCTCATGCTCTCCAGATCTAAGCAACACATAGGTGGCCACACTCTCTCTCAGCTCACGGTTGGTCACAAATCCGGCCGGACAACCTCGACCGGGGCAGGGGTGTATGTGCATTGTTCACACTGTCGGCGGTGGCGAGGGAGGAGACCAACGGCTGCCCGCGCATCCCGATCGGTGGCTGTGCCGTTCTCTTCGAGAGAGCGCCAGCTCGGGAGGGCCTCCGACCCCTTCTTCCTCCCTGCGGTATTGTGGCCAAGATGAGGCCTCCCGACGCCGTCTTTGCGACATGCCGATGACCCTCAGGTATATATTCCTTCGAAACCTGCCTTGCTCTACTGCCCCAGCTCCCTTCGTGTGGATCCTTTTCTACTTTCGTCTGCTGTTCCAAAGCCACCTAGACTTCTACTAAGGCACGTGCTTTGCACGTATGTTCTGTATGATAGATGCACATATACCTTCTTTTTAGAGAGAGAAATGGGTACTTGTATCTTGAGTAGATATCATAGTGTGTTTGTTTGCATGATCTAAGGACTACTCTGAAATAAGAAGCAAATCACTTGCACAAATCAAACTGAGTTCCAAGTAAGAATTTGATTACAAGATAAAAGTTGTAGTTTTATTATATGCTGTTTCCTGGGTTCGACTGATGTATAGTTCCAGAGTTGTTTGACAGTTCACATGCATGTTTATGGACTATTTTGTGCAACTAAATAAGTCATTTAGGTCTGACAGACACTCATGTCCTGTATTAGCTTGAGGTATAGCTTATGTATGACTGAAATAAAATATTACACTTTTTCTGTGAATAATAAAAATATTACATTTCTCGATGAAGCAGAATAAAACTTTAGCTAGCATCAGCCATGCAATGTTATGTTATGTGAACAGTGTAAACTTTGCAGTATAGCGGCATCTAAAAAATCCATTTTTACAGTAATCTAAAAAAAATAAGTTAGTAGTAGAGTGTTTATTCCCAGGTGACAACGGGGAACCAAAATGTGCTAGCTATTTGCCAACTTGTCGTACTTGCATGTGAGGAGGTGGCAGCAGTTTCTAGATATTTCTCAACTTCAGTAGGTGCAATCCAGATTCAACGAGGACTTCTTTATTTGTTTACTTGGAGAACAGAGTCGGCCATGTGCACAAGGAGCGGGAGCGAATTCGGCAGCTCTTAGCCGTCAGATCATGTCATCCTTTGTTTGATGGACGGCAGTGATATGCATGAGAGGGGAAATGATTGGTGGATTTTGAGCCAATGCTTGTTTGGGCGGGAGAACCAAAGATGGAGTGGTAAATCCAATTTCAAAACTGCCGCATTATAGTAGTATAGATTAGAAGTAAAGCTATTTCATACAGTCGACTCAAAGCGTTGGTTCAAATAGGGAAGAAAGTGGGAAAGCTGTAGCATGAATCTAGGACTTGGTTCTAAGAGGAAACGTGGGAAAGTAGTAATATCTGTCACTGTTTAAATAACTGTATTTCTTATTTGCGCAAATAGGGATGTCTGTCTCCATATCATTTCGGGATGTCTGTTTCCGTATCGTTTCTATCCGCGCAATCAAAAGCACACACCTCAGTTTTAGTACAACTGCGCAAAATGAGATGGCTATCCCTCGCTGTCGTCGTCTAACCTCTCGTCTTCAAGGTATCCCTACATTGGTAGTAACTAAGGTAGAATGACCAACGCAATCTAAAAGAAGTTGATTCGTACGTTTTACTTCCTGATTGCAGTGCAGGGACGAGCGAAAACAACTGCATCTTAGTCCGGAATGCACTTTCTACCAGTTCATCCATGGACCAAGGACTAGCTGGCACGGCTGCACGTCGGTTTTTTGGACAGGTGCGCGGACAAGAGGCATTGTGGTCTGCTTATTTCTGCAAATAGCGGTGCTTAAATTTAGTGGAATGCACAAGCATTTCAGCTGGTCAGTACACTGCATGGTTCAGTTCAACATTCCAGCTGAGACCACAATTATAATTGGTTATTCTGGAACGAGAGAACCTAACCCTGAATGGTGGCAACAAGAAAAAACCATAGGGAAATCCAGGAAATTTAAGCCTGCCAGGAGGCCCTTTGCTCAGAGATAAGCCTTGCTTATTTTTTCCTGATTTGTAAACCTTCTCACAACTTTGTCTTTTGCTGTGAACTAGTATATGTTTGTTATGTTCTATGAATCGTTGAGATGTATAAAATTGCTTAACTTATGCTTTTCAAGTTTTTTATGAAGACGAGTTTAATGTGAGTGTTCCACATGAGCGCTGGACTAGCATGTGAACGTTTGGAATTTATTACATTGTGGCCTCAATTAACTGCATGAACCACTGTAACAAGATACATAGTTTCTTATATGTCAGACAACAGATTGTTGATTGTTAGCTGGTCGATAGCCTAGTGTTGAAGCGAGCTGAGCCAATGTGCCATGTTTTGCACAACTGCTTACAAGTGGGGTAGCACCAACAGTGTTTACAAGTACTTAGGTATACGTCGGCGCATGGTTCTCGAACGAGTGCTCTATTTCATCAAAACACGCACTGCTCATATGATAAACCGTGACAACTTATGTCTTACCATGCCATATTCATGAAAAACTAGTGAGGACGCATTTGTTTCGGCAACAATTACGATGGTTCTCACATGATTCACGGGCACACAAAAGTAGCAGCAATTCCCATAGATGGATTCAAACAGAGTACTAGCCCAGAGGGGTCGATAACAGGCAAGGTTCGGATAATTAGACACAATCCAAAGTACTATTAAACACTAGCTAGGGCAATTATTTCATGCCTCGATCTAATTTGGGCTGGACACAAGACGGACCTTGCCATGAACATCATCGAGGACGTCCCGCAGCACCTCAATCCTATGAACCTTCATGAAGACAACATTGTGGCCTTGCCACTGATAAACTTGGTTGTGGAGGCATGCCACATCATCTTCCTGCGTAAGCTTGACAAGAACAGTATTCCTCACAAACAAAGGAGTAGCTTTGAACTTCTTGTGCTTCAGTACACCCTGGACAACACGCCTGACAACAATGAGGCTGGAATACAACTCTTCATTGGTATAACCGCAAATGGCTTCCGGGATCCAACAGCCTAAGAACTATGTTTTCCCAGTGCGTATATTCAGGTCGTCCGCCTCATAGCGAGTGACATGTACAACCACACAATCCTTGTCTGCATCAGGGCTCTAATTGAAATAGAAACAAATTCTAAATTACTTTTCAGTATAAGAAACACAAGTTATTTTAACCACTACGTATACCATGGCATCGAAGCTAATAAAATTTTGCATTATTAATCACCACATACTTCCTTTTCTAAAAAAATCACCACATACTTAGATGAATAACCGTAATCGAGATCGGCAAAGAAGGAAATCACCTTGGGCAGCTCAGCGAGGGGGGGAGACACATCCTCGAAGGGGGTAAACTGCTCCTGCAGTGCCACGGGGGTTGTAACCTCAAACGGGGTGTTGACCATCTCAGTATCTGGGGTCGCCTCGGTGGTTGCCTCCATCTTCTTGGACCTCTCTGTCTCGTGGGGATCAGCCTCCCGCGTCTGCTCCAATATCGGCAAATCTTTGCCTGGTTCTCCTTGGTCCATCATGAAACCAGCAAATACTAGGAGTCCACTGAAAGGAAAACACAATCGCAATGACAATGAAACAAAAAAGAGAGTGAGGATCGGCTACTGCTTTGCAAAAGTTCTTTTTTTTTCCTTTGAACGAAAATATACCAACATCATGGATCCGCTTACCTTCCCTTCGTTCGAAGAGAAGAGCAGTGGCAGATGCAAGTGTTGGCTTTCTTGAAGACGGTGAGGGAGAAGGAGATTCAGCGAAGAGTCAAATGATGGTTGCTTTGTCCGTCAAACTTAGACTGCGGGGAGGTGGGGTTTTGTGATACGACGACTCGTTACTGTCGTGCTACGACCGGGGTGACTCTCCGCCTGCATACTGCCTTCTAATTTGGTGGATGGCATTTGGGCCCGCGCGCTGCATGGCCCGCATGTCGGTGAACAAAAGTATAACGGCATTCAGTAGAGGGAGACGTTTCAATGACCTAGGAGGAGCCAGAAGCGGTAGAGTGTCGCCACTGTACTAGTAGTAATTGTTTTTCTGGGTAGTTGTAGAGTGTCTCCACTGTACTAGTAGTAATTGTTTCTCGGGTCCCAAGACAAAACAGCCCATCCACACTAGTAAATAGTAAAATCAATTCAAAAGCCCATATATTTACTGAATGAGAGGCACTACCCACCCACCTCACGTCAGCTCGCTCCACTCGTACCCCCAAATTCCTCACCTCACTCCTACAGAAAACCCCAGCTCCCCTTCTTCCTCACTCCTACAGAAAACCCCCAGCTCCCCTTCTTCTTCACTCGCCCTACAACTAGGCTCGTCATTCGTTACTCTGCTCAAATCCGTGAGCGCAACGCGACGCCCTCGAGGAAAATGGAGTCGACTGACCCTAGCGCCAAGAAGATGAGGCTCCCGCCAGCGGCGACGCCTGTTGTAGATCCCGCACCCGGCAGCGCGGGGAGAAGCGGCGACCCCGCCCCCATCGGATCCCAGGAACCCGTAGAATCTCGGGTGGACCGCATCAGCGATCTCCCGGACGCCATCCTTGGGGAGATCATCTCACTTCTCCCCACCAAGGATTGCTGCAACACCCAAGTCCTCCCATATCAGTGGCGCCCTCTATGGCGCACCGTTCCCCTTAATCTCGACTGTCGTCAGCTATCTCTCTTCAATGATTTTGAAATCCCCAGCGCCATCATCTCCTCCCACCAGGGCTTCGTTCAAAGCCTCTGCATCCCGTCATGCTACCTGAGCAAGCATACCATGCCCTGCACGGTGGACGCCTGGCTGGAATCCCCTGAATTCACAGAACTACAGCTGCTTGAGTTCTACTATTCCCCTGGAAATCACATACCACATATCGAATGCCATGAACTTGTGCCCTCAGCATCGATGTCCATCTCAGGGTTTTCGTCCTCTCTCCGCACCGCCACCTTTGCGCAGTGCTACCTACCAGACAATCTGGTACTAAACCTTCGACTCCCATTTCTTAAGAAACTTTCACTTGTGCGGGTTCGTATATCAGAGGCCTCATTGCACAACATCATCCACTCCAGTTGCCCTGCGCTGGAGTGCTTGGTGCTTGTTTTCACAGTTAGAATCGGTTGTCTCCAAATAAAGTTGCCCTGCACTGGAGTGCTTGGAATTTCTTTTGACGGAAGGCAGCTCATCATCTAAGATGCCCCTTCACTTCAAAGGTTGATCCTTGATTCTAGTTATTCATAGTTGCAAATAACCGTCCTCTCTGCGCCTAAACTGGAGTCCTTGGGTGTAATACATGATCTCTGTGCTCATTTCAATATGGTGTTTGGCTCCAGAGTTATTCAGGTACTTTATATTATCATCTGAAGGAAATATGCCCTAGAGGCAATAATAAAGCTATTATTTATTTCCTTATATCATGATAAATGTTTATTATTCATGCTAGAATTGTATTAACCGGAAACATAATACATGTGTGAATACATAAACAAACAGAGTGTCACTAGTATGCCTCTACTTGACTAGCTCGTTGATCAAAGATGGTTATGTTTCCTAACCATAGACATGAGTTGTCATTTGATTAACGGGATCACATCATTAGGAGAATGATGTGATTGACTTGACCCATTCCGTTAGCATAGCACTTGATCGTTTAGTTTGTTGCAATTACTTTCTTCATGACTTATACATGTTCCTATGACTATGAGATTATGCAACTCCCGTTTACCGGAGGAACACTTTGTGTGCTACCAAACGTCACAACGTAATTGGGTGATTATAAAGGTGCTCTACATGTGTCTCCGAAGGTACTTGTTGGGTTGGCGTATTTCGAGATTAGGATTTGTCACTCTGATTGTCGGAGAGGTATCTCTGGGCCTCTCGGTAATGCACCTCACTTAAGCCTTGCAAGCATTGCAACTAATGAGTTAGTTGCAGGATGATGTATTATGGAACGAGTAAAGAGACTTGCCGGTAACGAGATTGAACTAGGTATTGACATACCGACGATCGAATCTCGGGCAAGTAACATACCGATGACAAAGGGAACAACGTATGTTGTTATGCGGTCTGACCGATAAAGATCTTCATAGAATATGTGGGAGCCAATATGAGCATCCAGGTGCCGCTATTGGTTATTGACCGGAGACGTGTCTCGATCATGCCTACATTGTTCTTGAACCCGTAGGGTCCGCACGCTTAAGGTTTCAATGACAGTTATATTATGAGTTTATGAGTTTTGATGTACCGAAGGAGTTCGGAGTCCCGGATGAGATCGGGGACATGACGAGGAGTCTCGAAATGGTCGAGACGCAAAGATTGATATATTGGACGACTATATTCGGACATCGGAAAGGTTCCGAGTGATTCGGGTATTTTTCGGAGTACCGGAGAGTTACGAGAATACGTATTGGGCCTTATTGGGCCATACGGGAAAGAAGGAAAAGGGCCTCAAGGGTGGCCGCACCCCTCCCCTTGGTCTGGTCCGAATTGGACTAGGGAAGGGGGGCGCCCCCTTCCTTCCTTCTCCTTTTCCCTTCCTCTTTTCCTATTCCATATGGGAGGTGGAATCCTACTAGGACTAGGGAGTCCTAGTAGGACTCCACACTTGGCGCGCCCCCTCCTAGGGTCGGCCTCCTCCTCCCTTGCTCCTTTATATACGGGTGCAGGGGGGCACCCCATAGACACAACAATTGATCATTGATTTTTTAGCCGTCTGCGGTGCCCCCTTCCACCATAATCCTCGATAATATTGTAGCGGTGCTTAGGCGAAGCCCTGTGACAGTAGAACATCAAGATCGTCACCACGCCGTCGTGCTGACGGAACTATTCCCCGACATTCTGCTGGATCGGAGTCCAGGGATCGTCATCGAGCAGAACGTGTGCTAGAACTCGGAGGTGCCGTAGTTTCGGTGCTTGATCGGTCGGGCCGTGAAGACGTACGACTACATCAACCGCGTTGTGCTAACGCTTCTGCTTTCGGTCTACGAGGGTACGTAGACAACACTCTCCCCTCTCGTTGCTATGCATCACCATGATCTTGCGTGTGCGTAGGAATTTTTTTGAAATTACTACGTTCCCCAACAGTGGCATCCGAGCCTAGGTTATGCACGAGTAGAACACAAGTGAGTTGTGGGCGATATAAGTCATACTGCTTACCAGCATGTCATACTTTGGTTCGGCGATATTGTTGGATGAAGCGGCCCGGACCGACATTACGCATACGCTTACGCGAGACTGGTTCTACCGACGTGCTTTGCACACAGGTGGCTGGCGGGTGTCAGTTTCTCCAACTTTAGTTGAACCGACTGTGGCTACGCCCGGTCCTTGCGAAGGTTAAAACATCACCAACTTGACAAACTATCGTTGTGGTTTTGATGCGTAGGTAAGAACGGTTCTTGCTAAGCCCAGTAGCAGCCACGTAAAACTTGCAACAACAAAGTAGAGGACGTCTAACTTGTTTTTGCAGGGCATGTTGTGATGTGATATGGTCAAGACGTGATGAGATATAAGTTGTTATATGAGATGATCATGTTTTGTTGAAGTTATCGACAACTGGTAGAAGCCTTATGGCTGTCTCTTTATTGCATAAGATGCAAGCGCCAAATAATTGCTTTACTTTATCGTTATGCGATAGCAATAGTTGCAAGAGCAATAGTTGGCGAGACGACCATGTGACGACACATCGATATAGATCAAGATGATGGAGATCATGTGTCATGCCGGTGACGATGGAGATCATGACATTACTTTGGAGATGGAGATCAAAGGTGCAAGATGATCATGGCCATATCATGTCACATATTATGATTGCATATGATGTTTATCTTTTATGCATCTTATTTTGCTTAGTTCGACAGTAGCTTTATAAGATGATCCCTTACTAAAATTTCAAGATAAAATTGTTCTCCCTGAGTATGCACCGTTGCCAAAGTTCATCGTGCCCAGACACCACGTAATGATCGGGTGTGATAAGCTCTACGTCCATCTACAACGGGTGCAAGCCAGTTTTGCACACGCAGAATACTCAGGTTAAACTTGACGAGCCTAGCATATGCAGATATGCCCTCGGAACACTAAGATCGAAAGGTCGAGCGTGAATCATATAGTAGATATGATCAACATATTGATGTTCACCATTGAAAGCTACTCCATTTCACGTGATGATCGGTTATGGTTTAGTTGATTTGGATCACGTGATCACTTAGAAGATTAGAGGGATGTCTTTCTAAGTGGGAGTTCTTAAGTAATATGATTAATTGAACTTAAATTTATCATGAACTTAGTCCTGGTAGTATTAGCATATCTATGTTGTAGATCAATAGCTTGCGTTGTTGCTTCCCCTGTTTAATTTTATATGTTCCTAGAGAAAACTAAGTTGAACGATGTTAGTAGCAATGATGCGGATTGGATCCATGATCTGAGGTTTATCCTCATTGCTACACAGAAGAATTATGTCTTTGATGCACCGCTAGGTGACAAACCTATTGCAGGAGCAGATGCAGATGTTATGAACATTTGGCTAGCTCAATATGATGACTACTTGATAGTTTAGTGCACCATGCTTAAACGGCTTAGAATCGGGACTTCAAAGACGTTTTGAACGTCATGGACCATATGAGATGTTCCAGGAGTTGAAGTTAATATTTCAAGCAAATACCCGAGTTGAGAGATATGAAGTCTCCAACAAGTTCTATAGCTAAAAGATGGAGGAGAATAGCTCAAGCAGTGAGCATGTGCTCAGATTGTCTGGGTACTACAATCGCTTGAATCAAGTGGGAGTTAATCTTCCAGATAAAATAGTGATTGACAGAATTCTCTATTCACCATCACCAAGTTAGTAGAACTTCGTGATGAACTATGATATGCAAGGGATAACGGAAATGATTCCCAAGCTCTTCGTAATGTTGAAATCGACGAAGGTAGAAATCAAGAAAAATATCAAGTGTTGATGGTAGACAGGACCACAAGTTTCAAGAAAAGGGCAAAGGGAAGAAGAGGAACTTCAAGAAGAATGGCAAGCAAGTTGCTGCTCAAGTGAAGAAGCCCAAGTCTGGTCCTAAGCCTGAGACTAAGTGCTTCTACTGCAAAGGGACTGGTCACTGGAAGCGGAACTGCCCCAAGTATTTGGCGGATAAGAAGGATGGCAAAGTGAACAAAGGTATATTTGATATACAGATTATTGATGTGTATTTTACTAGTGTTCATAGTAACCCCTCGGTATTTGATACTGGTTCAGTTCCTAAGAGTAGTAACTCGAAACAGGAGTTGCAGAATGAACATAGACTAGTTAAGGGTGAAGTAACGATGTGTGTTGGAATTGGTTCCAAGATTGATATGATCATCATCGCATACTCCCTATACTTTTGGCATTAGTGTTGAACCTAAATAAGTGTTATTTGGTGTTTGCGTTGAGCATGAATATGATTTGATCATGTTTATTGCAATACGGTTATTCATTTAAGTAAGAGAATAAATTATTGTTCTGTTTACATGAATAAAACCTTATACGGTTACACACCCAATGAAAATGGTTCGTTGGATCTCGATCATAGTGATACACATATTCATAATATTGAAACCAAAAGATGCAATCTTAATAATGATGGTGCAATTTATTTGTGGCAGTGTCGTTTAGGTCATATTGGTGTAAAGCACATGAAGAAAACCCATGATGATGGGCTTTTGGAATCACTTGATTATGAATCAGTTGATGCTTGCGAACCATGCCTCATGGGCAAGATGACTAAGACTCCGTTCTCCGGAACAATGGAGCGAGCAACAGATTTGTTGGAAATCATACATACTGATGTATGTGGTCTGATGAATATTGAGGCTTGTGGCAGGTATCATTATTTTCTGATCTTCACAAATGATTTGAGTAGATATGAGTATATCTACTTGATGAAACACAAGTCTGAAACATTTGAAAAGTTCAAAGAATTTCAGAGTGAAGTGGAGAATCATCGTAACAAAAATAAAAGTTTCTACGATATGATCGCAGAAGTAAAATATTTGAGTTACGAGTTTGGCCTTCAGTTAAAACAGTGTGAAATAGTTTCACTACTCACGCCACCTGGAACACCACAGTCTAATGGCGTGTCCGAACATCGTAACCGTGCTTTATTAGATATGGTGCGATCTATGATGTATCTTACCAATTACCACTATAGTTTTGAGGTTATGCATTAGAGACAGCTACATTCATGTTAAATAGGGCACCATCTAAATCCGTTGAGACGACATCATATGAACTATGGTTTGGCAAGAAACCTAAGCTGTCGTTTCTTAAAGTTTGAGGTTGCAATGCTTATGCGAAAAAGTTTCAACCTGATAAGTTCAAACCCAAATCGGAGAAGTGCGTCTTCATAGGATACCCAAAAAGAAAATGTTGGGTACACCTTCTATCACAGATCCGAAGGCAAGTTATTCATTGCTGAGAATGGATCCTTTCTAGAGAAGGAGTTTCTCTCGAAATAAGTGAGTGGGAGGAAAGTAGAACTTGATGAGGTAACTGTACCTGCTCCCTTATTGGAAAGTAGTTCATCACAGAAATCTGTTCCTGTGACTACTACACCGATTAGTGAGGAAGCTAATGATGATGATCATGTAACTTCAGATCAAGTTACTACCGAACCTCGTAGGTAAACCAGAGTGAGATCCGCACCAGAGTAGTATGGTAACCCTGTTCTGGAGGTCATGTTACTTGACCATGACGAGCCTACGAACTATGAGGAAGCGATGATGAGCCCAAATTCCGTGAAATGGCTTGAGGCTATGAAATCTGAGATGAGATCCATGTATGAGAACAAAGTATGGACTTTGATTGACTTGCCCATTGATCGGTGAGCCATTGAGATTAAATGGATCTTCGAGAGGAAGACAAATGTTGATAGTAGTGTTACTATCTACAAAGTTAAAATTGTCGCAAAAGGTTTTCGACAAGTTCAAGGTGTTGACTATGATGAGAGTTTCTCACTCATATCTATGCTTAAGTCTGTCCGAATCATGTTAGCAATTGCCGCATTTTATGAAATCTGGCAAATGGATAAACAAAACTGCATTCCTTAATGGATTTATTAAAGAAGAGTTGTATATGATGCAACCAGAAGGTTTTGTCAATCCTAAAGGTACTAACAAAATATGCAAGCTCCAGCGATCCATCTATGGACTGGTGCAAGCATCTCGAAGTTGGAATATACGCTTTGATAAGTTGATCAAAGCATATAGTTTTATACAGACTTGCGGTGAAGCCTGTATTTACAAGAAAGTGAGTGGGAGCACTACAGCATTTCTGATAAGTATATGTGAAAGACATATTGTTGATCGGAGATAATGTAGAATTATTCTGCAAAGCATAAAGGAATATTTGAAAGGAGTTTTTCAAAGAAAGACCTCGGTGAAGCTGCTTACATATTGAGCATCAAGATCTATAGAGATAGATCAAGATGCTTGATAAGTTTTTCAATGAGTACATACCTTGACAAGATTTTGAAGTAGTTCAAAATGGGACAGTCAAAGAAGAAGTTCTTGCCTGTGTTACAAGGTGTGAAGTTGAGTAAGACTCAAAACCCGACCACGGCAGAAGATAGAGAGAGAATGAAAGGCATTCCCTATGCCTTAGCCATAGGTTCTATAAAGTACGCCATGTTGTGTACCAGACCTATTGTATACCCTGCCCTGAGTTTGGCAAGGGAGTAGAATAGTGATCTAGGAGTAGATCACTGGACATTGGTCAAAATTATCCTTAGTGGAATAAGGATATGTTTCTCGATTATGCAGGTGACAAAAGGTTCATCGTAAAGGGTTACGTCGATGCAAGTTTTGACACTGATCCAGATGACTCTAAGTCTCAATCTGGATACATATTAAAAGTGGGAGCAATTAGTTAGAATAGATCCATGTAGAGCATTGTTGACATAGAAATTTGCAAAATACTTATGGATCTAAATGTGGCAGACCCGTTGACTAAACTTCTCTCACAAGCAAAACATGATCACACCTCGGTACTCTTTGGGTGTTAATCACATAGCGACGTGAACAAGATTATTGACTCTAGTAAACCCTTTGCGTGTTGGTCACATGTCGATGTGAACTATGGGTGTTAATCACATGGTGATGTGAACTAAATCACATGGCGATGTGAACTAGATTATTGACTCTAGTGCAAGTGGGAGACTGAAGGAAATATGCCCTAGAGGCAATAATAAAGCTATTATTTATTTCCTTATATCATGATAAATGTTTATTATTCACGCTAGAATTGTATTAACTGGAAACTTAGTACATGTGTGAATACATAGACAAAACAGAGTGTCCCTGGTATATAGTTTTATACATGAGGTGGTACCAGTGAAGGGGGAAAACATCTGGGAAAGTATTCCCGGTGTTTCACATTTTCAGACAGTGAACCAGAGGGGGAAAGTTGCAAGTTCAATGGGTTAGGGATGTGTGGTGGACAACGGCCTATTTTTACTGAGGGCCCAAATTATGTTTAGGCCTGTTAAAGGCCCACTATGGGCACATGCCTACCAAAAAAATATGAAAGCTTATGCTGATTTAGGCCCAGATATTTTTAGTGGGCTACATGCCAATTTCGGCCCATAATCGTTTTTAGCCCAATTGGAATGGGCCCGACGAATGTTGGCATGTTGGGCTCCTATGAAGCTTTCGGTCGAATACATTACTAAGATAAACCTACACTATACAAAAATACGTCGTAATTACTGCAGCCTGAGGCAGCATCATAAATGTTGTATCACAACAAAATAAATTCCAACCATACAACAAAAGGCTTGTTGGCATAAAGTTTACAGTCCTTCCAGATAAAAGCACCATCATATGTATAGAAGCACAGATCATTTGACCTGAGTGCTAATGTTTCAGGCTGTAGAATCTGATGGAGCAGCACGATCTCCACCTTTTTCCGCCATTGCTCTTGAACAACGAAGCGAATGTCTGATAGTATGGTTTCAAAATGATTCATATCTTGATGACATTTCTCAACCACTATTCTTGTTTCCGAAGCAACGTCCATTAGGGATTGGACTTGTGTCTGGAGCACAGATATATCACTCTGTCTAGCAGGAAGATTTTGTTCAGTAGGCGATTTGGACGAGGTTACCTTGACAACCAACCCATAATTACGTAGGAAGGTGCTTTTTGCACTGTTAGTGGAGAGATACTGACGCACTGCAGCAAGAGGTGACATTGTGCATGTAGTAGCCTCGTCACCTTCAGGTGGTTGTGGCTGTTCAATCATTTGTTCCATAGCTTCCTGAAAGTTTGAACTTGTAGATTAGTGTACCAGATAAGTTACTAATGAGACAAAAACAAACAAAGTAGGTTAAACGTTTATACATAACTTATTTTGGTGAACTACTATAATACATTAGCATGTATTGTAGTGCCAACTACATAATAAAATCACTTTTGGAACATATGTCCATGTAGCATGCCTATTGTATTGTCTATTTCCTCACATTCATTGACATCTAAGGATAAAGAGACATGGTTTAAAGTAGGATGAACATAGTATGGCATCATTCATATCATGGGCAAAAAGATATAAAACAAACAGGATATTTTATCATTGTGAGCGCACGTGAACATAACAACTAGATTACAGATCAAGACCAAAAGAATATCCTTCATCTCTTTTAAACCATGTAAGGTGAAATGATACGTTAAGACAACTGTGAATAAAAGTGAATAGAGTAACTGACATTGGCTGCAAATCAAGTAGTTAAATGAACACATCACATTACCAATCAGTTCAAGGCAGGAGGAGTAAGGACTTACAACAGCGGCTTGAACTGGTGTGCTCATGCCCTTCATCTTGCTGGTGTGGCAATCCTTGAAGATTTGCACTGCATTCGGTTCAGGTTCTTTTTTGTCCGCATGGATTTCCTCTATATTTGGAACAAGTCAATATAGATACGATAATATGGCACAAAAAAAGAAGGAAGTAGCAGCTATTTACAAGAGCCTCGCAGTGTGCAATATAGCTACGAGATCCTGTGGTCTGTTGGAATTTCACTTTAGAACGGTTGGTTCTGTTCTTCAAACAGTTAGCCTAGAAGAAGGTACACTTGTAAGGCACATACATAAATACAAGTTCAATATATGGTCTGATCAAATACATATAGTCTGTAATATATTCCACTGGAGATGTTTGGGCGATTTCATTGTTAGACTTGCCTTCAAAGTGAGATTCTCTAAGGTGGTACCGATACTGTCGCAGAGCAGACTGAAAAACATGAGTGCATGCTTGTCTAGTTGCATCATTGTTCGGATCCAACTTGAACCTCATCTGTTGAAAAAAGAATGTGAGTCTTATTAGGAGGAAGCTAGAAAGTATGGGACAGAGCAAGACAATATTACGAATTGCGATGAATAACATTACTTATAGATAAATGGTCAAGGAAGGTGGTAAACTGGGTATTGTCTTTCTCATTCCTGTACTGGATCCACGTTGGGAGGATACGTGCATGACACCTAACGGCAACGGCTGCCTCTGATACTAACTTGGCTGACTCTGTAGCATCACGTGGCCTTTTTAAACCTGCCTCAAAATGGATCTCCATTCTTCCTCCTTTAGATTTTGTTAATCTGTCAAGCATTATCCCTGATGTCTGTTTCCGCTTGCGCCCTGGTGCTAATTCAACAATGAATATGGAAAGTGTTAGTGTACATCAAACTGTGAGAGTACATATAAAGGAGCATGCAACTGCAACTTGACTCGGTCAGGTACCGTCTTGGTGTTGATGCTCATGAGGTTCATCTGATCTTGCCAAGTCCTGTTGTGTCAGCAGTGCTTCGGATGTAGTGTTAGGTGTGAAGGCAGCTTGGGAACTGGCCAGTTCCGGAGCAAACGAACGAGCAATTGGTTGAGATGCTGGTACAGTTGAAGCGGATGCTGCAGCTGGTGGAGCAGGTGATACTGTGTTTGTAGATTTAGCCGGTGGACTTGGACCTTCTACTGCACTATAAGTACCAGCAGAATCTCGATGGCAGAACCTTTTTCGTTTCACCCGACGAGTAACAACACTCCCTACTATATTATTTTCCTTGCTCTTTTTTGACTTTGCCATGTCAAGCTATACCCACAACACAAAAGAATAAAATCACTCTTCAGAACTCATTGATCCATGATACAGACAAGCAATACTTTGATGTAAGACAATGTATGAGGATGGAATACGTAAGAAAAACGGGACGTCATGACATATTCACAGCTACGATGTGCAAACTAAGCAGAAGGATTTTCAAGAAAATAGAAGCAATGCAAGCTAGACACCATATGAAAGATGCAACCAATATTACTCTGCCAAGTTAAAAGTGTCTTGTCATAAGTGGAAATTCGAAAAATTAGAAGCAGTACAACGTAGAAATCAATACAAGATGCAACCACTATCAAACTGCCATGTTAAAAGCGTCCAATCATGAGTGACTGATGCGGGATACACAACAGCAGTACTTTGATGTAAGAACATGGTATGATAGATAGATGCAGTGTATTCTAGACACAGAAAGCCATGTCATATGCACATGTATAACGTATAAACTCGGCAGGTGCAATTTAATCAAAATAGAAGAAATATAGGCTAGACAATATATGCAACATGAAACCAATTATCACACTGTCAACTTAGAGCAAGCACCTGCGATGGTGGAGTACGGGAGATGAACTCATCATGTAGACTTGGGAGTTCAACTTCATTAGCAGTAGCAGTGGCAAATCTAGAGAGTCTTTGTTTGCGTCGGTGCGGAGGACCACCAACATCCCCTAACTTACTCTTTTCCTTCCTATTTTCTAATATTGCCTTATGATGTCAAAACCACAAGAAGATGAATAAAATTAGCTCTGCATAACTGGTTGATGCATGATACAGACGAACACTACTTTGATGTAAGGCAAGTGCAGGATAGGAGGATGGAATATATACAAAAAAAGATAGCGTTTCATATTCACACGTACGATAGGAGGATGGAATATGTATGAAAAAACAGTAAGTGGAAGGCATTTCAACAAAATTAGAAGAAATGAAAGCTAGGCACCATATGAACATGCAACCAATATCACTCTATCAGGTAAAAAGTGTCTCGTCGTAAGTGCCATTTCAAGAAATTAGAAGCAGTACAAGCTAGAAGACAATGCAAGATGCAACCTACATCACAGTCCCAAGTTAAATGTGTCTTATGGGTAAGTGATCGTTGCAGGTATAAGTTGTAAGCTACGCAGATGCAATTCAACATAGTTAGAAGCAATACAAACTAGACATCATACGGAAAACGTAACCACGTATAACAGTTCCAAGTAAGAGCAAGCACCTGTGATGGTGGAGTAGGGGAGATGTGCTCATCATGTACACGTATGTTCTAGAAACAGGAACACGTGTAATATTCACAGGCATTATGTGTAAAGTAAGTAGATGCAACTCAAGTTAGAAGCAATACAAGCTAGACATCATACGCAACATGCAACCACATATAATAGTGTCAAGTTTGAGCAAGAACCTGTGATGGTGGAGTAGGGGAGATGTGCTCATCATCTACACAGCTACGTTGACTGTCCAGC
Source organism: Triticum dicoccoides (assembly GCF_002162155.2). Classification (NCBI taxonomy): domain Eukaryota; kingdom Viridiplantae; phylum Streptophyta; class Magnoliopsida; order Poales; family Poaceae; genus Triticum; species Triticum dicoccoides. The sequence continues at coordinate 460,327,209 of NC_041384.1, read as the reverse complement.
CTTGTGTTGTCTTGTGAATCTTGTTGGGAGGATGGCGGAGTAGAATCTATAGAGACCCCCTGTTTGAGTTGCTCCGAAGGACCACCATCATCCACTGTGGGACTCATTTCCTTCAGCTGTAATGATTTTGCATTGTGAAGTCAAACCGATAAGAAAAAGGAATAAAATTCGCTCTTCAGAACTCATTCATGCATGATACTAACGAACACTACTCGGATGAAAGGCAAACACATGATGCGAGGATGGGATATGTATGAAAAATAGGATGGTGTGACATATTCACACCTATGATGTGGTAACTAAGCAGAAGGCATTTCAACAAATTAGAAGCACTGCAAGCTAGACACCATATGAAAGATGCAACCAATATCACTCTGCCAAGTTCAAACTGTATGGCATTTCAACAAATTAGAAGCAGTACATGCTAGAAATCATATGCAAGACACAACCAATATCACAGTGGCGACTTAAAGGTGCCTTATCATAAGATATAGTATGTACCAAAAACAGGAAAGCGTGTCATATTCACATGTATCATGTGTAAGCTAAGCAGATGCAGTTTACACTAATTAGGAGCAATACGAGCTAGACACCATATGCAACATGCAACCAGATATCACACTGCCAAGTTAGAGCAAGCACCTTGGATGGTGGAGTAGGGGAGCGGAGACTTGGACCTTGTAATGCACTATCAGTACAAGGAGAATCGTTACAGATTCTCCGTTTACGTTGCTGTAGAGGACCACCATCATCGCCTTCCTTACTCTTTTCCTTCCTCTTTCTTGATTTTGCCTTGTCAAGTCAAACCCACAAGAAAAAGGAATAAAATTTGCTCTTCAGAACTCATTGATGCATGATACTGACGAACACTACTTTCATGTAAGACGAACACTACATATCACACTGCCAAGTAAGAGCAAGCACCTGCGATGGTGGTGTGGGGGAATTGCGGTGATCAACTAGAGAGCTATGTTGACTATCTTCATTTAGCCTTGCTGTTTCTTGAGAATCATGTGGGGAGGATGACACTGCACTCTTTAAACGAGTATGGCATCTCACAGAAACCCACCCGGGTGACTGTCTCATCATAAGTGATTGACGAGGGATACAAAAGAGCATTAGTTTGATGTACGAACATGGTTAATAGACATATGTAGTATGTATCAAAAACAGGAAGGCATGTCATTATCAGAGGTATAATGTGTAAAGTAAGAAGATGCAATTTAACCAAATTGGAAGCAATACAAGCTAGACACCATATGCAACATGCAACCACATTTGACAGCGCGAAGTTAAAGCAAGCACCTGGGATGGTTGTGTGTGGAAATTGAGATCATCAACTGCAAGCTACGTTTACTGTCTCCAACTACTGACACTTCACCCGTTAGAGCGCTGGAATGCTTAGTGCTTATCTTCGAATTACACTGGAGTGACTTCCGTCTTTTCTTTTCTGCATTCATCAACACTGCGCCAGAGTCTGAAATACCCATGCATAAAAAAAATAGTGTGAGTATGGGCGAAGTGTGTGCACAATTAGTACAGTGTAAAGGTAGCAGATAGCAGGTCGGTGAGAAATAAATGACGGGAGACATATGATAGCTCTACAACATGCATGGCACACTAAATTACTACAGGATTCTATGAAAATAATAGTCGACTGAAAGCAAATAGGCCAGTCCACTTTTAATGCACCGTCCGATGTACAAAGAACGGGCAGATTGCCTTCATTTACCTCCAGCGAGTCAGTGTTGACGATCTTCCTCGAAACGCCAGCGACCACCGGCCCAGTATTCCTCCCCTGCATGCGCCCTCCCCTCGACCTCACCGCACCCCCCCGGCCATCCATTCAAGCCCCGCCGACCACCAAATCGGGCGCAAGTAGCTCCTGCGCCCCACACCCCTATGATAGACACCGATGCGCCGCTTCCCTGGGGAACAGGCAGACTAGGTGCTCCACGCGCCTTAGCGGGTGCTGCTTCTTTTAATTGTGGTTCGACTGACCCTGAATTGAAATCCAGGCGGGCTACTGACCTCTAGCAAAGGTGAAATAGTAAAAGGGAGGAAACCTTGTGCATTTAGTATCACGAAGAAGATGTAGTAAGAAGCACTCAACTAGTTTCTTTCGTGGGATGAATACGGTGTGAGCGGAGACATAAGATTTGCATGAATAAGGGAAGAGGAGTACCTCTTTCTGCTGGCAGTGCTGTGTCCTCCTTCTGTTTATCCGACGATCTTCTGTTGTTCGCCGGAAACCAGAAGTTGTGGAGGACAGTGCAGCCTTGTATGAACCCATGGCCAAGTTGTTGACTGTGGTGCGGTGGCCGTCTGTCGGCAGCGGGGAAGCAGATCCGAGGCAGCAAACGACGACATAGTGGGAACAGCTCCGGTGCGGTGGACGGTTGCGATAGTGGAGCCGCAGCAGTGAGGCGCAGGACAGCATGGTCGGAGTGGTTCTGGTATGGCGCACGTCGGTGTCGGCGTCGTGGAGGCAGCTCTGCCTCGGCTTCAGCTGCTAAGTCCTTGAGGGCGTTGTGGTTGCGGTTGCGTTGGACGACGATGTCGGGGTACCGGCTCTGGCGTGATGGAGGAGGGTGGTGGATTGGCCGCTATGGGGTGGAGGACGGAGGAGGCTGGGGTTTCGCGGCTGGTGGAGAGGGCGTTTTCGCGCCCACGGAGTATGAATGGGGAAACGGAGGGAGGCGGGGAACTAAGGGGGAACAATGTTTAGGTTTGAGACGCGCTTGTTTGAAATTTGGGGAAAGTTACAAACTTCCCCCCTATCTAAAATTTCGGACATATTGCGGGTTGAGGGTAGGACAGTCATGTCAGGTGTCCCAAATGTGGGCGGGATATATTTCGGCCGAGCGCATGGGTAGGTGCCCACGGTGTATGAATGCTTCTCTGGCGTCTTGGTGAAGTTACAAACCTACCCCGGTTTAGACCTTTGGACATCGCGCCGATAGGCTACACGGGCCAGAGTCAGGACAGTAATTTCCTACCACCAAAACATTAGTCTCGCACGGTTTCGGGTGACCAGAGGCCTATTTGGCGCTTCATTCAATATTTGGGAGCAGAAGCATTAACGTTTTCGGTTCTCTTGAATTGAACTTTCAGGATTTGTCAAACTTCACAAATCTTTACTCTTGAAAATCCTAAAGCTACGATTATTTTGGAATGGAGGGGGTACATTTGAATATACATTGTACACGAGTATATATTAAAAAATATGCAACTTACCTCAGTTCATGCATGGTTCCAGATATGATCTCCTTGGTTGCAAAAAAAAGTTAGATATGCGTATGAATATATATAGCATGTTCAAACTCACAACAAAGATTGATGCCCCCTTTTACATCTGATTTACAAATGCCATTATCTTGGGTTCAAATAGATGAATGCACTTCCTATGAATTCGAATCTTCGAAACCCCCTTTATGTTGAATTCGACATGTATTCTATTTCGTAGCTAGCAATTTGGAATGTATCCATGCAAGTGACAAATGTATAAAGTGCTTCACACTAACAACATGCAGTCAACTAATTAATGTTTATATATGAATTGCAAAAGCATCCATTGCCTGTATTTCAAACCGCTCTCACTCTATGGATCGATAATATAAAATAAACACATGCACATGCTAGAATTCAATTGCAGTTGAAGAAAGAGCCTACTCCTGGTACTGTATATTAGTGATAGGGGTGTGTACAAAGCACACATGAATACCAGGCATTGTGCGTGTGTGTATACTATCGGCGAACTAGCCCCCAAGCTTGTATAACATACTAAGGGCCTAGGGTTACAAATCATATATAGTCGGCTTATCACCAGTGGGGATAGAGTCCTCCGCGACTCTGGTAGCTTCGTGTTGTACGCCGAGTCCTCCACATGGGTCTTTGTATAACACATCTCGGTCCAACCTATATGTGGCGCAGGATCGAACCGACCCATGAGTCTTCATGTTGACCCACCACAACTAGAAATGATGTGCCCACCACACCACACACGCAATTGGCCACTAAGAAAATAAGCATATACAATAGTACAACGGTATCTAGCTCACGATATGTCTCCATATTTTGTTGATGACACTAACGGACTTTGCATTTGATGCGTGCTCCGTATTTTGTTGACGACACTTACGGTCATTGTATTTGAAGTGAAAGCACGATATGGTCACTGGACTTTAGAATAAGCTCATCACGGTCACCACATACATTTTGTCGTGCTTACCAACATGTGGTTGGATGGTTAGAGGACAGTGGTTTCTCGATCCCACCAAGTTAAAGTCCCGGTGCTCGCATTTATCTTGTTTTAATTTCAGTATTTTCCGGTGACATACATTTAGTGGGCGTAGACGTTCCACTCGACTATGAGGCACCTATGGTGACTTCGTAAAATCTCAAGATCATATATGCTGGCCCACTCTCTCGAAGGTGCTCATAGGGGTACGGTTCGCGTGTGTGCGCTTATAGCGGTGAATTCTTGCGCGTATATATGAGCCCTTGTGTCTGTACCGTGTTAAACAAATACATATCATGATTATACGGTCACTGGCTCACCCCTACAACTCCGTATTTTGTTGATGACACAATCAATTGACAGGTCAAACGTTCCACGCGGCGCAACTAGTGTTGCACCATCGGTGCGCGTAACCGTGGGGCCCACCTATCATCCCGTATATGAAAGAAAGAAATTGTAGTTTGAGTCTATACTGTGTTAATAAAATAGGAGTACATTTTAGGGTGATCATACGGTCACTGGCTCACCATACAGCTCCGTAATTTGTTGATAACACGATCAATTGACCAGTCAAATGGTCCACATTCAGCAGCGCACATTACCATAGGGCCCACCCGTCAGCACGTATATGAAGGACAGAAATGGTAATAAATTAGTGGTCGGTGGGTATTCAAAGTCATGAGACCTCTGGTTGGCAGTCACCGGCGGTTGGGGGTGTTCATTGGGCGGTGGGGTGGGGATCCCGGAGAAAAAACTCGGTGGGGGGGGCTAGAGGGATGGCCGGTGCGGTGGCGGACCGGCGGTGGGGAGTGGTTTCAGGGAGGGCGGGCCGGCCGCGGGCGGCGGGGGCTGGCGGTTCGGCCGGTGGTGGCTGGCGGCTCAGGGGGGTGGAGTTTGATGATAAACTGGAGGCCCTTGATTTCGTATCCAACGGCTGGAAAATCTAATGACAAGAGATGAAAAAGTCAGTCGACTGACGTGTAGCCTCACCCCGCACGTACACATGCACGCACGCAAGACACGCACGCATGTAGGCATGCAACACTGACACGTACACACGCATGCATGCTGGCGTGCAACACTGACACGTACACATGCACTCACGAACACACGCACGTATGCACCCATGCATGCAACACTGAAACGTACCCTTGCACGCACGCAACACTCGCACGCCTGCATGCACACAACACACGACGCAAGACACATGTTCAACCTATACGTGCATGCACCCTTTGTTAAGGACATGGATTGTTACGGGTATTAATCAATCTTATCTGTGATAAGCAGAACATTGATGTTTGCAGCGGTCTTTATGAATCACAACGTATCGAACGGGCTATCAACATAGTAGGCTTATCTACATGAAAAAGATGATGTCACACTCAATGAACAATCATCGGTTTATGAAATGCCCGCTTCTGACCGCCCTGGCCCACCAAAGATTCCTCTGCTGTGTGTTGCCTGTTTGGGTCACTGACATGCAGGCCATGCACCCAAAGAGCCCACACGCTGGCCAAGAATCGCACACCTCCGCCGCTCCCCTATCTCCTCCACCATTTTGTCCACTCTTATAATGGCTTACGAAGAGTAGTTATTCCGCATCCAAGCCGGCTGGGTAGCCCGCCGGATACGAGCTATGCAGCTCGCTAATCCACCTCCCTCCCCTCGCCCGACGGAGCCAGTTGCCGCCCCAAGCCGGCGCGGGGTTCAACAACTCGTCGCTCCAGGCCAGCTCGATGAGGAGCGGCGCACGGGCATCGTTGCTACCATCCATGCCGCCGCCTCGTACCGCGTCTCCCATTTCTGTGGCCGAGACTCCCATGCCGGCGGCCGCGCCATGCAAGCAGCGACAGAAGCCGGGTGCACGGAGAGCGACGAGTCGGTGGCCAGCGCCTCCGCGTCCGCCGCCATCATCGAGGAGAAGTAGAACATGGGAGGCCGCCGCCGCTTGGGTCCCATGAAGGCCACCGCGGAGGCAATGCCGGCGTACACAGCAGGTGTCTTGCCGGATCCTTTTTTGCGAGGACCTTCGTCGACCCCGCATGGGCTCCACGGAAGAGGGGAATGTTATGATGCACTCGAGCCGATGCCGGCCATGGAGAAGTAGTGGCCAGTGATGAACTCGAACTGGTGCCGGCCACCATCATCTTCAGGACCAGCCAATGATATCACTTGGGCGGTGGGGAAGCGAGCCGTCCTTTGCGCTGAAGCATATACCTCTGGGGCTCCCGGCAGTCCGGTGATCGTGCTGCCGGACATGAGGAACACAAATCGATCGGCGGGCGACCATTTAGGCCAGGTATTATATACCTGTGCTGTCCAGAACTAGCACCGCGTAGTTCATTTGAATCTAATGAAATCCGTCATGTTTGCATGAAAATCTGGTATTTTATATGATTTCCATCGTTGTTTATATGAAATATCAGTTTGTCTACGTGTTTGCGTGAATTTCGTCCGGTTGGTTGAGTTGCTGTCATAATGTGTGCGGCTGCGGTTGAATGGCGTAATATGCGGGTCGCCGGTCGGTTTGCGGGCGGCTCGAGCGGCGTTGTGGGACAAAAAAACACAGCTCGTTCGAGCTCGTCTCCAACATGCGCGCTGGAGGATGCATGACAGCATGAGCACCCGAGCCATTCCTCGTTCATCGGTGGCAAAGGCACCGGTGGACAAAAGGGTCACCAATATGTTGGCTACCCCGGGCAAGATCCAAACAGCCCCTCCCAATAGATTCAAATCCCTCGTTCGCCATGGAATTTTGCCATGTGTTGTTTTCATGGACTAGCAAGATGCCCGTGCATTGCACGGAACATCAAGATGCATTTTTTTACAAACTCCCGCATGCATGCAAGGGATAATTAATGTCCTCCTTTGCTAGTACCACGAGGCAAACACCATTAATATTGCATCGATTAGTGTTATTGGCCTTGTATATCTGCAAATTGTAATTTTGATATTGGCCCCTTGTATAAAAAATGGAGGGAGAAAGATGAGAGATAAGGTGAGGAGGAGTGGGGCGTGGTGGTGACTGGTGGTTGGACTGGGCGGAGGCATGGGGATGGACGGCGCATTATGTCTAGGTTTGTATCTCTCTCACACACACCCACGTAGGTGCGGGACATGCAAGAAGAGAAGAGGTGCACGCACGGCGCACGTACTCCCGTCTCTTTCCCAACCACACCTGCGCAGGTACACGGTGGAGCTCATTTCTGTACGAAAAAGGCATCCCACGTGGTAATTTGTCACGTGTACTAGTTCTCCACTTGGTGGAGGGAGGATCGTCTACCACGGGTGAACAAACAAATTGAGACTTGACGCGTTATGTTAAATTAAAAAAAGCGGCAAACCATGTGGGGCATACCTTAGAGGCAAGGCTCTATACACTGGAGTACTTTTGATGTGTCTCATCAACTCGCAGAACGAGGAGAAGGTTGCTTAGTATGCCGTCTCCCCTGCCCACGGGCGCGGTGGCTCGCAGGATGAGGTGAAGCTTTCTTACTACGCCTTACGCCCTCTCCCTCACCCACGCGCGCGGCGGCTCGCAGCACGAGGAGAAAATTTAACTACTCCCTCTGTTTACTCCTCGTCCCTACTATGTACTTTGGTTAGTACTCCCTCCATTTACTTATACAAGGCCACTATAAAAAAATACATTTTGCATCTATTCAAGGCCACAAATAGTAATCGGGACAAAAGTTACTACTCCCTCCTTTCCAGTTTATGGCTCAATTTCAAAATCTCTCCAACCAAGGTAGACGGTGAGTGGTCGAATTAATTTCGTAGTTTGCACAAGTAATTAGTACGCTCATTTTTCTCAAGAAGTTATGTTTACCGAGGCATTAATTAGAACGAATGCATGAATGACCACTAAATTTCCATGAACTTGTACATGCATTGGTTAGTTTCCTCTTGACACTGCTTGCGTCGGGTGATCTAACGCACCTCGAAATCCAACATGTAATGGTACTACTACTAGTATAGTAGAATTGAGACTTATCAAACGGAAAAACGAATGTTTTTTGGATGAGCCCTATAAACCCTAGTGGGTACGTACTCCGTAAAAACAAATTTTTCCAAAACTAAGTCACTCCCTTTCATGAATTCTGTAGTATACTCCTCCGTCGACGCTCCCTTTCATGAATTTTGTACTTCGTGTCGCCGACATGTGGGACATATCGCAACCAGGTTGACGTGTCAAGCACCAAGTAATAGTGCAGAATAGAAGGGGCACGCACCCCACTCGTACTAGCCCAGTAGTAGTAATGAGCAATGAGATGTCAAATCACAATGCCGCACTTTCCCAGACGGACAAAGCAACCATTATTTCACACTTCGGTTCGCCATCATCTCAAACCACGTACTAGTATTTCTTCTGCCTCAAGAGGGACACGCGCATCGCCTTGGTACATCATGACATGTGGGACCACATGACAGGCCATGCTCCCCCGCCGATCGCTCGGTAAAATCACCTCATTTTTACTATACTTCCTCCGTATCGGTTTACTACATGGCATGCACGTCGTTCTAGGTTGAGAATTTAACTGGCTATATATGTGATGAACAGTGCTCTAGCCTTTTAAAAAATGTATACTTTTGTACAGTAGTACTATCGATGGATTGCGCCGTGGAGCAAAAATTGAAATTAAAAAAAACGTGGTACATATAGAGAGCGCTCGTCGCTAAATTATGCATATAGTACTATTAAAAAAGCTAGTACGTTCTTAATTGGGGTGCTAAATTCTATTAAAGTAATACTAGTAGTATGTACATACTGCAGAGTTAAAGTAACGAGAAGAAACATAACATAGTTCTGTTGGGGGCTCAGCACAACACACCCCTCAAATTAAACTAAGCACACCTAAAATTAAACTATGCAACTAATCCAGTAGACACTGCATTAGAAGTTTAGAACCACCATGAGCAACGACACTGCCACCTTACTCGGAGTCCTCGTCCACGTCCTCGACTTCGTCCTTGTCCCTATTTCTCTTGGCCGATACTTCTTTGCTTGAACCGCACACTTGGTTGTTGCTCTTCATCCAACCCTTGTAGATATTGAAACAAAGGTAGCCATCCATTGCAGCGTAGTGGATGTGGTCTATATCTAGTACATTCCGCTGCCATGCATGACGATGAAACGTGTATGGAGGTTTATCCAGTTTACCGTACGAAGGATGAACCATGGCTCCTGCCAGGGTCAGCATTGAAGGCTGACGAGAGGGCACCAGCCGATTCTTCTGGAGGTCGAAGGGGTTACCTAAAACGAGGCCTATCCGACCCATGACTTCTTCGTCGTTCATAAAGTCTACAGTAACAAATTTCACTATTTTGTCCTTGAGGAAGTTCTTAAAATCCTGGTACTCAACGTCGGCATGGCATATGTGGTAGACCAAGCAAACGTTATGTACGCAAACCTGGATCATGGCAGGCTTCTTCCTCTCTTCGTCCTTTAGATCCTTCTCTCGTCCCAGGACTGTGGTGTACTCAACATCGAGCCCAGCGACCCACTCATCATCTGAGTTTTCGAACATGCATCTGAAGCAAGAAAGGCATCCTTTCACCGTCGCGGAAGAACGGGTGTAGATGATGTCGAACTCATCGCCGGTGATGGTTCTAATCTTGTACTCACCACCGATCGTGGAGATTTGGGACGCCATGGATTTGGGAGGAGGGTTAGGATTAGTGGAACTGCCGTAATGTGAATGGACGGGACGACTAGGAGCGAACCGACGTAGTATTGAAGGACGTGCGGGGACGAGTAGGAACGAACTGCCAGCGTGCGAACGGCAGGGTAGTGGCTTCCCATTCTCCCATGATACGGGCTTCCGAGAGCCCTTGGATCTGAGATCGAACGGTTGCATGGCGTGATTCTAGACCAATGGGTGAATATCCTATCCTGGAGGGTTATTCTGCAAATTTTCAGCAACTTAGCATGCGACTGTTTGATCTTAGATCCAAGGGCTGCCAGCAGCCCGTATCATGGTCGCGCCCACCACGACCGTCGCGTCGCTCGCGCGGTCGTGCCCTTGGAGATTTAGCACGGTGCGTTAGGCTATTTGATGTTGGCATGTCATACATAGTCATCACTTAGTCACTCATACTACAACAAGGTTGGCTATAAGTGTATTTTTTTACTCCTCTCTATCTCTCTCTTCGTACTCAAGGAAGAAACGGTGCTCAGCGCGTGTATTTATTGCATTTGCCAGGGAGTGACCTCTTCCAATGAAATGGTGTTGCTAAGTATGCTTCATTTAATTAGCTATAGACTCAAAATTGTCTTTTCACCTAGGTACACGTGCTTAGCACCGTTTCTTCCTTGGGTCACCAAACTAGTCTCTCTCTTCTTGATTAACTTGCCACATCAGACTTTATGCCTATGTGGCAAGCTTAAGCACCTGTAGGAGCAAGTAAAAGTAAGTACAATAGTGCGCTTTACATGGCATTTTTACATATGTGGAGGAAAGAGAGGCAAGGAAAAAGTGGAGAAGTGGGCTCTCATGCAAGAGCCAGCCTCTACTACATGGTGGAGCATTGGGAGAGGCACCTGTATGGAGGTGGTCAGGAATCTGGGAGACACATGCCGGTCGTAGCGTCGCAGTTAAAATGATAATGGCAGGTCAAATCACGGGGCCCCACCTGTCCAGCAGTAACTCGCTGTCAAATCACACAGCCCTATGTTTGCAGCAGCCTACTCCCTCGTCTTCTCGCGTCTCTGTCGAACCGACTAGGCGGAACTGCCCTGCCGCCTACCGCGCAGGAAAAGCCCCGCCCTCGACTTTTAAATACAACTACATCCGCTTAAGAATCCAATGATATACTTTTTGTGACATAGTAACTCATATTTAGTTAGTCAAATGGATGACCCAGAACTACGTGCAGGCCCTATAAACCGAGACACCTAAAAATAAAAAACCGAGACAGAGAGGGTAGTTCAGCACGTATCTTTTTAGATCAATATAGCCGGGATTCGCCAAGGAGCAAAACCAAGCGGTAGGCTGCTCCTGTCGTGTTGGCGTAGCAACTCAAGCAGGGTCAGTCTGCACACGAAATGGCGACACACTTAGCGGGACCCCTTTGGCCGACATGTGGCTCATGCACCATCTTGTTCCATGTGCGATGCACCAAATTACAGTTCGGAGCAGCGGTTGGAATTGGAGGCACCCTAGTCGTAGCGCCGCAGTAGTAGAAAATGAGCGACGAGGGGTCAAATCACAAAGCCCCACCTTTCCCGCATTAAGCTGGATGGACGAAGCAACTATCATTTCACTCTAGGGCGCAAGAGCATAAACAAAATAGAAAAAATGATGTGTGTGGCAGCTACCTAGGGCACCCTAGGGTAGGGGTCTCCACTACAGATCCTTTTTTTAAAGCGCCTCCACTACAAATCGGCTTCTCCCTCGTCCTCTTGAAGAAAATCGATGATGAGTGCGGCGGTAGGGTTTGTAGGAGTACTACGGCGTGCGGGGCCACGTCGTAGTAAACGGGTTCGAGCCGACACCTTAAATATGTGTGGGCCGCTTGTACAAAGTTAGTGCAAAGTTGGGTCAT